>NW_026897314.1:0-311104 GCF_033153095.1 Gastrolobium bilobum
GAGATACACTCCGTCTGATAAAATTCTTACTAGACAAGTCTTCGATCTGCTTCTTCAATTCAGATAATTCCAGAGGTGACATCCGGTATGGGGCAAGAGAGATAGGCCCCACGCCAGGTAACAAGTCGATTGTAAATTCAATTTCCTTCTCTGACGAAAATTCGAAATTTCATCCTTATCACAGTCAAATCGAATGCTTCATTATTAATTCAAGCTCTTTCTGCCTAGTTGCAGTCCAAGTCTGCTGTAGTGCAGCCAAAATCGCTACAACATGATCCGGTGGTGGATCATGATTATTAAATGTTCTACGAGTTCTCCTTGGAGGAACCATATCTCTGCATATATTACACTAAGGAATGAGTTAGCTACGCTCACACTCAGTGATCACACATGCATTATACAGCACTGCAAGAAAACACTCAAGAACTTCCAACTTCAAATATATTATGCTATATATCATGTAACTCCCTAGAGCAACTGCTCTGATACCATAAATGTAACATCCCCGTCTCGAGCCGGTTCAATTAACATACATATGATACAAACAGAAACAGCGGAAGACTTAACTTACGAAAATACGAACTAACTTTTTCTTTTTCTTTAATCCTTTTTCACATGACATATCACATTGCATACTTCTTCTAATTTAATTCTTATTTTACGGAGACGAAAATCGGACAGAGTAACCTCTGTAAATCGGACAACTGGGGATTTTCCAATCCCACACTCAAGAGTTCCTGATAGACAGTTTAAACAATATATATTTCCAGAAGTACCAGTCATGCAAATATACTCAGATACCCATCTATGGGCGCATGCTGAACTTGGCTCCGTGCCACAAATCTAATAGCATGCAATCCAATACATAACATAACTGAATACTACATAGTCATATCATCATGCCTGAATACATAAATGTACATGTATCGAATATGAACACTATGCAACAATACATCTTTTCCAAAAATACGTCTAAAACAAATAGTAGCATCCGACCACCCAGAACTCCACATCCTCATACTAGTACCTCTAGCCACGGTTAGTGTCCTTGTCCCATGAGGCTCTTCAATTAACTGTGTTCCTGAAATCATATCCCCAAACGGGGTTAGAGACGAATCTCTAGTAAACTCCAGGTTTATGGAAAACCCTCCATACCCTGGGCTCACTTCCTGCATGACAGTCAGATACATAATATACAAAACATCATATAAGCAATTATCATAACTGAACAAAGCATATATACATATCTTATCAAAGACAAACGCAGTCATTCCCAAGGGATGACCCCAAGCGAAAATCAACACACGTAACAAATATCTTTTACAAAAATCATCACAATACTCACATCAGAACAAAACGTGTTATATCAAAGATGTACGCAATCGTTCCCAAGGGATGACCCCAAGCGGAAATCAACGTACGTAACAAATATCATTTACAAAATCATCATACATATCCCATAAAACATGTCATATAATCAAATATCATAACTAAACAAAACATATACACATATCTTATCAGAAACGTACGCAGATATTCCCAAGGAAGGACCCCAAGCGGAAATCAACGCACGTGTTCCCAAGGGAGGACCCCAAGCGGAACCAGAACATATCAGAGGCGTACGCAGTCATTCCCAAGGGAGGACCCCAAGCGGAAATCAACGCACGTGTTCCCGAGGGAGGACCCCAAAGCGGAACCAGAACATATCAGAGGCGTACGCAGTCATTCCCAAGGGAGGACCTCAAGCAGAAATCAACTCACGTGTTCCCGAGGGAGGACCCCAAAGCGGAACCAGAACATATCAGAGGCGTACGCAGTCATTCCCAAGGGAGGACCCCAAGCGGAAATCAACGCACGTGTTCCCGAGGGAGGACCCCAAAGCGGAACCAGAACATATCAGAGGCGTACGCAGTCATTCCCAAGGGAGGACCCCAAGCGGAAATCAACGCACGTGTTCCCGAGGGAGGACCCCAAAGCGGAACCAGAACATATCAGAGGCGTACACCATCAGTCCCGAGGGAGGACCCCAAAGCGAACATCCGGGTACTATACAATCAATGGCCAGATATTGTTACAGAAATCATATTACAGAAGTCATATCATAACAAAACATATCATATTAACACATATCAAAGTAAATACATCAAAACAAAACATATCATATTATCATATAGCTCTATATGAATGCATCTATATCATATATCTCATACATATCATACAACCTGACCACAGTCCGTACACTATGGCGGAACACAAAGTAGGAGCGAACCCCATAAACATAGAGCTTACCTCTTTGAGCTTTACAATCTGCTTACTTGAAGAACAAGCTACTTATCATACTCCACGAGAATCCAAACGTTCACAGTCCCTAGGTACACCTAGAGAAGGAATTCAACATAAAACTCAATAAAATGATATAATGCCATGTAAATATACAAGACACACACTTTATTGTTTATTTTCTTTTTACTTAATCATATTAAGTCATGAGTGGGTGGTTCTTTGTTCAACAAATCCCCACAAAATTCCATATATTCACTTAGTCTTAGGATAGTCCCAAAAGGCCTTTAGAACACTCATTACTCCTCTTAGCACCTAAAAGCCTATTTTTCCCAATTTAAGGCCGAATGCCCATTACAAAGGAGCTATAAGATTTCTCTTTGTCTAGTGCCTAAACCCAAGCTTAGCCACCTATATAAATTATTTTACGCATATAAGTGTCCTCACTTTGCGAAACAATATCTCCGAACATATACCTCATTTGAAAATGGCCAAAACTCATTTTAAGGCCATACAAAGGAGCTACCTTATTTTCTTTTTTATTTCACCAAAGCGAAGGTCCATACACCTTAGAATATCATTCCACGCATAAAAGTATGCTCGCTTTGTAAAACAGTAACTCATAGCACATACTTCCTTTGAAAATGGCTAAGAGGCACATAAAGGAAATCATGCCAACTTCATGATTTCAATGCTTTACTCCATCAAATTCAAGCTTATCACACACCTCTAATCCAAGATTCGTTAATTGATATATACGACACTGTTCATCTCTACAATACTATTCATGTATGCGTCACTATTCACGTATACGACACTATTCAAAAATACGGTATTTTTAATTTTCCAAAATACATTTTCACCGTTAAAATTCTCATCTAAACACTTTTCTCAACATGAGCTAAACCTGAATTAAGCTCTAACATGCTCAATCAATCCAAATTTTTAAAATGAAAACCTATATTCAATCTTTCTCAAAACTCAAAGAAAACAAAGATTTCTTAACATGAACTTACCTAGAATGAAGGGAGAAGCTTGTTTCAAGCTCCCATGGCTTCAAGCTCCATCAAAACCCATATTTTCTATGAAATTCGAATTCTTTGGGGGAGAAGATCTCTCTTTACAGTGAACCCCACTCAGAAATACTGATACCAATAGATTCCTCTCGAAATTTCTCACAGGTTTGGCTTTGGAACGGAGTGATTTGGAGGTCTCTAGCTCAAGTTATGAATTTTGGAAGAATTTTAATCAAAATCTCCATTTTCATTTTCTTTCCTTCGTTCTCTCTGTCTCGCGTCCGTAAAGAGAAGGGAACAGTGACTCCCTTGAGTCACTTATATAAATTCATTATACTAGCGGGTATAAGCTCATCTATCTACACACCTCCATTCATTACCAAACTTTAACCAATAGACTATAATATTTTTCTAGTCACGTTTCTATTTTTACTTTCACTTTTAGATAACTTTATTTACCCGCATTTTTTACCTCTTAACTGTCATTTTAACTCATTTTTCACCAAAAGTGACTTTATTTCTTTTTCTTTGTAATTATCCTTCAATATTAAATCCATAATAAATGTGAGGATCATTATACATTCCGTATGAACAGAACAGTGACCAACTCAAAATTCCCAGAATATCCGGATATTTGTCGGGGGCATATCCAGATATCACCAACCCCATATCCAGATATCAATATCCGGATATCATATCCGGATATTTCGCAACAGAATGCAGTTTCTGTATTTCGCGAAGATATCCCTCAAAGGTTGCGTTTTAATACTACTTTACGTCCAAGAATCAATTTTTAGACATATTTAGGCCAGTACACATGCTAGTCACTTAATCATCTCAATAAACATGTCAAGACTTCAACTTTAACATTGAAAATCAATGGCAAAGGTGATGGTGCTTACCACCAAGGCTTAAAACAGAAACAAGGTTGCTCTTGGAGCTTAAACCAGCCCCAAGGTTCTGACTTCAAAGGTCCACGAAAATAAGCTTCAAGATGGGTCATTTCTTCACAAAGCTCACCATTTGGAGCTTCAACAACCAAGGAAATGGTCCACCTTTCATATAACTAAGAAGTCAGCCCTCAAACTCACCTCAAACAGTGCTAACAACTCAGAAATGTAGCCTCTTTCTCACTCACAATGCTAGCTCTCATTCACACAAAGTATTATGGTGAAGAAAGCTTGAAGAAAGGTGGTCCCTTTGGCTCACAAGAGGAAGGGAGGAAGGTGGCTAGCATGGAGGTCTCAAGGTTCAAAAGAAAACTCACGTAGGAGGTTGAGGATCAGCCTAGGGTTGTGTGCAACCCACTATTTATAGCCTCATTAAGTTTTAAGCGTCAATATTAGCACTAATATCTCTGCTAATCATTTTATTCTCAAACTTTGGATTCTGAGCCTAGCCATTTTTATAAGATTTATCATATCTTTATTATAATTTTTGCAGCACTTTGTCGGTACGCGCTTTTACGTAGCCGGTATCAGTCTTGACGTCAGTTCTCATTATTTCGACTTCAAACTTGACATACCAGTCCTAAATATTATTCTAGGAATATATACATACTCTTTATAATTTTCGGGATACTTCGTCGATACGCAATTATACCGTGAAGCAGAACTGGTATCTGCACTTCTCGTCAGAAAAGCGACTTTCAATATTATTAATCACTTACTATTATTATTTAAGCCCTCTCTTAATTATTCAAGGTCAATTATAAAATTTATCTCTTAACTCATAATTTAATTAATTAATTCCCTAATTTAATGGTGCGGGTTCTTACACTTCACATGACAATGATGATAGTTAATCACACATAGTGATAATCTCCTACCAACATCGCCCAAACAAAGCGGACAGAGCTCCGTTTATTTGTCGGACATCTAGTGATAATTATCAAATGGTATATCAACCTGATAAACAGTTCAATAAATACTAATACAATCTCAATTTTCCAAGTAGGCATACCAGCCCTTCCATCAAGGAATCAAGTCAGAATACACAATAGTATAATAAGTATATAACCAAGAAGTTAGCAAATACCCAAAGCATGGTCACTACCCTACACCCCCATATACATTATAGGTGGTATAAAATAATATAATCATACATTAATTGAGACTTGTCGAATTACTACGAACCAACAATTGTTTGTGCTCTTAATGTTTCAACATCATGATCGAATTTTTGCTTCCACTTCAAAAGTAAAGCTACGTTCCTAGTGAGTTAAAATCAAGGGTCAACTGAAGTAAATCCAATCATATACACTTGGCCAAACAAAACCCTGAAAATGAATAAGAGAAAATACTTGAGAACATAACACATATAAGGATTTGGTCATTTAAGGTTATTTTTAGCAAATTCTGAACCAAGACAATATTTTGAAATGGGAACACAAGAAAAATACACAGTTCTTCATTTTGTATCTTTTAATTAAAAAAAATGTGTGAAGGAAGAAAGACAACCTTTGAATGGGAGAATAAGAAATTGTAGAATAAGAATGAAACCGGCACCTGCTCGGAGAAATTCGCTTAGTTGTTTCTTAGTTATAATGAGGTTCGTTTGCTGGTTAGGGTTATATAGAAAAACAAATTTTGTTTATGATGATATATTGAATATTGCAATTATTTTTCATGTTAATGTTAACATTTAATATTGAATCCAGATAAATTAAAATTAAATACACGAAAAAGAAATAATCAATTAGAAAAAATTTAGATATGTATAAAG
The DNA here is from genome assembly GCF_033153095.1 of Gastrolobium bilobum. Classification (NCBI taxonomy): domain Eukaryota; kingdom Viridiplantae; phylum Streptophyta; class Magnoliopsida; order Fabales; family Fabaceae; genus Gastrolobium; species Gastrolobium bilobum. The sequence goes on from NW_026897314.1 coordinate 6,021, forward strand.
AAAATAAATAAATAAAATATAAAAAAATTGAGTAAAAAATTATTTTAAAAAAATTTCTTATTTAAAAATGAAACCCCATGTGATAAGGGAATAATATTTTATTCAAAAAACAAAACCTCCTTTTCTATTTCGCAAAAATGGAAACCACCACAGTCATTTTCATTAAATGAAACCTCCCCCATTTGTAAACGAAACCACTTGTGAGAAAAAAAAATTCATAAATTTATATCTGCAAGTGCAGACAATTGCACACATGTGAGTCCGCCCTTGAGCATAGTGATATCCATATGAAGCTGATGAGGGAGCTAAGTATATAAAGGCAAATTTACAAATTTGTAACCAACTAATAATATAGTAATATCGAGTAAAATTTTAACTGATAATTTTAATTAAATCCTATCTATTTTAGACTATTACGAAGGGAATCTCTACTTTGATCTTGAGTTTCTTTTTCGAAAATTATTATATTATTAATTCACTAAAAAAATTTAAAAACACAAAAAATAAAATTAAAAAAGTCCCCTGAATAGAGGTGCTAGAAAGGATGAGAGCCTCGTTGTGCCTAGACCATGTTTGCACCACAAGACGTTGTCCGCGAGTCAGATTGTTTGGGAACACAACCCCAATCGCGAAGTAAATTTCGTCCAAAGTTAAATATTAGCAAGAGACTGATTACCTATTTAAAAATTTAAAAATAATAAAATCATAAATATTATTACTCTACTATTATTATCTTAAAACACTATTTAATTTGTCGTTACATATTTATAATTCACTTTAAATATTTTTCATTATTATTTACTTTCATCTTAACAAAAAATTTAAAAAAAAAAACATGAATTGAAACCGTACCAATTAATTATATGCTGGTGATTATGGAATTATCTCCTTATTATGTTTAAAGACAGCAAATAACATACACAAGAAATAATTAGGTCTTTACCATAAAGTAGGAATCGCACAAAATTTCTTAAGGGATCCTTCCAACATAATGCCTTGATGTTGGTAATCCGTGAAGGCCATAACCCATCGAAGGTTTCTTATAGCATCCGAAAGGAGTAGGATTGCCCTGCATAAACAGAAAATTGCCCCCAAAGAGGTCATTCATGTGACCATTCTTCAACTTGTTCAAAGCCTTGCCCCAAGAGACTCTAAACTTAGAGAGAAATCTAGTCCTTTTTATGAGGGTCCTCCTCAAACCTTGAATCCGAAGCTTTGGCCTTCTCCTACCAGCTAGTGCCCTAAACTTCAGCCACGCCCTTGCCTTCTTCACTTCTCTTTCTAGTATTTCATCGTCCAATTCTTCTTCCTTTGGCAGTCTATGGTAATAAGAAAGCTTCCCCATAGAAGCCATATTTTGTGGTAGAGATAGGGATAAACGATTATAGGCCACGTTACTTGATTAAAGAGAACTTGTGAGTTGAGTTGTGATGGTTGGTTTTGCCTTACTTTTTTTTTTTGTTACTCACGGGATAGGTCTTATGGATACACGATATTCGTTCCTTTGATTTCCTAGGCGATTTAAATGACTGACCTGCATTAGCAAGCTCGGTGCAATTCATTGGACCAGGCGAACTTGATTGGTAGTGCTCATTTAATATGATTCGTTGAAGATGTTTAATGAATTACTTCTTTTAGATTCGAAAAAATTGTTGCAATTTTTACAAAAACTCTTACAAAAGAATTTTGAATATAAATTATTTAAGAGTCAAATGTTTCTCCCAAGTTATTTCGGTTACTTCAAAATAACAACGGTTAAGGTCCTTAAGGAAATTTCAAATATTGGTGAAGCGTAAGATTTCAAGTATGGAACAAGTATTTTTCTTAAATAATAGGACCTAGGAGGCTTAAATTTTTCCTAAATAATATTAAAAAAAGTATAATCTCACGTACTATTACTATATATACCAGTGGCGTAGCCACACACAAACCAGGTGCCTTGGCACCTGTTTGGTTTTATTTTTTTAACTTATTATATATATTATATAATTAATTATAATTAACTAAGGTAAAAATTATAATTTGGCACCACCTAAATAAAAAATCAGATACTCAATACAAAGTAACAACAAATCATCTAAATGCAAACAAATAATAAGGAACATGTATAGTATGGTTATTTTTATGTTTTACCTTTTTTATTTTTTATCTTGTATATTTGTTTTTTTATACTTTATTCTAATCAGGTATGTTATTTATTCTTATTCCTATTATTTAAAAAAAAAAATATTTCTAAACTTAATCACAAAAATGATTAGTTGACTTATTTCAAAATTTGGGTCCAACTAAATCAAATAAACCCATTTAAAAGTAGGAAAAAAAATTTCTCCTTTTAAAGAATACAACTTGTATCCTTTTAGTTTTTGACATTATATCTTACCAGTAAAACATAATTATAATATGAATTTTTTTTTCTATTTCCTCAATCACTTCAGCTGACGTGGAGAGAGAAAAAAAAAACTTTTCATGTTATAAAAACTAAAAGGACACAATTTGTGTCCTTTAAAAGGACAAACACTTAACCCTTGAAAGTAACAATCATGAAACCAAAGTTTTGGGTTATTGCACACACAAAGAATAGTCAAAAACCAAATTCCCAAATGTGAGAACTTTTCATTGTGCTTATGGTTGTTGCAAACAAGGGTGATGTTCTCTAACGTGAGATATTGAAAATTTAAGAAATAGAGATAATGAAAGGGACAATACTTATTATACATATAATTATTATATTTGTGTGTTTTCATATCCTTAGGATAATGTTTGGTTCATTACTTGTTATATTGTGCGAGGAAAGTGAAATTCTTATATTTGAAATGTTTATAAAAAAGGTTAGTGCATTTTTATATGTTTGTTTTGATAATCAACGACAATTGTTTATTTGAATTTTCAATATTATGTGACATTATTTAGAACATAATTTAGATAACTATGTTAGAATTCATATTAATTTTTTTCTTGATAAATTTGTGATTACAATAAATATTTTAATAATTTAATATGTCAAATTTTTTGGCACCACCTAAATATTTAAGCCGGCTCCGCCACTGATATATACACAATTATTGTAGGGTAAAGTGTGTGTTATTTTAAAGGATGTAAAGTTGTGTCATTTTAAGAGAGAGAAAGAGATAGATAAAGGAGGAGAGAGTTGATAAAAAAAAATAAAAGTATGGATCTCACCTCTTTGTGAGAGTGAAATGATATAAATTGTGTCATTTAAAAAAATAAATACTTTTTCTATTGGGTAGCTGAACGCTTTTTGAATTATGTGAGAAATGATAGGTGAACATTTTTCATCCATTAAATTAAACTAGTCATCATTGCTTGAACTTCAACAAACATGGAAGCAGAAAATCAACCTTTGGATACTTTCAAATACAGTTGATGATGCAAGTCCGTTATTCAGCTAATTAAGAGCCCCAAAATTGGTTCCTTCTGACATCGTTAGGATCGAATAGTAATAAATTATAGGATTTTGGTCAAAGAATATCACATTTTGATTTAGAATAAATAAGGCTCTAAACGAAAAGAAAACTTTCATTTTAAATGAGTTTCACTAAGGTAGAGATCTAGGATATAGGCTTAGCAAATAATTCAAAACAATAAAACAAAAACAAAAAAAGAAACTAAAGGTGTATATCCCATTCTGTGTATATAATTCTTCAATTTTATTTTTATTTTATTTTTTGTTGACATCAATTGTGGCCTAAGCTTTTAGGCTATGTGGGGGAAAAAACTATAGCTTTTTCTCATTACATATATTATGTAATATAAGCTTTCCTATGAGGCTTTTTTTCATGTATGAAAATTTCCTCATTAATTAATACTCTCTAATTTGATCAACATTAAAATATTGAACAAAGACAAGCCTAGGCGTGTGCAAACTGAATCCACTGAGAAATGCTAGGAATTCCACCATTCACAACCGTGAGCAAGTAATAACCAGAAGGTGCAACATGGGGTGATGGTGGGGCTTCTAAGACTGCATCCACCCACCCATCACCTCTTCTCGCCATTCTCTTGCACCTCAGCTTCAGCATCCTCTGATTCATCGCAAAGGCATGAGTAGTAAATGGCGGTGCATAAGCAATGAACCCCATCTCATTACTTGGCCTCTTCCTCAACAAAAACCGAACTTTAAACTCTTTTCCATACCCAATTGCATGGTTTTGACCACCATATTCTATGGTCAAGTTACTTGGCCTCCATTTATGGTACGTCCTGTCCATGTAGTGTGGAACAAATGCTTGAAGTCTCAGTTCCGTTGGGTATGCCACATTGTGAAAGCTATACCTCCCATGAGGGTTACCACCCCCAACCAAGACCCTCCCATCAGGAAGAAGAGTTGCTGATGAGTGATACATTCTTGCTATCTTTGTGGACTTAAGGATTGTGAACCTTTTTCCTAGTCTTTTTTTTGGGCTATAAAGATAAGGTTCAAGGGAAGCGTTTCTAGCATTGTCATACCCTGCACAACCATGTTTAGCTCCATTGATAATCAAGATGTTCCCAGTAGGGAGAATTATCATGTCATGTAAGAGACGTGGATTGGGCATGTACTCCATATCCCACTTGTTCTTATTCCCTGTTATCACCATTCTCCCACAAGATCTTAAACCCTCAAGGAATGTGCCCTTAGTAGCAGCTTTGAATGCCCCAGTAGCTGAACCTCCACATACCATAACTTCCACCTTCTTGAAGTTATCTTTGTGGTCCAAAGGGAGTAACACAGATGAGCCAGAACTTGGGTAGTTTCTTGATCCTTTTCCTTGAATCCGAGGGAAGGTCTTGATTACTCTGTTACGTCTCAAGTTGAGTAGGATTGAATCACGGTTTGCGAAAATGAACAAGTTTCCATCTGATGAGAGGTGAAGGAAGGGATAGAGGTTGTTCCCTCTTGAATTCCTGTCATTTGTTTGGTGCAAGAATGGAAGGTTAAAAGATTTTTCTCCAGGACTAATTTTTGGTACAAATTCATAAGTGAAAACCCTTCTTCCACCAACAACAACGACCCTGTCATGTTCTGATAGTATCTGACTAGAGGCATACCAACGCTCATCAGATAATGATTTCTTTGATTGAACCCAATCACATTGGTGATTCCCACAAGACTTATAGAATCTGACCCTTTTGGCACCTTTGCCATATCCACCTGTTTGTACAAGTGTGCCATTGCTTAAGAAAGAACCAGAGGAACACCAAGGATCAGTGTCAAGCCTCAAAGGTCTTACTTTGTTGGCACTAATGTCATACTCAACAGAGTGAGCATAGCATGTTGAGTCCATCAAATCATGATGGCTTCTGGTGCACCTGCTTCCATTGAAGCGTTTGCGAAGTTGGTAATTAGATGGGCCAGCTTCAGTTTGATCAAACATTATGACTGTGTTTTGGTAGGTTAAAGCCATATGCATGCTAACCACGCCAGTGTTTTTGAGGAGCAGTTGCCACTGCCCTTTCCTCCCTATTCCATTGGCACCATCACTAAATCCAACACAAACCAAGAGGAATAGGATAATGATCATGATTTTTCTGCAAGACATGGAGAACATTTTTCATAGGCTAGAGGGGGATGGTTATAAGATTGGATGTGAAGGGTCCTTTTGTAGCACCATGTTTTGCTTGGAGCCGAATTACTAGCAGTCATGCACTTGAAAAGGTGCAATCAATTTGGCTAAATTTCTGTCAGCTCATCCTGAAATGTGCAATAAAAATTTCCCTAGGAGTCTTGCCGTGAGGGATGTTCATTGATTATATAATAATATTTGAGTGTTTTGTTAGATCCAATTGTGTCGGGCTCATGCAAGAATTGATTTCAGTTTGCAAAAACAACTTTATTTTTTTTAATCACAAAATTCCGGGTTTATGCAGCTTGCAGCACACGGTCTAATTTCTTTTGCTATCTGATAGCACTTGGTAGAACATCGTAACTGGTCGAAAGCACTATACTTTTCATCTATGCAAAAGTACCTATCCTGAATTTTCCTAATACTCTTAAATTAAATCCACGTAGAGAGGTATCAGATATTTGTATAGAATACTTTGGTGGCAGAAAAGGCAAGAGAAATGGCAAAAATCTGAATTGGAGTTAAGGAATCGAGTAATACTATTTTATGGTGTGAGTAAAAAAGATTTTCTCCTTTGTAGAGGAAATAAAAATTAAGAAAATTCTGTGATACTATTGATGGCTTCACTTCGTTTAAGTTTTATTGTCTAATTGAATAAAAAAAATTCTTACAAATAGTTATCTAATTAATTATTAATTGTCACTGGATTGAAATATAAAAAAAATTAACCTTACACATAAAAGGTATGAAATGAACACCAAAGAGGGGTAAAAAAATCATTGAATAATGTTTTTGTTCTTTTAATAAATAAATAAATAAAAAACCATTCTTACGGATCAACTCATCTTGCAAAGTAGGGGTGTCTGGATTGGATCGATTTTGAATGCAAAAATCTTTTGATCCAATCTATTCAGTTTGATCATGTAATTATCCATTCGGTTTGGATTTTTTTTTCAAATCTGATCCAATCCAATCCAATTTTTTTCGATTTGGATTGAATCGGTTTTTGATTTTTTGAAAATCCTAATATTTGTTTGATGATTATTCTGCAAACAAATATCTTTTGTATGTATTGGCTTAATAAAAAAAATTGAAATATAAATGCATCATTAAATAATAATCTAATTTTTTTTTGACAATGAGATATGGAACTCTACACAGACGAAATTTTGCTAATAAGGTGGTTAGGTTTTTTCTTAGGTTTAGCTGATGGGTTAATGGGTCTTGAATTTAAAATTTTTTGGGGTATGATTGGGAAAAATGCCAAGTAGGTAGAGGAAAATTAATATATTAGATCGGTTTGGATTGGATCGATTTTCACCAACGAAATCGAAAATCGATCCAATCCAATTAAAATTTGCGATTTTTTTCGATTTTAAGTTTTTCAGTTTTTGATTAATTCGATTATCGACTTTTCGATTCAGTTACGGTTTGAATTGATTTGGAGCGGTTGATGAACACTCCTACAGTAAATGATTAAACCAATTTTGACGATGCCCTTGTACGAAACAGGTTTAAACAAGTTGGTGGGTTGAAAATCACAACCCACCATTTGTGGAGAGTTAAACATGTCAAAATAAAGGGTTGGACCCATTTAGCCATCTCATCAATTGTGTTCAAAACAAATAACTAAAAATACATTCAGAGTATATATATCTAATTATTTAGATAAACTTGACACTACTCAAAACTTTGATTTAATCAACTTCAAATTTAATTAACTTGACATTGCAATTTTTTGATTAATTAATCTGCATTTATTGTACTAATTAATATCGGCAAATATCCCCCGACAATTTAATTAGATTAAAAATATCCAAGCATTGATGATGCTTCAACTAAAAAAAATAAAATAGCTGTACAAAAAAAGAAAAGAAAAGATATCACTAAATAGAAGCAACATATAAACTTCCACAATTACCAAGTTTAAAATTGGGCAATGGCTATGACGGATAACAAACATCAAGCCAGACTTAAAGATTGAAAAATCGAAATGAAAGAAAATAAAAATATTTAGATAAAACGAAAGATACTGAATAAATATTTAAAACGAAAGATATTTAGATTTGGATGAGAAGACACAAGCAACATGTGCAAATGCCAAATATTTCAAAATACATAAAATAAGTAAAATACGACAAAAAATAATTAAAACAATAATTACAGTAAACTTATGAATATAAGAATCTCCAGCCCAGAAAAACATCATTCCGAAAATATAAGTGATTATCTTTTCTGTTTTTCTGTTCCACATCACAATCTTTTATGTGAGAATTAAAGAGAAAATTATTCTGCAACAAAAACATAAATATTTAAACTCTATAAAAAATGTATAAAATAAATAGTAGCTTCGAAGATGTATTTATCTTTTTCTTTTTTACTTTAAGAACGTACGTTACAACAATTTTTTTCAGATGCCATCACCATAATAAGAAGACTGACATTTTGTTTGTTTTTTTCACTTTCAAGATCAAGAGTATACATGGAGTATTTCAGAATTCACATACATTCCTAAAGCTGATATAGTTGAACAAAAAGAGTTGTATCACTCTAGCAGTACTGACGCATGAAGGTAAATGGATGCAACTTAAAACTTTTCCCTAAAGCAAGATTTGATTAGATATTTAATTGAGAAGGTACTAAATTGGTTGGCACCTAGTCAGCCATTAAGCAATTATTTATTAAATCAGCCCCAAAAGCAAGAGCACTCGTTAACAAAAAGAAAGTGAATGACAAAGGCAAGCCAAAAGTCCAAGATAAGCATATAGCGGGCCTTTCCGGCTAAAATCCATGCCATGCTATGCTGCAGTGTCACCTACCCAAAGAGGAATAAATTATTGGTCCATCCATGTATCCAATTCGATATATCTTTTTTTCAAAAGATAAAACTTTTTCAACGTGACAGGAAATTTTTTTTCAAAAGTGGTAAAAAAAGTTTCCACACGTAGAAAAAAGATGTACGAGTTAATGCACCAAAGATTTGTCTCCCAAAAAGACTGCTAGGTTGTCCAACTCAGCCTGTGCCTTCCTTCACGTCCCAACACTAACACAATTACACATGAATAGTTCACGTGACACGTCATTCACTAGCGGATTTTAAGGATTACTAGGAATTCACCAGATCATGCTGCGAAACACATGAACCAGCCCCTTCAAATCATTCACACTACCCAATAATTTCACTAACATCGTTGATGGGTTGAGAAATTAACTCCTACCGAATCACAGATTAAGTTATAGTTGTGCTAGTTTTGAACCCACCGAAACAAACAAGAGATGTACATAACCGGGCACATGATCATGAAACAAGCCAACATCGAGAGGCATGGAACATTATAATTTATATTGATGAATTGCCACAAAATTAATATAATATGAAAACGCACAACCCAACTCTAATATATTATGTGCTTAAAGCATAGACTTGAACCAATAAATACCAAAAATATTTACAATGCGGTGCTAATATAGTAATATGCAAACCTTTTCCACCCGTCCTCCTTCCTCTTCACCAAGAAACTTGCACAAAACTCGGTTTCATACCTCAACATGAAAAGCCATACACAAGTTTTCAGAGATATCATCTAATAAAGTTTTATTCTAGTACCAATGGTACTCCTGCAAATGGGGCATAACTCAAGATCTTGTCCGCACTCACAGCATGTCTGCATATTAATAAAGATGGCTCACATAGTTAAATGGGATTCAATCATCTATGATGTATGTGAAAAAAAAAGTGAACTGCATGGCTTCCTTACCTGATGCCCGCAACCAAAGGCCATATCCTTATGATTGGAGAGGCAAATGGGACAAACCTGCAAGGATTATATAAGAATAGTTTATAGGGTTTGAATTTGCATTAAAATGTATATTAAAGTCTACAAATGAGTGCCACTGCCATCAACAAAGTAGACTTCCTACATGAGGATCGAATGTAATGACATGGAGAAGTAGACATTCTCCTGCAGTGGCAGCAAACTTAAGAAGAAAAAAACCAACTGGAAGAGAAAGCAAAGAGTTGAAGTACATGACTATCAGAAGCAGAACTCGCTGGAGGATTCGTGCCAGCATCATGCCTGAGAGATGGTGCAGTGGGACAAAAACTGTTTTGACGTGAAGATTTTGGGGAGTTGAAAGATGCTGCACCATATTGAGGTGGTGGTAGAGGAATCCTGTCTATATCTTTCCCTCTACGAGCACTGATTGAAAAGTAATACACCATAAATGGCTTAATACAAAAATGCTATATCCAATGCAGCAAAGCCTACGAAGAAAAGAAATCAACATTGTTACCCCAAGATATTAAGTTCCAGTGTTGCCTTGTACTGGGAGGGTATTTCCATCAAGGCAGCAAGTGCAAACTCTGCTTCCTTTCTCGACCGATCCATGTTCTTTGACATTATTTCTGTGAAATTCACAAACTACAAAAGACAAAACGAAAAAGAAAAGAAAAATAAAGTTTATCATTATTAAGATCATAAACAGAACATGCTCTAAAGATTTGGCAGAACTGACAACTTTTGAACAGGAGATACATGCCTGGAAATTATCAAATGCTCGGGCAGGGATGTTATCATCAAATTCTCTCATCATGTCCCATGGCCCATCTCCAACTCCAACTACTACGATTGACAGGGGATATTCACTGGCAATAGATACATTTTTTTTTTGGTGAAGGCAATGAACACAAACCAAACAAAGAATAAAGCAATACAGACAGATAATCACCTAGCTTTCACAATAGCTTCTACAGTTTTCTTTTCTTGTGAACTCAACTGCCCATGCTCGGTGTCAACACTTCTTGTCACCTGTAACGAGTTGACAATCCTCAGCTTCATTTTGTTAATCATACATAGTATCCAATTACTAATTGATGGCCAATGGCAAGCAGGATGACATCATGCTGCTAAGCTAATATCATAAGTTCCTTGTAGTTCCATATGAAAACTACGGCTAATTCTTACTTTCAGTGTCATCTAGCAGCTTCATTAGACAACTAAACCTTAGACCTTTGGAGTGTATATAAAACTATGCTTTCCCCATAAAAATCTCAATTTTAAATCAAAATTAACTGATAAAAACATCCAATTAGCCTAACCTTGTCCTGCTATACATATTGCTTTTTGGGTTACTATCACCAGGGGCAGAGTGCTGTATGTTGAGGGGAAACAACAAACTTGCATGTAAAGAAAAAAATATTGGTTCCCCTAACAAAATATTGTTTCTCTTTAGCTCCCTTAAAGAAAATTCTCTGGCTCTGTGACTGACTACAATAAAAGTTGCATTCACTTGGCTAAAAATGGACATATGTCAAGGAATTGTAGTATTTAAGGAAGGGCTTATTTCAGCACCAACAACCCCAACCCAACCCCTCTACAAAAAATGGAAAACCATGAATAAAAATTTCCTGTGCATGTTATTTGGTGTAATTCACTTTGATTATTTGATATTAAGGAACACTCATTTAAATAATAATAAAGAAATTCCATTTCAATTCAGATAATTCTCTACCTGCCCATCTGCTATGATTAATAAGACATGGTATTGGCCTCCACTTTGCTCAACTATGGTGATTGCCATCTCAATAATTGGGGCAAATGATGTTGGTCCTGGTATGAGTTAGGGACAAAAATAGCATAGACAAAAAGCTGATTAAAATACAGAAAAAAAAAAAAAAAAGTTTGACCAATGTGACAATACCTGCAAGCTTTAACTGTGGGACCAATTCCCTATACCGTGCCAACACTTCTTCAAATCCATGACAAATTCTCTCGTCAGGAAAGAAACTAAAAACTTCCTGGTCATGTGTTGATGCTGCCAATATGTAAACACACACAGAGTATAACTCACTAGGACATTAGATTAGATTCTAAGGACTGAATGTAATTCATAACAATGCTTCTCAAATTACCATCTCCGAATCCAAAACAGGGAATTAAGTTATCCTCATCAAATGAAGACAATGTTTTTCCAATGATAGATATAGCTTGTTCATATGGATTTTGTTCATGACTGATGTGATGCAGGCATCTCCTCTGAAATGACCTTCCACCTAATACAAAGGCAAGTTATGCATGTTAACATAACTACAAATGGGAAAAAATAAAGGAGATTAGTCAAATGAAGTAAAACCTGTCCACTCGTTGCTCTTTGTAAAATCAATACCGACAATGAGATTGGAAGACTCTAGGCCAGCATGTGCCAGAGCCTCAGTTACCTTCCAATATGGAAAACTACTTCAGATGTCACAAAAAAACATATGAAATCACAATAATTACTGGTGTAGTTCCAAAAGTCAGCACATGGATCTGACATTTACATCCTCCAAATACAGTAATGACATGAAACTAATAGCTAGACATGAACTTTAGCTAAAATTGATGATCCGTGTGTCAAGAGACATGCATAAAACTTGCAGCAAAAGATAACAAAGGAAATTAATTCTTTGAGCAAATTCATTATCATCTTTATAATGACAATGTCAAGAAGACAATTAAAAGAATTAGTTACAAGAACAAAAAAAAAATGTTTCCTCAGCTTCTCAAATTCACACTGCCTTCTTTAAAAATATCTGAGCAATTAATAGCAATGGCAAGTGTGTATTATTAAACTTAAGGCACCAAAGTGTTCCAAATGATTCAAGACCTGAACTGAAATAGACTCTTTTCTCTCAAACTTCATAGCTTAAACTCAAAATGCAGGGATAGTTTCATTCAGTATAAACCCTGGAACAGATTTTACGGAGACAATGCACACCCATGACCCATGTTATTATGCATTTGAGTCATTTAATACATTGAGAATCAGGGATCATAGGAAAGTTACCTGGTCCAAGCTTTTATAATTATCATCTATCCTTGAAAACTTCCTGTCTGGCCTCTTTTTTTGCTCTGGAGCACGAACACCACCATAACTTGGAGATGGATGCCCGTAATAACCGAGAGGCCCATGAGCTTGGCTTTGTGGCAAATAAGGTGATTGATATTGAGGATCACTCCAGGAACGTGAACTGGACCTTGAGGATGAACGTTGACTAGAGCTCCCCCGTTTAGAATTTGTTCCACCCATAAATTCTTTACTCTGAAGAAATTCAGCAACCCCATAAAAGCATTCAAATCAAAACTCTCAGAATTGTTCTTGATCCAGTTCAAGTCACATTCTTGTTGAGAAACAATACCTTATTTACAACAATTTTAATTTACTTTCCTTAGAAATCATGAAGATTACCATTCAAATTATACAACCCCCCCCCCCCCCCCCCCTCCCTTTTTCTCTCTCCAATTTGCATTTTAATCCACTCACATTTGTTTCAACTCTCTTCCTTTGTTTTAATGTTCTTCAAATCAGATTAATCCTTAAAAAAAAAAACAACAACAACAACAACAACTTTTCATAGCTATCAGAAATTGAATGGAAAATGTGAAAAGAAAAATGATACCTTAAAGGGGTAGGAGGGACTGAGAGAGAGAGTAAAGTAGTGAAAGTGGAAGAGCACTACAAGGCGTCGTAAATGACAACAATGGATAAGTGGATTGGTGCTAATGAACGGCGAAAGGTTGTTTCCACGTAGTTTCTCTTTCTCTCTCTGCAGTTCTGACTTACAGTTTAATGCTTGGTTTGGTGCTTGGTTGTTTTACCTCAAACTGACAACAAAGTAGCAATAGGATTAGGGGGGTAAATAGATTAGGATAGTTGCAATAGGATTAGGGGGGTGAATAGATTAGGACAGGCTTTCATTTAAATAGGTTAAGTCTCTGTTAAAAAAAATTGTTGGATCTGGCCTGATTTGATAGTCTGAGTCTGAAATACAAGTCTGACTTGATTTATATTTAATAAATAAAAGTTTTAATCTAGGACCGTTAATCTATTTAAATCTATTAAACATTCAATAATTAAAAGAATAATTAAAATAATATTATTTTATTATTCAAAATATTTATTTTATTTAAAATAAATTATATAATATAGACCGGTCTGTAGGTTTATAGGTCTAACATGTATAAAAAATTCTATAGCCTTTTTCTGAAATAGTTTTTCTTAAAAGCCTATACCTATTCTATTTTATTATTTATAATAGGTCAAGTCCGACCTAATACAGCTAGTTTGTAAGTCCCTATAGGCCGGTTTAACCTATTTGTACTCCTAGTACTAGATGATGTTTGCATGTTAATCAACAACTGTAAATAAATTTTAGCAGTTTAATATTAATTACATCGTCATATTATAATATATATATCGCCATATTATTAAAAAGCTTAATTATAATAACAGTTACTTAAAATCCAATTTTGAAATGTATACGTCTCCAAAAAAAAATGTATATATACTGTTAAAAGAAAAATAATCACTTCATTATCCTTGTTCTCCTAAAAGAGCAGTTACTTTATATCGTGTTAGATTTAAATAATGAGATACAAGCACTCACGAACTCAGATGCTTTACGTTACCTCGATTATTAAACACAGGCACTAACAGACACATTTGCTTTTTGTTATCTCGTAAATGTTTGCTTTACTTAATAATGATAGGAGCTACTAAAAAATTGTAATAGGAATAGTAATCCTTGTTAGTATAGCACGCACCCAGAAACAACCTTTCCTAACACTATGCTAGATTTGAATATATGATTGGCTATCGTATCAGTTGAATGCATTTTTTTCAACTTTTAAAAAAAAAAAATTTAAATTTCTTTAAAAACCATACAAATTAATTTAAAATAAACAGTACTAAATGCTAAAATTATTTGAATTTATTACCATAAACAAATAGTTCAAATAGTTAATTAGACTATAAGAGTAAGGGGTAAATTCGTCAACTACTTACTATCGGTTTGGTCGGATACCGTGGGCGTGGATGTTTGTTTTCGAATTGGGTTTGTCAACATCGGGATTATGATTGAGGTTGGTGACAATGACTGAACGGTGCTCCTGTTTTCCAACAACTCATTCTTTGTGGTTTGTACTATGTATACTGTGTCGCAGTAGTGGCTAAGAACATCAACTAATGATCAATATTTCTTTCGTGAAACCAAGGAGATGTGGGGAAGACTGATCAAAGTGTCACTCATTTTTTCACAATTTATTTTTTTAAATGCCACGCTATCCAATTTTCTAATATGTTACGTGGACAAGTTTGTTATAGTGCTCAGCAAATTTGGTAGCTAATAATTTCGTTACACGTGACATATTTTTATAGGAAAAGTTGACTGTCACGTGTCCAAGTTCGTTACGACTGGTAGCGAACTTGGTAGCCATGATTTCGTGACACGTGGCACACTTTTGCAAGAAAAGCTGACTGGACGGTGTGCTAGGTGGCACAATCTCATTACCCGATCAGAATTAATGTTCCAATCACAATAAAAAAACAGAAAATGAAAGAAAATGACAATTAATTGTAATTAATGTATTAATCACAATTAATGTACCAATCACCAATCACACTTAATATATCAATCACCATTCACAATTAATTTTGATCACAATTAATGTACCAATCACCAATCACAATTAATGTATCAATCGCAATTAATTTTGATCGGTACATTAATTGTTTGTGATATTATTGTTACAAATTCGAACGATGTTTGTGAGAGATAAAATATATCAAATGAGATGTCATTGGATAGATCTCAAAAAGTTATATGTAAAATAAAAAATATCTGATTTGGATATCCGAATCAAAAGTTATGGCTCTCCGAAGTTATTGGTGATTAGTACATTAATTGTGATTGATACAATCAAAAGTTAATCTTATTTGTACACTAATTATGATTGACACAATAATTGTGATTGCTAATTGGCCCATTAATTTTGATTGGCACATTAATTAAATTGCCATTTTCCTTCATTTTCTGTGTTTTATCGTGATTGATACATTAATTCTGATTGTGCCACGTGGCACCTAGTTCGCTTGGACCTTCAACGAACTTGGTGCATGTCAGACATGTGGCACACCTAGTTCGCTGCATGTGGCAACGAATTCTCCAATGTGTCAGCATTTATTGCAACATAGTTCGCTACTGGAAGTAGCGAACTTGTTGTCCACCAGAAACATACCACGTCAGCAAACCAAGTTCGCTGGCCACTGTAGCGAACTTGCTCGCGTGACATATTAAGAAATAACATTGTTTGCGTGGCATTTAGGTAAAAAAGTCGATGAACAGTGACATTTTGGTCACTGTTCCGAGGTGTGGTGTGTGATGTCGACTAGAAAGTAGAAAGGGAGTTTGAGAAACCACCTCGCAATAGGCTAGGTTATGTTAAGTTTTAGCATAAATAGATTAGATATGTGTAAAAAATATTGGATATGCTTGGCCTTTTAGTCTGTGGAGACTCTAAATTACAAGTTTGGTCTGACTTATATTTAAAAAATAAAAGTCTTGGTCTAAGCTTGTTAACTTGTTTAAGCTTATTAAACATTCAACAATTAAAAGAATAACTAAAATAATGTTATTTCATTATTAAAAATTATTAAAATAATAATTTTAATTACTTTATTTAAAATAAATAATATGATGTAGGTCGGCCTGAAGGCTTATAAGCTCGACATGTATAAAAAAAAATCTATGGCCTGTTTTCTAAATATATTTTTTTAAAAGTCTAGGCTTGTTCTATTTTACTACTTGTAATAGGCCAAGCCTAGCTTAATATAGATTAGGCAGTAGGCCCTTGTAGACCGGCCTAACCTATTTATACCCTATGTCACTATATTTCGATTTATAATTTCCCAAATTTAAATAGTATGTTTAGACAATAGTTTATGAGAAAAATATTTGTTGTTTTAAATAATATAATTTTGTGTTATTTTACATAAAATGACGTTATTTTGGTGTATAATTTGATATTTTTTATATTATTTCTCCTTCACTCTCTCTCTTCCTAATTTTATGGAAGACAAATAATATAAAAATTATCAATTATGCACCAAAATCAAGTCATTTTATTTAGAATAACATAAAATTATATCTTTTAATAGTATAAACATTTTTCCTACAGTTTATATATTCCACATTCTAGTTTTAGGATATTATTATTATAAAATATGTCTTTAAACTTGATATGTTGTTGGAAATAGTTTTTTTAATTTTATAAAAACATTAAATGTTGAATAAAATTGAAATATATGATATTAGGATTTATTTTGTTTATTTTTCTATAATTTCTAAAATATTTTAAACTCTTAAATATTTAAAGATATAACCATAAATATATGAGAAAAACTATTCTCATACTATAGGAGATAAATTTTTTCTACTATACACTCTTCGATAACTGGGCCACTTTATTTTAGATGATGGAGTTCACCAATTTATTTTTATGATAGAAGATAACTTATCTCCATTAACATAAGATTAATAAAACCTCGTCACAAAAAAAAATTAATAAAACCTAAATACATACCCACGATTACCCTTGTCATTCCTAAAAATGTGCGTGTTGTTACTGGAGCACATGGGCAGTGTCCTCAATTTTATGGGCCACTCGTGTGCCCAATTTAAGACCATAAAAAAGTCAAGAGCAACCTTCGAGTTATCCAACGTTATCGTCAAAGCAGTTCAATTCATGAGACTGAAAAATTTAACAGTAATAATCTAATTTAATATGTATTATCTTATACTTATATTTTGCTCTCTCTTTTTTATGTTAAAGGACGTGTGGTTACTGTAATTTTAAATAGATGCTGTAGAGTTACTCAAAGATAAGAGTAAGAACTGGTTTCCTTTGGCCAAATTTGTAGGTGTTTGAGTGTTTCGTTGTTTGGAATTTGAAGAATTTCATTGTGACTGAGCTGTGCAATAATGGAAGCACTATCTCTTCCTACAAACAGTCTTACAAATTCCAATGCCAAGTACATTTCTCTGAGTGCTGTTACTAATTATGCCTCGCTCTCTTCCTTACAACTCAATCCTTCTTACACAACCAGACCCCTCACTTTGGTATTCATTCTATCCCTCGTGTGTGTGAATATATATGTGGTTATTATTATTATGATTGATGGGTTTGTGGCTTTTTTCTTCTCTATGTCCTTTAACTGATACATGATAACTGCTTTTCCTTTGCTGAAGAGTGTTGTTCGAGTGCGAGCTGAGAGTGAGGATTATGAATTGAAGCAAATGAGGGACATGGCTGCTGCCAGAAAGAGATGGGAAGCTCTGGTATTTTCTGTTTCATTCAACTTCTTTTAGTAACATTCTTGATTTTGATGCTTGTGTATGTTATATGTTTAATGCCTAGTGAGGAGTTTCGAGTTGAATTTGAATTTGAATTTTCATAATCTTTTATCCTTCTTTCTAGTGAGTTGAGCTATTTGTTAGTGGAGTGGCATACAATGTTTGGGATTTATCAACAGCTTGAGCTTGAGCTTCTATAATGAACTGTATAATCAAGTCCTTGTTATTGGAGGATGCCCTCTTTTCTTTGATTAACCCCCTTCTAGACCATGATGTTGATCCACATATGGACCTAATGATTTTCATGTGGTTTGCTTGCTTATTTTGTAGGTCAGGGATGGAAAAGTTAAAGTTCTTACTCCAAGGGAAGCTGGGTATGCAGTTCAGCTTTCGAACAAGCCCCTTCTTGATGTTCGTCCCTCAAATGAACACAACAAGGTTTCTCTTTCGATGCAGCTGTCGCTTTGTTTACTTTAGCAAATATATTGTACAGATAGTTTAGTTATTTATCTGTAGTAGGAAGGGAAAAGGAAAGCAATTTGACATTTTAAACATGTTATTCTTGTGGTCAGACATTTTTGAAGCTAATTTTCTTGATGGTAATTGATCTTGGCTTGGTAGCTGTTGAAAGCATCGAATTTGCATTTCCCAAAACATTTAATTTACTTTAGCTTGTTGTAAACAATCTGCACAGTGCAATATTCATTGTTTTTTCTTGCTCTTTTTGCATGTTATGAAGGCATGGGTGAGAGCTTCAACCTGGATTCCAATATTTGATGTTGATTATAAGCTAGATGTTGGAACCATTCCCACAAAAATCACAAATTTCGTTATGGGTAATAAAAGATCCATGCTGGCTCTTTCATTATTAATTTTCACCTTCAGTCTTTTGGTAGACTTTCTGAATTTATGCAATAAATCTCTACATTTCATTAGAAATCTTCTACATTTAATTTGACCTTGTGCTGAACAGGAGGTTGGTGGAGTGGAATGCCTACACTGTCGTATGATAGGTATCCTAAACTATCATTTGTTCTTCTGATTCATTATCTGTGTACTTGAATTTTATATTTATTTCTATACTTTCTTCAACAGCCAGTTCTTAGCCAAAGTTGTGGAGAAGTTCCCCAAAGATACAGAATTAATTGTTGCATGCCAGAAGGGACTGAGGTGAGCTTTATACATTCAATTGATTGCTCACTGAATTGAGTTGTTTCTAATTCTAATTTTCCTTTTCCTTAAAATGTATTTGGTACTTCTCCTGCTGTTTTGAATCCTATTTCAGTTTTTCAATCGTTGAATCAGTCAAATTCTGGTGGATGAAAGAAATTCTTTGATCGTTTCACTAGTGTCAAATAAACAACGTTGTTCTTGTGTGGTTCTGAACCTCATTTTCTGGCCAGATCGCTTGCTGCTTGTGAACTACTATATAATGCTGGCTACAAAAATCTGTTCTGGGTTCAAGGAGGCTTAGAGGCTGCTGAAGAAGAGGCATGTTTCCAATTTCAGCTTTCTGGAATTTCTATTATGCTTTACTTTGATCAAATGTGGTAAAAGAAAATTAGCTTATCTTACGAGCTTGGCCCTTCTTACTACTGTGGAGCAGGATCTCATCGTAGAGGGTCCAGTGCCTCTTAAGTTTGCCGGAATCGGTGGTGTTTCAGAATTCCTTGGGTGACTATCTTTTCTCACTTTTTTCTCTACTTATAGTGCATGTAATATAATATGGTTGATGAAGTTTATTTGACATTAAGTCGAAGCAAGACTGAGTATCTGAAGTGTGAGTTTTCTCTGGTACAAGATGAGGACCAAGAACCTGTGCATCTAAATGGTCAAGAGGTACCCAAAAAAAATGCTTTTAAATACTTGGGCTCCATTTTACAAAACGGTGGAGAGATTGATGAGGATGTAAATCACAGAATCAGAGCAGGTGGATGAAATGGCGTAGTGCATCTGCATTTTTGTGTGACCGCAAAATTCCCCTGAAGTTAAAAGGAAAATTCTATAAAACGGCAGTACGACCGGCAATGCTATATGGAGCGGAATGCTGGCCAGCACATAGGCAACATGAGCATAAGATAGGAGTAGCAGAGATGAGGATGTTAAGGTGGATGTGTGGTTACACAAGGATGGATAAGATAAGAAATGAAGATATTCGACGAAAGGTCGGAGTAGTACCGGTAGCCGAGAAGATGAGAGAACATAGATTGAGGTGGTTTGGGCACGTGATGAGAAGACCCATGGATGCTCCTGTAAGAACAGAAGTTTGTTACCAAAAGTTAAACACAAAAAGAGGCAGAGGTAGGCCGAAGCTTACTTGGGGGAAAGTAGTAAAACAAGATTTAATGGAGTGGGATATAGATTGGCGGACAGTATGTCTTAGAAAGGAATGGAGAAAAGCTATAAGTATGGTGGAGGGTTAGACCCGCTGTTATTCCTATGTTCCAGATGGTCCCTTTTTAGTCCTTTTCCCCTTCATTTCCCCCACTTCTTCTTGTCCCTTTCTTTTTTACTTTTATTTATTTATATATACATATATTTTTATTTTTTTATTTTATTTTATTATTTTATTTGTGTATTTTTATTTATTTATTAATTTATTTATTTATTTATTTATTTTTATTTTTTTTATTTTTTTTTTATTTTTTTATTTTTATTTTTATTTTTATTTTTTTTTTACTTTTTTTTCAACCGTTTTGTATCTTTCATGTGGGTTCATCTACCACCGACCCCAATTAATTTGGGATAAAGGTGTTGTTGATGTTGATGTTGATGAAGTTTATTTGACCTTGTCAATTTGGCGTTTTCTCTATTGGACAACATATAATTTATTTTGTAATATTTACTAATTCATGCCACATTAGAACGTTATACTTCTTACACAATTATGATTGGTTGGAAATACTAGTATAAACATCAAAATCAATCATGGTTTGCTGTATGGCTTGTACAGAATTCCATTTTACGTGATGCATATTTAAGACCCGTGGTGATTTTTGTTTTTATTCTTTTAATTTCAATGACAAAAGAGAAATTTTATGTTATTTATATGTTGATAAAAACTGTCTGGTGATTCCCTTCAGTAATAAATCCAGTTAATAACTATCTTTTTTAAGAATTGATTTATTTTGTTCTAGATGATTGACAGTCTTTTGGCATTGGTTTATCTCTCATCCTGCCAAAATATAAAATTACCTACCATTTCCCAAATCAGTTTGCAAATTGGGTGTCATTATATGCATGCAACTAATTAAACTACAATTATTGTTGCAAAGACAAAAAGGTCTGGAAGATTTCATTTAGAAATGATATAGGAACGTTGTGTTATTGTATTTCCAGATTGCCAAGAATATATAAGAAATGATCCTGTCAATGATAACACAAAATTGTATAGCTTAATTCCCTGGTTGCATCCCTTAATTAAAAAACTTAATGTTAAGAGAATACCATACAGATTTGAGTTATATCCATCATCTAGTTGATGACAATTTTCCTATATGTAGCAAAATGTCCCTTGCTTGTTGGACATAATCAATACTTCTGTACCATATTGATTACTGTCTGCGGCCTTCAAAAGAGATTTTATATATTATAAAAATTTAGGACATTGTTAAAATATGGTTGCACATTTCTGACTTCATGATTATTTTCAGTTGGACTGATCAACAAAGAGCTGCTGCAGCCAAGGAAGGTTGGGGATATAGATTAGTGTTCTCTGCACGCCTGGTAATTCATCCGTTGCATGCTTTCAGTTGCAAATCTTATTTCCCAATCTTTACATTCACACGTTTCATTGTTTCTGGCATAGCTTGGAGTCATTCTTGTTGGCGATGCGCTATTTATCGGTGCTCAGCAAATCGGTCGCTATCTTCAGGATATCAGGACCCATTGAGGTTCTATGGCTGCCTTGAAGTCATTGATTAATATTCCTGGAGACGATGTTCCTTGTTGTGGATGAGTGCATGTAGAGACAACATACTAAGGAACTAAATTTTGGAAGCTGATCCTTGGCAAAGACTTACTACTACCCATCCTTTAGTTAAATATGATTTACCAGCAGGTGCTTTCTGAAATTTTATGTGGTAATTGCCTCATTCCATTTTTAGTCACTACTGGATTGTAAATGCAAGTTTAGTTGGGCAGTCATTTTAATTTAGGTTTCTTCCATGTGGCTGTGTACTAATACGTTTTTTGGGCCAAATGCTTGTATTTTTCTTTTAGAAATTTCCAAAAGAAAAAGAAAATAAATCATTTTTGTCATGTTACTGCTCCAATGATGTTACTGTTATGGTAAATGTGTCAGTATTGTAACTTGCAGTGGTTGATATACTAGGTGAATTCTGAACCCTGATTATATTGTTGCAGAAGCCCTCTCACGGCTGTGATTGTATAATGTATTAATGTGTTTGTTTGTACGTGTTTGTATCCATTTTTAATTCCGTCATTCCTTCCTTTTGAAATTGTGTTGTCTTAGGTTGATCATTAATTCTTAAAAGGAGAAGATATTGTGTAACAGAGGTCAACATTAAGTAATAGTGAAGATTAATCATCACAAGATGTAATCTTACATTTCAGTTTAGTGATTTTAATTGCCTTCCAAAATTTGTAAAATCAAGTTGAGAAAAGAAGATTTATCGAATTATATTTGCTCGAAGCAAGATCTTTGAAAATTCGCAGTGGTTTTGGTTTATCAGTACTACAAAAGTTATAATTCGATGGTGAATTGCAGATGCTTCTCAGCTCCTAGTAAAAAAATTTGGAAACACTTTAAGACAGCGTATATTGAAGGCGTAGCATTCTTATGAAAATGATTTCTGTTAAAATATGTTTTTAAGAGCCTCCTCCAAAAATTTGGATTTCAAGTAAGAATTTGATCATGAAGCAACTCAAGGATAGCAGAGTTGATAGAATCACAATTCTCCTCCTTTTGAGTTAAGAAGAGAAAACTTCCAAATGAACCAAGTTCATCCAAATCATACAATTCATTAATGACTCATTTGGTCTTCTTACTTGTATGTAGGCAATAGCTAACTAACTGCTTAACATTAACTAATAGCTATCTACTAACTGAGTACAATTCATATGCCCTTTATACTTGATGCATCATGAGTCTTCATTGAAAGTGCGGTTTAGCAACAACATGAAGATTTTCTCTCCTGTGCATTGAGATGCCAAAAACTTCAGTGAGGTCCAAGTCTTTGGCTGTAATACCAGGAGGAAGCTCCCAATCGAAACTGTGGAGGAGTTGAGCTAGAGCAAGCTCAAGAACTGCAATGGCAAATGTAATTGCTGGACAACCTCTTCTACCTGCCCCGAATGGTATTAGCTCAAAATCCTGTCCTCTGTAGTCAATATCACTTCCCAAAAATCTCTCTGGTTTAAATGCATTAGGATGTTCCCAACTTTCTGGGTTCCTACCAACTGCCCAAGCATTAACAAAAAATCTTGTCTTAGCTGGAATTTTATACCCGTCTAAGATAACATCTTCCATGGATTCCCTTGGGACTAATACTGGAACTGGAGGATGCAATCGAAATATCTCTTTAATAACAGCTCTCATATAATGCAGTTGATGCAGATCACTTTCTGTAACAACTCTTCTTTCTCCTAGGATGCTCCGCACTTCCTTTTGTGCCTTTTCCATAACCTGGGGATTCATTAGCAGCTCTGTCATTCCCCAATCAAGGGTAATGAAGGTTGTATCAGTTCCTGCAGCAAACATGTCCTGCAGAAACACAAAGGGTTGTCATTTATCAATTAAGCATAGTGAAAGCTGTATCCTTTTACAACATAATAAGAGATAAACCAATAAACCAACAATGGTTATTAAGGCTTCACTAACCAAGATGATTGCCTTGATATTATCAGTGGTGAGAGGCATCTCATCCGAGCCATTCTTCTGCACCTCGAGTAAAACATCTACGAGGTCCTTATGCTCCTCTATTTTATTGGAAGCCATATGTTCATTCAATATCTGATCAAAGAGTTGATCAAATCTTTGAGAAGTGTCCTGGAGTCTTGATTTCATGCCAGTCAAGCTGTGTATAAACTCCAAGGAAGGAAAGAAGTCACCAACGCTGAATCCTCCAAGGAGTTCCTGGTACTCATCAAGCATCATTTGGAACCCATGTCGTTGATAGTCTCCTCCTCCTGAGAAGTCCCTTCCAAATGCTACTCGACAAAGAACATCATTTGCATACAGTGCCAGCATCTTAGACAAATTGATAGTTCCTGGATAAGACCCTACAACCTGATGAACTAAACGAGCAACTTCTTCTTCTCTAACAGAACTATATGACTCTACCCTTTTGGCACTTAGAAGCTCAAGTATGCAAATTTTTCTGATATGCCTCCAGTAAGCACCATAAGGAGAGAAGACAATGTCTGTGCAGTTGTAGAAGAGGTATTTAGCTGAAAAGAGTTGTGGACGGCTTGAAAGTGCAAGATCATGGGTTTTCAACACTTCCTTTGCTAGTCTAGCTGATGAAACAACCACCGTTGGGATTTCACCAAGTTGTAGATAAATTATGGGTCCATACTTATCTGCAAGGCCTTGCAGAGACAGGTGAGGCATGGTGACAAGCTGGTGGAGGTTGCCAATGATGGGTAACATAGGAGGACTTGGAGGGAGATTGGATCTTCTCTTTCTTGACTTGTCTATAAAGAGAAATTTCATCAATAGAACTATGAAAATGAATATAAAGAACAAGAATGGTCTAAAGCCTTCTTCCAGCCATTGGAGCAGAGCCATTTCATAAACTGAGGGGAGTGCACTCTGCAGAGTGCTATTAGATGAAGCAATCTTCTTATCTACCAGTACTTAAATTACATAAAAATAATTTTCTTTTTACTTTTCCTTTGCATTAAATAAATATATAATTGGGTTCGCTTTTATACGTAGATAATTTATCTACATCAAACCCAAAATGTCATTTTAAGGCAGAAATCAAGGTATTTTTGTAATTATAATTTATTTAAAGGTTATAATAGTCTTTTTTATTATAATTTTTCAACCCAAATGATATCATCTTAGGAGCGAATTGCAGAAACATTAAAGCCTGTATAGACTGGGTTCACTTTTTTTACATAGATAACTTATTAACATTAAATCTAAAACGTCGTTTTAAGACGAAAATCAAGGTATTTTTGTAATTATAATTTATTTAAAGGTTATAATAGTCTTTTTTATTATAATTTTTTAATTTTTCAACTCAAATAACGTCATTTTGAGAGCGAATTGCATAAACATTAAAGTCTATATAATTTATTAAAACTTACGTAATTTAGTCACTCAAAACTTTTATGTGAATATAAATTGATAGTTGAAGTTGTAAATTCTTTTACTCCATGGCCTCGAGTCAGGCAGAATTAGAAAGTCACCCGTTTAAAATTATTAACTTCTTAATGAGTTCAAAAATTTTAAACTTTAAATAAAAACCACACAAATAATATTTTTTTAAAAACCAAATTATATATTCATTACCAAGTTATAATATTTTTTTAAAAAACCAAATTATATATTTATTACCAAGTTTTAAATTAGACTCAAATTCAAAATCATTGGTTAAATTGAAACAATCATGTACTAGTCGATCATGTGGTATATATGTACTATGGGTTCGCTTTTTCTGCAGTTACTGCAGATAACTTATCTGCAGTAAGTCAATACGACGTCGTTTTGAGACAGAAATCATGGTGTTTTTGTAATTTTAATTTATTTCAGGGTTATAATAGTCTTTATATTTATAATTTTTTAATATTTCAATACCAAAACGATATCATTTTAAGAATAAATGCAGATAACTTATTTGCATTAACTGCATAAACATTTTTTCCATTTACTATCTAAACATGGGTAACGATAAACCCTTAAACATGCAAAGAAACTTAAGGTGGTGTTTGGTTGGGAGCTTTTCAGTGGATATCTATGTTTCTCAAGTATGGCTTTTAGAAAAACCATGTTTGTTTCAACGTATTTTCACCAAAAATCCATCTATCCAATTTGTTTGGATTTATGAGAAACATAGATATTCGCACTGTTTAGAAACTCAATTTGAAGGTGAGATTTTTCGGAAAATCGGTTATCTGGCTTTTAATAGACTGTTGATTTCATAAAGTTACCTAATTTTTCCAGTAAAGTTTTTCCCCACCAAACATTTTTAACATTTTTCTACCTATCTCACTTTATCTATCTTTTCAATCATTTCTCTATCTATTACATTTTCTTACTATTCCAAAAAAAATTACTCAACCAAACGCCCCTACCGCGTTTTCTTCTTTCCTAATGTTATGCTTTCAGGCCGCATAATTCCGGATGAAAACAAAAATTATGTGGTTTTCTATCTTTTCGTCAAAGACTTCCAGTAAATGGCAGTGTGGCCCTGACACTTCACCACCGTCCAGTGTCATAATCCATAACGTGTCCATTTCTTTTGGATCAAGCTCGGGATTTGATACTCAAAAATAGTTGTCGTTGCTATCTTTTTTTGACTCTTATTGAGAAAATCGCGAGTGCCTCATCCTTAGCTACCTGGGTTCCACTTGAATGGGGACACTATATTATTTTGTCTTCGATCTTGCCATCCCGGGGATATTTTTTCCGGCAAGATAAGATGTTGGCGAACGGTGCAAGCTCGCCTTCAGGTCGATTTTTATATTTTGAGGGACCATTAGTCTTGCGCTTCCTCTTTCAATGTTAAACCCAAGCTCATTGAGAGATTGTCTAAAACCCTAAAATCTTAAATCCTAGATTTTTGAACCTTTCCAATTCCTCTATATATTCATTAGTTGTGAATAGAGACTAGGTTAGATGATTTGAAAGACTTTTGAGTGACACTTGAGAGATTTGAAAGTAAAGCTTTGAGCTTTGCATTTGAGAGACGAGTTTGAGTGAAACAGCTCTAGGAAAGTTTGACTACCACCATTGTAGGTGAGGTTTGAATGTACCACCATTGTTGGTGATGCTTAATCTTTTGTAACCCATTATTTTCGAGTAAACACCCTTTTTGGTCTCTGACAATATCTACGAAATACTTTTTAGTCCCTGGCAATAAAAAGGACCAAATTGGTCCCTAACAGTATGCAAAAAGGGTCACGTTAGTTACGGAGGAGTTGACATAAGGACTAATGTGGCCCTTTTTCATAATTTTAGGGACCAATTTGGTCTTTTTTTATTGTCAGGGACTAAAAAGAATTTCGTAGATATTGCCAAGGACCAAAAATGGTGTTTACTCCATTATTTTCATAGTGGAAGTTTGATTCTGGAATAGGTTCTCTGGATTTTTACTTTTTCATATTGAGGAAGGTTTTTCCACGTTAAAATCTGCTTGTGTTCTCTCTCTCTCTTCTTTGTGTTTTTTTTTTGTTTTTCCGTTGTGCTGGGCGACCTGTTGATACAGGGCGACTTCTAATTGAAGAGTCGAGCCCCTAGCTCGACGTTTAACTTCCGCAAAGGCTTCTTAGCTGAGTTGAGGGAACCGAGTTTCCAACGGTGGTATCAGAGCCCGGGTTCGACTGGTTCTAAGGGAGACGAGAGGGAGACCAGTGAAATCTCACATGATGGAGACATGTTCAAACTGACAGCGGCAACTTCACTTACTGGAGATTGATGATGGAAGATCATCTCTACTAAAAAGATTATATGAGCTCATTATCCTTAAAGAGAAGCCTGAAGGCAAAACTGATAAAGAGTGGGAAATCCTGAGTCGGAAGGCGGTAGCCACGATTAGGAAATATATTGACAAAAAGCCTCTTTGAGCACGTGTCTGAGTTCACGAACGCGTACCAGTTATGGACGAAGCTGGAGTCCATGATTCAGAAGAAGACTCCCAGGAACAAAGCACACCTGGTTCTCCGACTTGTGAAACTCGAATACAAGGACGACATGAGCATGATTGAACAACTCAACACCTACAAATGTATTGTTAATCAGTTGTCTAAAGCATGATTCAGAAGAAGATTCGCAGGAACAAAGCACATTTGGTTCTCCGACTTGTGAAACTCAAATACAAGGACAACATAAGCATGATTGAACACCTCAACACCTACAAAGGTATTGTTAACCAGCTGTCTAAAGCCGAGATGAAAATTGATAACGAGATGCAGGCTTTGCTGTTGTTGAGCTCGCTGCCAGAAAGCTGGGATACTCTGGTGGTGACTTTGAGTAATTCGGCTCAAGAAGAAAAATTAAAGATGGATGTCGTAATAGATAGTATCTTAAACGAATAAGCCAGGAGAAGATAACGAGGTGTTTCCAGCACGTCTGAGGCCAACGTAGCTGAGAATAGAGGGAAATCCGATTTTCGGGGTAGAAGTAAGAGTCAGGGTCGAGATTGTGACAAACGAGAAAAGTCCAAAGGCTGGTCAAAGTCGAAATATAAGTTGAAGTGCTTTTTCTGTGCGAAGCCATGGCATAAGTAGTCAGACTGCAGGACTCTGCAGAATGACGAGCAGAACAACTCTGTGAAGCAGGATCAGATTATTCCCTAGAAGAAAGAAGAAAAGAGAACCACATGTGGTTGCAAATGGTGATGCCGAGATATTCTTACTCGGTGAAGAAATTTGAACGTCACTTATGACGACTGCACCTGGATTGTTGATTATGGGGCCTCTTTCCATGTCACCCCACATAAGGTATTCTTTTCAGCTTACAGAAGTAGAGATTTCGGGGTCGTGAAGATGGGAAATCAGGTGACTAGCAAGATTGTTGGTGTTGGCAATGTGAACCTGATCTCAGATGTAGGGTGCCGACTTATTTTGAAGGATGTGAGGCATGTACCTGACATGTGTTTGAACCTAATCTTGGTTGGCAAGCTAGATGATGTCGGGTTAGTGAACTATTTTGGAGAAAGTAGATGGAAGCTGACCAAGGGAAACTTAGTCATGGCTCGAGGTAAGAAGGAAGGTCCCTTATATGTGATGCAAGGAAAGATAAATGGTGGAGAAGTCAATCTGTCCAAGATGGACATAGCCTAGAGCTGTGGCATAAATGCCTCGGCCACATGAGCGTGAAAGGGCTCTAAATTTTGAACAAGAAATGATTATTGATCGGGTTAAAAGGCCAAGCTTTGGAGAGTTGCACGCACTACCTAGCTGAAAAACAGCACCAGGTTTCTTTCGTGAAACCGGATTAACTCAGAAAATGCAGGTATATTCTTGACCTCGTCTATACTGGTGTCTGCTCCATGTCGGAGAGATCCTTGGAAGAGCGCAGTACTTTGTGTCATTCATTGATGATCATTCCCGCAAAATATGGGTATATTTGTTGAAGTCTAAAGACCAAGTACTCCAATCATTCAAAGAATTCTATGCAGTTGATGAAAGAGAGACTGACAAGAAATTGAAGGTGGTCCGATCTGACAATGGTGGTGAGTATTGCGGCCCATTTGATGCTTACTGCAGAGCAGTCGGATCCGACTTGAGAATATGTCTCCCAAGACTCCTCAGCTGAATGGACTTGCTGAAAAGATGAACATAACTATTAAAGAGAAGGTACAAAGCATGTTATCCAATGCCAGATTCTGGGGAGAAGCTGTCAGAACTGCGATTGACCTGATCAACCTCTCACCATCACGACCACTAGAAGGAGAAATTCTAGAGGAAGTCTGGACAGGTCGAAAAGCAACCTATGACCACCTGTAGGTGTTACGATGTCGAGCTTTTGTGTATATCCCTAAAGATGAAAGAGCGAAACTCGATGCGAAGACAAAATAGTGCATCTACCTCGGATTTCCGAGATATGAGTTCGGATTTAGACTTTGGGATCCAATTAGTAAGAAGATAGTGAGAAGTCGAGATGTGATATTTCATGAAGATAAGACTATTTATGACGTTTAGAAGCCTAAAGTCCAGATTTTTGCCCGACGTTAGGAACTAGTTTCTTCTGTTCGAGCTGAAGCAGGAGGAGAAACCAATGAAGAAAATAATGAAGAAAATGATGATCAGCAACAAGCTGATGAAAACCAAGATACTGAGGTCCGAGTTGATGATGAGATCTGGGATGAGAATGACGAACCAGGTTCTCAAGCTGAAGAACAGCCGAGATATCGAACTCGAGAAAGAAGACCCTATACAAGGTACCCATCTGATGAATACACCGTTGTTGCTGAAGACGGTGAGCCTCAGAGTTATGATGAGGCAATAACGAGCTCAGAGAAGGAAGAATGGGAAAAGGCAATGCAAGACGAGATGAAGTCTCTACACGAGAATCAAACTTATAAGCTGACCGCGCTGCCTGAAGTAAGAAGAGCTCTGAAAAACAAGTGGGTTTACAAAATCAAGAATGAAGAGAACGACCAGAAGTCGATATACAAAGCTCGGATTGTAGTGAAAAGGTGCAATTAGAAGAAGGGAGTGGACTTTGAGGAGATTTTTTCTCCTATGGTGAAAATGAGCTCAATCTGAACCGTGTTAGCCATGGCGGCTTCGATGGACGTCGAGGTAGAACAAATGGACGTGAAGACGATATTTCTTCACGGTGATTTAGAAGACGAGATATATATGGAAAAACCTGATGAATATCGAGGTCCAAAACAAGAAGACTTGGTATACCGGTTGAAGAAAAGTTTATATGGCTTGAAGCAAGCACCTCGGTAGTGGTACAAGAAATTTGAATCTTTCATGACTGATTACAAGTTTGAGAAGACAGATGCCAACCACTTCGTATTTGTGAAGAGGTATGAGACTGGAGATTTTCTGATTTTGTTGTTATATGTTGATGATATGCTTATTGTGGGGCAGAACAAAGAAAGGATAACCGCCCTGAAGAAGGCATTGAACTCGTCCTTTGCAATGAAAGACCTCGGCCTTGCAAAACAGATTCTTGGATTCAAGATCACCCGAGATAAACAAAAGAAGTTACTGTGACTGAGTCAAAAGAAGTATATTGAGAAGATATTGAAGAGATTCAGCATGGACAAAGCCAAAACAGTGGGCCTCCCTAGCCGGACACATACAGCTGAACCAGAAGCAATGTCTGAGATCTGATGAAGACAAAGACGAGATGTTGAATATCCCGTACCAATTCGATGTCGGAAACTTGATGTATGCAATGGTTTGTACGAGATCCGACTTGGCGTATGCTGTTGGAATGGTAAGTCGGTATCTATCAAACCCCGGCAAAGAACATTGGGAAGCAGTGAAGTGGATTTTCAAGTGTCTCAAAAGAACAATAAAGTTGTGCCTCTGATTTGGAGAAGGCAAAGCTGAGTTGTAAGGATACTCGGATGCTGATTTAGGGGGAGATTCCGACTCGAGGAAGTCGACGACGAGATACATGATGACTTTTGTAGGATGAGTTATCTCTTGGCAATCAAGACTACAAAAATGTGTGACACTTTCAACAATCGAGGCTGACTACATAGCCGCGACTGAGGCAAGCCAAGAAATGTTGTGGATGAAGAAGTTTCTCTCTGAACTCGACCATGATCAAGATAAGTACTAGCTGGGATGTGATAATCAAAGCACAATTCATCTTGCGAAGAATTTGACCTATCACTCCCGTACTAAGCACATTGATGTGAGGTATCACTGGATCCGAGATGTGGTCGAAGATGGAAAGCTCGAACTTGTCAAAGTGCACACTGACCAAAATTGGTCCAACATGATGATGAAGCCAAATTCAGCAAGGAAATTTGAAGACTGTTGTAAAGGAGCCGAGTTGATGCTGAAGCCGACGCATTGAAGTCGGAAGGGGAGATTTGTTGGGCTTCCTCCTTCAATGCTAAGCCCAAGCCCATTAAGGGATTTTCTAAAACCCTAAACCCTAGATTCTTGAACCTACCCACCTCCTCTATATATTCATTAGTTGTGGGTGGAGGCTAGATTAGATAATTTGAGAGACTCTTGAGTGACACTCGAGAGATTTGTGAGTAAAGCTTTGAGCTTTGCATTTGAGAGACCTCTAAAGAGAGTTTGAGTGAAACATCTCTAGGAAAGTTTGACTACTACCATTGTAGGTGACTTTTGATTATACTACCATTGTTGGTGATGCTTGATTTTTTGTAACCCATTATTTTCATAGAGGAAGTTTGAT
Organism: Gastrolobium bilobum; assembly: GCF_033153095.1. Classification (NCBI taxonomy): domain Eukaryota; kingdom Viridiplantae; phylum Streptophyta; class Magnoliopsida; order Fabales; family Fabaceae; genus Gastrolobium; species Gastrolobium bilobum. The sequence continues at coordinate 37,786 of NW_026897314.1, forward strand.
TCCGGACTAGGTCCCATGGGTTTTTACTTCTTCATATTGAGGAAGGTTTTTCCACGTTAAAATCTGTTTGTGCTCTCTCTATCTCTCTCTCTCTCCTTTGTGTTTTTTTTATTTTTATTTTTTCGCTGTGCTGGCCAACCTGTTGTTACAGGTCGACCTTTGATTGAAGAGCCAAGCTCTTAGCTCGACGTTTGACTTTCGCAAAGGCTTCTTTGCCGAGTTGAGGGAACCAAGTTCCTAACAATTAGAACAAAAAAATGACCTGTTATCAAAGTTACAGGCAATTTATGTTAGATATGACTCATATGTAACTCATGTTTGAATGATAAATATGTAATTATGTATGATTTAATGAATGACTAAATGATAATTTTGATTGGTTTTGGAAAGGGTGTCATAACCACCTGAGAATAGTTATCTAATGGTAATGGAGAATTGTTCTTTTGTGATAATTATTGGTTTCTTGAAATAAAAGAATACACATCTTCAATCCCCATTTATGAGAGTTTTATGCTTCATCATTATTATCATCAAGAAAAAAGGCATTAAAGAAAGAAAGGGCTAGGAGATCGATAAATCATCAAGGGATTTTAAAGATTAAAGAATCTTACCCAATCAAAGTTTATACGAATCATGGAGAAAGGTTGGTATTCCTAATTCCAAACTTATGCATGTGAAAACATGAATTTTCAAGATCCATTTGTGTTCTTGTATGATGAACCCTAAAGTAGAAAACACAAAATTTATGTTTTACATGTGGTATCAAAACCTATGTTTGGGAATTCATGTTCTTCCTAGTGTGATTTCTGAATTATTGTTGCGTTTTGAAATTAATCCAAGAAAGATTGGTTCCATTATGGATAAATTATTGGTGTCTGGAATTTATCTTCTCTTCAAATTAATGTTCATGTTCATGTTCATGTTACTGCTCATAGTTAGAAATTTTCGACCATTGAAATTTTTATGTTAATAGCTTGAAATTTTTGACAATGTACTGTTTATGGTTACTGTTCATTAGTACGTATGGTTTGAAAATCCTGACAACGTTGTTGTTCATAATGCATCAATGTGGATTGGACTTGTGATTGTGTCATTTAAGAATTTTGTTATTGAACTTTTGTTGGAAATCAAAGATATTTAAAAATTGCATAAGATGGGAATGAACCCATGACCACCTATATGACTAGGTTGCATTTTGCCAACTGAACTAATGATAACTTTATGATATATATTCACATTATTTGTGTGACTTTTATGCTTCTTTGGATGTTATGAATACTGACTGTACGAATACTCATAATTGTCAAGAATGTATGGGTTTTGGAATACGTATAGTGGATTTGTTAGTCACCAAGGTGACCAAATCTTTATGAATTATTTTAATTCCAAACAAGATGTTATTTGTCAATTACTCATGACCTTGATGCCATGAAAGTTATGTTTGTGTCGTGGGTGAATTGAAGTTCGTTATTACAAGGTAGTTAAGGATAAACCCCAAGGTTGGTTATTTGTCTTTATAATAATTGAACATGAATGTTGGTATTGTTCATACACTTCTAGTTTTATTTAGACAACCAAAGATGATAAATATTTATAGTTGGAATATTCATCATTGCCAAATTATGTGATATCTCTATTAGCACCATTATGTTTAAATATTGTGTATTAATGGATTACCCAAAGCTGAACATTAATATGCATTGTATGAAGTACGTTTGAATCTGTGAAGCATGTTGGTATGTGAAATGTGTAACTCAAAACATTAATGTTTTTAAAATTATTTTTCCTTACGATACCTATTGCTACACATTCGATGTTCTCAACTGTTGCAGTTTTTAATGGACTAAACTTCTTTGAATGGAATGAGAAAATCTAATTTTACCTTATGGTAATGGATCTCAATTTGGCTCTTAGAGAAGAAAACATCCAGTGTTATTACTACTACAAGCATCGAGGAGGAAAAGGTCTATTTTAAAAATTGAAAAAGATCTAACAGGTTTATTCTGATGTTTATGCAATTGAGTATTGCTGGCAACATTAAGTTATCTCTTCCACAAACTAAAAGTGGGAAAAAAAATTATGAAATTTGTGGAAGAGCTCTCAAACTGCTGACAATTCTCTTGTTGGGTCACTTATGAGTATGTTGACCACCATGAAATTTAATGGTTCACATATTATGAATGAGCATATTGTTGAAATGACAAACATTGCAGCAAGACTTAAGACATTAGGAATGGATTTGCGTGAGAATTTTCTAGTGCAGTTTATAATGAACTCATTATCGGCTGAGTATAGTCCGTTCCAAATGAACTATAATACAATGAAAGATAAATGAAATGTGCATGAAATGCACAATATGCTAGTCCAGGAGGAAACCAGATTCAAGAACCAGAGAATTCATTCCATCAATTATGTCAAACATCAAGGAGCTGAAAAGAAAAGAGGTAAGAAGCATGAGAAGAACGAAATATGGCTCCTAAAGATTAACGAGGCCTCCTCCGCGTTAGTGGGAATGATAGGTTCATTGAGGATGGCGAAGTTAGTGCAAGTGAAACACCATGTAAAGTAAATATTCAAGAAGTTAGACTACAAGTTCCCTTAACTTATATCTCTAGTAAAGTTGTTGTTCCTCGTGTTATTGTTCCCTTAACTTGTAAGAGAGTTGATTGTAAGTGGGTTTTTAAGACCAAACGTGACTCTCATGGTAACTTAGAATGTTACAAGGCTAAACTTGTTGCAAAATGTTTTACTCAGAAATATGACATTGACTATAAAGAAATCTTTTCACTTGTTGTTAAGAAGGATTCTATAAGAATCATTATGGCATTGGTGGCTCATTATGATCTAGAGTTGTACCAAATGGATGTTAAAACTACCTTTCTAAATGGAAATTTGGATGAAGATGTGTACATAGACCAATCAATGGGGTTCATAGAAAAAGGGAAAGAGCACACGATGTGCAAACTTAAGAAGTCAATATATGGACTTAAACAAAGTTCAAGACAATGGTACCTTAAGTTCATTGATACCGTTGTTTCTTTTGGATTTATGGGAAACACTATTAATCGGTGTATATATCTGAAGGTCAATAGAAGCAGGTTTATATTACTGATTCTATATGTTGATGATATATTGCTTGCAATTAATTATCTTAGTCTTTTAAATGAGACTAAGAAGTTTCTCTAGTAACTTTGAGATGAAAGATATAGGTGGTGTAGCTTATGTGATTGAGAAAGAAATATTCTGTGATAAATCACAAGGATTGTTGGGCTTGTCTCATAAAGCATTTTTAATAAAGTTTTAGAATAGAAAATTGCTCATCATCTCCAATTCCAATTCAAAAAGGAGACAAATTTAGTCTCATGCAATGTTTTAAGAATGAATTGGAACGAAAAGAAATGGAAGCAATTTCGTATACGTCACTAGTTGGGAGCTCAATCTATGCTCAGACTTGTATGTGACCAGATATTAGTTTTGCAGTTGGAATGTTGAGGAGATTCTAGAGTAATCCTGTTATGGATCATTTGAAAGCTGCAAATAAAGTTGACATCTACAAGGCACTAAAGATCATATGTTTACTTATAGGAGATCTAACAACCTTGAAGTGATTGGATACACATATTCAGATTTTGCCGAATGTGTGGATACAAGAAAATCCACTTTTGGCTACTTATATATTTTAGTTAGGGGAGCTATATCATGAAAAAGTGTGAAGCAGTCTGTAATTGCTGCATACACTATGGAAGATGAACTTGTGGTATGCTTTGAGGCCATGGTTCATGGTAAATGGCTATGGAATTTTATTTCAGGGCTAGAATTGGTCGACAATATTAATAGGTCGCTGAAAATTTATTGTGATAATTCCGTAACATTCTTATTTTCTAAAAATGACAAGTATTCCAAAGGTGGTAAGCATATGGTGTTGAAATATTTTTCCGTTAAAGAAGAGGTTCAGAAACATAGAGCATGTTAGCACCAATCTTATGTTAGTTGATCCCTTGATGAAGGGATTTCTGTTAAAGATATTTATTGTTCATGTATATAGTATGAGCATTATGTCAGCTAGTGAATGTTGATAACTACTGCTATGCATTGACTATTGACACTTTGAGCTCATTAATGTATATGTTCTGATATTTTCGTGTTTTTGGTTTATAAATGCATGCATGAATGTATGATGACATTGATAAACAGGACTTGTCCCTAATAATGACATTATTGTTGGACATAATAGTATATTTCCCATTAAAGTATCATATTAGGGAGAAAAATCAATATAGTGGTACATGGAATGAACTATATTGATTTGATAATATAGAACAATCATGACTCTTATTGGTTTTATTCCTAATTAAGACTTATGATGAAACCAATGTATGAAACTTTTAGCCGAATTGTGCACATTAAAGTTGAATTTTTTTTGGTAACAAAAAACAAAGAGGGGAAAAGCCCCTGAATCAACAGAAAAAACAAACAGAAAAATAAAACTAACAAAGTAACCAGAAAACTAGAAATAAAGAGCAAGTTCCCCTAAGAGTATCTACTGCAATCCCGGGTCTAAAAGGTCAGCAGCAAGCAGGTTGAGGAGATCACTGTGGGGCATTGAGATTATTTTTAGGCCATAGGGATCGTCCATAGCCTTCTTCGCGATCCAATCCGCACAAGAGTTGCAATTCCTCGGAGTTTGAGTCAACAAAACAATCCACTCTTTCTGAAGGAAGTCTCGAGTCCTAGCTACCAGAGGGAGCTTTCGAGTATCATTACCACTATTGGTAAGAAGGCTTAGAGCTTGAGAAGAATCGGTTTCCAGTATTATTTGCTTCCAGTCATGATTCCAAGTAAATTCTAGACCATAAAACATAGCCCAAAGTTCAGCAATTAAGGGGGTACATGTACCAATGAAGACCGAAAAACCACTGATCCAGGAGCCATTTGAATCCCTCAAAAGACCTCCACATGCAGCCCTATTTCCAATCACTGTACCATCCACATTCAGTTTCAGAAAACCCACTTCTGGCCTTGTCCACTTTGAGGGAAGAGTAGGAGGTGAAATTCCAAAAGGTTTTTTAGACTTTAGAAAACAGAACCTAATTTCCTCAATTTGAGCTGCTAGCTGTGTAGAAGGGTCGTCTGACCTTACAAACTCCTCTTCATGTAACTCTCTATTCCTCCATACCCACAGAGCGTTGCAAGTAATAAAGAAGTAGTCCCTCAAGTCCTTGTTGCTTATTGCGTTTTTATTCAGATTCAAAGTCAGCCATTCCTTGAACGAGCTAACAGTAAGGAAATCCACTGGAAGGGGATTCAGCATAGGAAGTTGCCATACTTTTCTTGCCTTGTGATAATCTCTAAAGACATGAAGACAGTCTTCTACTTGCTCAGGACATGAGGGGCACCTGTTAGAAGCTCCACTCCACTTAGTTGTTGTCTCTCTTGTAAGGATTCTTCCATGAAGCATTTTCCAGATAAACAGCTTTATTCTCTCCTTACCTTTCCACTTCCAGATGCGTTCCCAGATATCACTAGCAGCAGGGATAGTTGCATCAATTAGATTGTGGTAAGCCAGTTTAACAATGGATTGACCAGGGTTCCAGTCCTTCCACATTATAATATCCTCTCCTGATGTTTCTTCTAGTTGAGGAATAGCAAGAATTTTGTTCACAATATTGGGTTCAAAGTGGTTCAACAAATATTGCATATTTCAGCCATCTCCTGATATAAAGATCTTGTTATTGATCTTGGAATCAGCAGCTTCATGGGAAAGAATTGAGTGTGTATAGGCCAGGAGATTGGGGCTGAGGCCAACCCAATTATCCTTCCAAAAATCAATCTTTTTACCATTTCTTATTTGCCAAATAGTATTGCCCAACAATTTTGGCCAGATCTTACAGAGGCTTTTCCATAGGTGGGAATCATATGGTTTGCTAACAACCTCTTTTAAGAAGTCTTTTTTTCTTCCATATTTGGAATTCAGCACCTGAACCCATAGTTGATTTGGGGATTGGATTATATTCCAAGCACACTTTTGGAGAAAAGCTACATTCTGGCTTCGAAGATCAAGGATACCTAAACCACCCTTATTTTTTGGCAATTTTAATTGCTCCCATCCGATTGCATGATGTTTCCTATGTGTAACAGAATCTCCCCAAATAAAGTTCCTTTGCATCTTCTCAATTTCTTCACAAATGCCCATCGGTAACAAGCTGTTTTGCATGTGGAACATATGAATAGTGGAAAGGATAGATTTTGCCAAAGTCACTCCCCCTGCCATGGATAGACACTGCTTTTTCCAGCCATTTAGTCTGTTATTGACTCTGTCCATAATCTCTCCATAGTGCAATTTATTGATTCTTCCATGTTTCATCCTGTATCCCAGATATCTACCCAGATTTTTTGTTTGTGTGAAGCCACAGATCTTCACAATGGAGTTAGCAACATCTATTGGGACATTTTTGGAAAAAAAGATATTTGATTTCATGTAACTAACCTTCTGGCCAGACATGTTGCCAAACTTTATTAAACAGCTCATGATTGTCTTTATTTGATTGATGCTTGCTTCCCCAAACAGTAGCAGGTCATCAGCAAAGAAGAGGTGCGAAATGGAAGGCCCACCTTTGCCAGTTGTCATTGGTTTCCAATCTTTTGTTTCTATGGAGTCAGCAATTAGATGAGTTAGCTTCTCTATACATAAGACAAAGATATAAGGTGATATGGGGTCTCCTTGTCTCAATCCTCTGTTTGGGGAAATGCTTCCAGCCTTAGAGCCATTCCAGAGAATTTCTAGTTCTGTGGATGTGATGCACTGCATAATCAGATTTACTAGGGACTCCAGAATATTTATTTCAGTTAGCACTTTAAATATGAAATTTCAGGACATACGATCATAAGCTTTTTCTAAATCTATTTTGATCGTGAAGAAGCCCCTTTTCCTCTTCATCCTGTTCATGGAGTGTACCATCTCTTGAGCTATAACAATGTTGTCCTGGATCTGTCTGTAAGGCACAAAACTGACTTGTTGAGGAGAAATAAGCTTGTTGAGAAGAGGCTTCAGTTTTCCAACTATAATCTTGTTGATTCCTTTGTAAAGCACTGAGCAAAGGGCAATAAGACGAAACTGGTTTATCTTCTCTGGTTTGGCCAGCTTAGGAATAAGAACTATAAAGGTTTTGTTTAGTTCTTTGACTTCAGCAGGTTTATTCCAGATCTGATTTACACAGTCCTTCACTTGATTCTTCAGGATTTCCCAATTTTTCTGGAAGAAAAAAGCTGGGAATCCATCGGGTCCAGGAGCTTTAAGAGCATTCATAGATAAAAAAGCTTTTTTGATATTTACATCCGAGATGGGATGCTGCAGGGTAGCGAGATCAGCCTCATCAATGGTAGGCCAATTTGTGCTAGTTACCTCCCAGGATCTGTAGTGGTCTTCCTCAGTATATAAATTGCTGAAAAAATTATGAATAAGAGAGTTCAGTCTTCCTTCATCTCTCACTACCTGCCCCTCATCATTTTTTAGCTCTAAGATTTTATTCCTCGCTCTTCTAATAATGGTGGTTGTGTGGTAGAATCTAGTATTCCGATCTCCGTCCTCTATCCATTTGCATCTTTCCTTTTGGAACCATAAAGCTTCTTCTTGCTCAAGAACTCTGTTCAATTCATCCCGTAAGGCTTTATCTAAGTCAGAATAAGCTTGATCCAGGTGATTGATGTGGTGATTCTTGGTTTCTTGGATCTTTTTGAGCAGATGTTCTTTTCTAACTTGTATGCAGCCAAACACTCTTTTATTCCAAGACTTGAGAGGGGGAATCAGATTGCTAAGGCCTATGTTGATCTTGATCTGATTGTTCCAAATAAACTTGAGAAAATGAGTGAAAGTGATGTGGCTTTGCTAAGCCACCAAGAACCTAAAGGGTCTTTCTTTCCACTGATGCTCTTTAGTGGTAAGAGTAAGAAGAAAGGGATTGTGGTCAGAGTTAAGTCTAGGCAGGGCTCTAACAACAGCTTCTCCAAAAGTGGTTCTCCAATCTGCATTGGAACAAATTCGGTCCAGTCTCTTAAAGACTCTTTCAAGATGGAGCCACTTTGGTCCCCTCCACGTAAAGGTAGCACCTTTATTGTCCAGATCCAGTAAATTGCAATCATTCAGGAATGAAGAAAACTTCTGGCATCTGGCAAGGTTGACATGGGCTCCCCCTTTTTTCTCTTTTGGAGAAACTATCTCGTTGAAATCACCCATTATAGCCCATGTACCCACCATGCTACCACTTATTTTTTTGTAATAACTTGGAGATATCCCTACATAATCTCCTCCAGCCACCTTGTTCTGGAAGTACAACCTTTAAGGCTATCTCCTTATTAAAACAGAGGGTGTATTAAACCACTTTCATCAGAAAAAGGATGAAACTAATCCCTCTTAGAGGGGGAGGCAATTTTTATAACATCCAAAGAATTTCAAGAATTTACTTTGGCCAATGTTTGAACCTCTGACCAAAGAAAATCCTTGGGCACTTAGTTATCAACTGAGTTATCCTTTGGGGTTTATGTTATTCGCTTTTCAAGGCCAATATATGATTCATTGTCCGTCCTTCAAACTAGTGTGACAGAGTATATTAGAGAAATATATAAAACTATTAATTTTGTCTCACAATTTTAGGTTGAAATGATTTTTCATATATTACTAGAGCTTATCTGATTAAGTAGTCACGAATTTGATATTCACCACCCTTTATTCTATTAATAAATAACTAAATAATGCAAAGTTTATAAGTACAGGTAGCAAAGACATGTGCATTATCAAGGCTAATAAATTCTTGTACGAGGTAACATCACTATTATATTTATTTAATAATTTAATCATTAGAGGTGAGATCATTGTTGTCAAAAACTAGTGTAAAAATGTAAAAACTTACGTTTTTACGTTTTTACTAGAGTGGTGCGTGTTAAAACGCAAGTAATAACTGTCCCTGGTAAAAACTAATAAAAACGTCGTGTAAAAACGTAAAAATAGTAAAAATTTACGTTTTTACCGTTTTTACTTAAAAATAAATTTTTTTTTAAAAAAGATTTACAAAAAAAGAAAATAGAAAAAACCCATTTTTCATTTTTCCCAAATTATATGCACAATATCTTGATATCTTTTTGTTTGGATATATGTCTTTTATAATTATGTCTTATAAAACTGCAATTCTATTATAAGTTATGCTATGAAAATCGTTTTGTATTTTTGAATCATTGTGTGCATTGAAAGAAGTTGAATTATATCCTAATGAATGATGATCCAAAATTTACAGAGTGTATAAAACAGTTAGAGCAAATTGATTATCCATTACTTGTTACTTGTTAGTTATCACTGTTTATAATTTTGATACTTGATTATAAACAAAAATTTCTTTTTAGATATATATGTAACTCAACACACATGTTCATTATGTGATATTTTTTATACATACATACATACACATATATATATATATATATATATATATATAATTTTGTATCTTGATCTTAAGTAGTAGAAAGTAAAAACTTTACGTTTCGTATTGTTTTTACGTTTTATGTTTCTATCATTTCTTTCTGTTTCTACGTAGAAACTCGAGTTTAACAACATTGGGTGAGATGGGTTTCACAAATCGAATTAGTGAAAAAATATTTTCCAATCTCATAAGAGAAGCGCCTTTGATTCCTCCTGTATTGCAAGACTGGTTTCCTTTCTTTTCTAAAGAGAAGGTGTGCATTGTTATATTTTCATGTCGGGATTAGAATGGACGGACAATAAATAGATTGTGGTGTAGGAGGAACAGTGTCATGATTTAGAAGCATAGCATAAGATTAACTTGTTATGATGTTCCTCTACGGATGTCTTGTTACAACTTTGAAGCATTTATCACTAGCTATATTTGATTTTAGGGTTTTATAAGAGTTATGTTGTAGGAAAAATAATTGTGTAATGTTATAGAGATTCGTTTTGCGTGCTTTAATTTTTTATTTATTTTTTTGTTTTAAAAAGTGTGGGCCCACAAAATATTGTGAGTGTAGGAAAGTTTGTTGTGTTATGTTAAAGGATAAAACGAAAACCTTGATTTTATTAGACTTCTATACAAAACAGTTTTTCAATTGAAAATAATTTCTTGAATTTTTTTTTCTTATGTCAAAAGGATTCTCTAATTTGGAATAAAGGTGTTGTTGATGATGATGTCAAAAGGATTCTCTACACTCTTAAGATATGGATAATTATTTCTCCTACCGATGACTCATGACATAAATAGATTCCAAGTCCCAACAATTTTTCTCCACTATTTTGTAAACCCCACTTATCTCATAAGTCATTAGTAGAAATTTTTTTTCTCCTTTAAAAGAAGAAAATATTTTCCCTTAAAATATAAAACCAAATATCAGCTTGCATATAAAATATAATTTTAATTGTATTATCAACGCAAGCTTTTTTACCATACCATCCATTTATTCATATATTAGTGTACCAAAATTAAACCCGTAAGTTAATCTAAAAATATACTAATTTAGAATAATCAGACCAAGGACTGGAAAATCAAACTAATACAAACAAGCATCAAGTATAGCACACAAATTATGACTAAGGGGTAACCAATTTCACGATTTCACCATATGTGGTCAATTTTCTAGAATTATTTTTAGTCCAATACTTAATATTATTTTAACAATCAAACAAATGATGTTTTTTTGTGTGTGTGTAAACTATCTTTTATGTTTCACAAATTAAATAAGTGTTTTTTTTTTCTTTTCTGTATTAAGAGCCCATTTGTTTGGCCTTTTAAAAAGAACAGCTTTTATGCCTTGCTTATTTTAGAAGTACTTTTTGCCAAAGTTAAAATTGTTTATACTTTTTTAAAAAAATTTTAATTTTTGAAAAAAATATTTAGCTTTTGACTTATGTTTTGTTTAGAATCTAAAGTTTTAGCTTCCAAAAAAAGAGAGCAGATTTTTTTAGCTTTTTTATGACTTCTATTTTTTTTAAAGCAGACATTTAAATAAATTAAATTGATAAGTGCTTTTTAAAAAAAAAACAGTTTTTTAAGAAAAAAAAACTTATCCGAACAGACCCTAAAGAGAAGAATACCAAGCACACCACACCTGCTATTATTGGTGCGCTCCAGCCCAAATTTAATAGATTCTTTTTACTAAAAAATAAAAGGTAGATTATTAAAGGGTTATATTTCTTTTATGTTACATAAGAGAAATAAATTTTCAGCACATACAAAAGAGGAATGGTCCCACTTCTATTTTTTATTTCCCCTCTTATCTGCGACTCTCATTTTTAATTTTGTTTCTATTACATGAAATAATTTTTTTCTACAACATAAAAAAATTATTTTCCATTATTAAAAGTATTTAACGAGCCATGATTGATATTTGTAAGGGGAAAAAAAATATAAAAAGGTGAAGAAATAAAAAAACAAGAGGACATATATAAAGTGAACCCGTTGTATTTTAAAATTTTAAAAATTAATCTGAGTCCATATATTATTAGTTGTAATTAATTATTTTATAAGTCAAATAAAATATCAATTTTTAAATTAAATAATATTTAAAATAAATTGATATTTTATTTATTTTCTATCAAAATCAATTAGAATTAATATTTAACAATAAATTAAATTGAAATGATTTTTTAATGGTCAAATGCCAAAAAAAATGAAAAAATAGTTTATTACATATGTTTATATTTGAAAAGATAATTAGATTGATGACAACTAACACGTAGAAATCTTATTGAAGGTAGATAAGTTATCTATATTTATTCCTAAAATGATGTCGTTTTGGGTTAAAAAATTAAATGAAAAAGACTGCCATAACCCTAAAATAAATTATAATTACAAAAATATCTTAATTTCCATATCAAAACGACGTTGTTTTGAGCTCAATGTAGATAAGTTATATGTATTCACTGTAAAATATATATTAATAGAGATTTGTTTTTCTCGTATTGTAAGAAAATAGTACCCTTTTCATACACACACAAACATAGAGAGGAAAGAGAAAAGAGTGGTGAGATAAAATAAAAAAAGTGAGACCCATGTGCTTTTGTATGTCTGTAGGAAAAGTGATACTATTTTCCTACAACATGATACTTGTTTTTCCCATATTAATAATATGAAAATATGTCTTTTATATTATATAAGATATTTTTTCTCATGTATACGTAAAAAAATGAGTGAAATCTGTTTTTTCTTTCTTTCTCTTTCTTATTTTTGGTAAGTATCATTCATTTTGTTATATCTTACATAAGATAAAATTGTATTATGCAATAAGATAGACATACTTCTTTAAAAATAATAACAACATTAGCTAATAAATACACCTAATTTTTTTTAATTTTTTTGGTATAAATATTAAATACTAACTTTTCTGATGAAATAATAATAAATTTTTATAAACGCGTGAAAGTTTAGGTACGGCATATACTGCAGCATATGGAATTATTCCAGTCCACCAATTACTAAATATATGCCAACCATGGTTAAAAGTTGGGCCAGACTCAACCACAGCCCACAGTTAACACAACCATCAAATCAACCAAGATGCGACGCTCCGAGACACGTGTACGGTTAGATTTCGCCTCAACCGCCTCAAGGGTGGTTAGAATTAGGGTTCGCTGTGTGCGAACGAAATCTTATCTTCTTCCCTGAAACTTTCCCTCTCAAATCCTATTCTTCTCAGGTTTCCTTTGATTTTTTTTCTGCAATCATGGAGATGGAGCGCGTCGTTGAATTTCCCCACACTTACATGGATCGGCCCCCAAGAAAGAGGGCGCGATTGGGCTGGGATGTCCCTGAGGTCCCCAAGGTAACCTTTTTTTCATCCTATAGTCTTGGATCTCATGATTTTTTGAGGTTGTTTTATGTCTCTTGATGTAGATCTGGTCGATTTTGTGTTAATTAATGTTTTGTTCAGGTAAAGTTGCTTCTTTTGTCTCTTATATGGCGTTTTTAGGATTTATCTACTGATTTCCTGTTTAGTTTGATTGATCTATTATGTTTTATTTTTTTTCGTAGTTATCAGAAGAAAAAACATTTTTTAATGATTTTCCCTCAAGTTTTATTTTTGGTGTTGGAAATTCACATTTTTTTTAATGATATCATTTTTTAACAAAGAATAGTAATAATCCCTGTCTATTCTGATGAAGATGTTGTGATTCTTTGTTTGTACTTTGTATGTTTTATTTTATGCGTTATTGTGCTGTTGATGTTTAATTCAGTATGTTAGGATGCTTGTTTATCTTTCCCTTGTTATTTTCTTTGACAATTTGAGATGGGGCAAATGTATAGGTGAGAATTCATGATGGTGGAATGTAATATTGTTTCTTTTAACGCTTTAAGTGGTGCATGTATGGATGACTGTGTGTAGGCTCAGGTAGGATTGTTTTGTGGACAAGAGGTTGAGAATATTTCAAGCTATGCTCCTTCAGAACATACCACTAGTTCTCTGTTTAAGGGAGTTGCTCGAAATGGTTCTCCCCCATGGCGAGATGACGACAAAGATGGCCATTACATGTTTGCGCTTGGAGAAAATTTAACTTCTCGCTGTAAATACACTTTACCATCATTAAGAAGTTTACATTCATATGTCATGGCCTCAGTCGTAGTTTGATTTCTTTTTGATAAAACTGCCATTTAATTTAAAAATTCAGTATGTAGATTCATATGCAATAAGTCTTAACTCCCTGAACCTTCAAATGTGAACTTAATTTTAAGTATTTGCAACACCTTTATCAATCCTGTTTTAGCTTTAGGAAACATTATTGTTCATGTTCCCGGACTCGGAACCGTTTTGGGCATTGGATGTTCAAAAACTGGATCTTGGAGTTTGTTTCATTGACTAGACTTGCATTGTTTACACTCCTTTTACATGATTACAGATAAAATCCATGGCAAAATGGGCGAAGGAACTTTTGGGCAGGTCTTGGAGTGTTGGGACAGAGAAAGGAAGGAAATGGTTGCCATAAAAATTGTCCGTGCGATAAAGAAGTATAGAGATGCAGCCATGATAGAAATCGAGGTACTGCAACAGCTTGGGAAACATGATAAAGGTGGCAATCGGTAAGTATTTTAGGCTGAAATTTTGTTATATATGCTAGTAAAATGTAACGTCTTTGATTCCATTGCATTGGTTAAATGGGTTTGTTCCTTGCAGTTGTGTGCAAATACGGAACTGGTTTGACTATCGTAATCATATCTGTATTGTAAGTATTTGATTGATTTGTGATGGATTGATTTCCCCAATATACATAATTTGGGGGTTAAGACGTGGGTGAATTCGAATGGTTGCAACAGGTGTTTGAGAAACTTGGACCAAGCTTATACGATTTTCTTCGGAAAAACAATTATCGTTCATTTCCCATTGATCTTGTCCGTGAGATTGGCAGACAACTGTTGGAATGTGTAGCATGTGTGTAGTTTTCTTTTGATCAATTTCATCTATTTTCCACTTCTGTTTTGTGCAAATTATGTCCTATACTTTGTTCATTGATTAATATTTCATTTTACTAATTATCTTATTTTTATAGGTGTGCATGCTGATTATTATCATTCTGTTGTTTTAGGGTTGACTTTCTAATGGTGTTTGTTTTTATTTTTATAAAATTGCAGTCATGCATGACTTACACATGATCCATACTGACTTGAAGCCTGAAAACATACTTCTAGTTTCATCAGAGTATCTTAAAATTCCTGATTACAAGGTACTTTTGTTGCTTGCGGTACCTGTATATATATTTTTATGTTATGGCTTTGTTTATTTCAGTGTTAAATCATACTAGATTAGGAACCTGCAATGCTGGTGTGAGAGAAAGTTCAATTTAATTTGATGCATGTGCATTTTCCTTTTAAATATAGATTTTAAAATTATTTTAAAACTGCTATTAGTTATGCCAACTTTGGCTTCTCTTTTAGCTGTAAGTAAAACTAAAGAATGGGCTTTTAGAAAAAAGTGAAATTCAAGTGGCTAAAAATCCACTTCACGATTATGTTAGATTTAAGATATATCATCTCTGATGTCCATTGTTTATGTTTTAACAGAGTTCATCTAGATCACCAAGTTCCTTTTTCAAGAGAGTGCCCAAGTCAAGTGCTATAAAGGTTATTGATTTTGGCAGCACTACATATGAACGAGATAATCAGAACTACATTGTATCAACACGTCATTATAGGGCACCTGAAGTTATTCTTGGTATTTATACAGCAAATGAATGCTGCTTTTGTTCATATGCTCCTATTATGCTTATAAATCTTGTTGCTGATGATGCCAGCTGAATAGTTCATCTTGGCAATGGTTTTGTAGGACTTGGGTGGAGCTACCCATGTGATATATGGAGTGTGGGTTGTATATTGGTTGAGTTATGCACTGTAAGTTTGCCCTGTGAATATTCTGAGTCTTGTTATCCGGTTTTTTGTTTTTTTTGTGTGTTTTTTTTGGTTTAAATCAACGTTTGAGCTTCTTTTTCAGGGTGAAGCTTTGTTTCAGACTCACGAAAATTTAGAGCATCTTGCCATGATGGAGAGGGTGCTTGGTCCAATACCACAGCAGCTGTTGAAGAAAGTTGAGTAAGTGATTTTCCACGGGAACTTTCTATTATTATCAACTGATAGATCTTGAACATCCGTGTGACTTTATTTTACTTTGCGCATATTTAGCCGACATGCTGATAAGTATGTCCGAAGGGGTAGATTGGACTGGCCAGAGTGTGCAACCTCGAGGGAGAGTATTAAAGCTGTGACGAAGCTTCCTCGACTACAGGTATCATGGAGAAGTTTTATTTAGTTCTTGAATGCTTTCTGATTTTACTATATAAAGCAATCGTCAATAAGTCATGTTGGCTTCTTACTCTTTGATTTTTCTCAAATATTGCAGAACCTTATAATGCAGCATGTTGATCATTCAGCTGGAGATCTTATACAGCTTTTGCAGGGGTTACTTAGATATGACCCCTTTGAAAGACTTACAGCTAGGGATGCTCTGAAGCATTCCTTTTTTGTGAGAGATCACCTTGGGAGATGATTAGGCATCTGAATGAACAATGGGTAGGGGTTTAAGTGATAGATCAGTCAAATACAAATATGGCTTCAAGAAGGGAGAAGCCTATCTGCCTGCTCAGTGAATATTTACATCTTAGGCTAGTGTGATGAGTGAGGATGGTTATTCAGCAGCACTTCCACTGCTCGAAGCCTATTTGTCCCTAGGGGTCTTTGTTCTTTAAAAAATTGATCGAGTGTATTCTTACTAACCCGTCGTCTGAATTCAGTGTACAGAGCTCATGTAGATTCTTAAGTGAAAAGTGAGACATTATCCATGGCATTACCTAGATATGATATTTTTTTTTAAAAAATTTCTCTAATTTCAGGAAATGTTTTTGAGGTTGCACAACTTTAACAACACTAGAACGTTGAAGGGAGGGGAGTAAATAGGCGGGGTTGGCTAAATAGGATAATCCTATGGAAAATATTTTAAGCCAGGTTTGTTCTGTTAGTTTTGTATATATTCAAATTATAAATTTGGTTTTTTATATTTAAAAAATAAAATTTTAGCTTAGTTGTGTTAGTCTGTTTAAGTCTATTATGAGTTTAGTAATTAAAAAAATAATTAAAATAATTATTCAATTATTCAAAGGCTTGAGTGTTTGTTTTTTTAAAAGATAGTTATATTATTTTAAATGAGAGAATAAGCAATGGAAATTATAGGATAGGAATTGAGTGTTTTTTTTTTAAATTTAAATAAAAAATATTAGGTTGTATTTTTTTTATTTAAAATAACATAGTTCTATGTTTTTTAAATGTATATACACATTTTTATTTAAATTATTAAAATAATAATTTTATTTAAAATAATATGATATAAGTTTATTTTTAGATTTATAAATTCGATATGTGAAAGAAAACATGTGGTTTATTTTTTGGGAAAATTATTTTTTCTTTTTAATGACAATTTTGTGTGATTTTAGATCTTAAATGTTGACTTTTGTTAATTAATGTTATAATTTATTATGAATTATTAATTAATTAATAAATTTAATTTAATAAATTATAATCATTGTAATAGAAATTAACATTTAAGATTTTTCGATGGAAATTAAGATTTAAAATAATAAAAAGTTATATATTTTAAAACAAATAATATTTTTTTTAAATAGATTGTTTTAATAATTTGAATTTATTTTATTTGATTATATATAATATGCTTAGTTAGGTTGGGTCGTCCAGTTAGTCCATATGAGTTATTTATACTTCTAGTCGAAGGTCTTGTAAAAAATCTAAGGTGTGTTTGGTTGGGGGAAAATGTTGAGATAGATGGGTAAGTGAGAAGTGGGATAATTGGTTGCTTTTGTTTGGTTTAAAGATTCTGAATATATTGTTACCTAAATCAGATTGCCACCCAAACAATTTGGCCATCTATCTGAATGAGAAAGCCTGCTAAATAATCCTTCTTCATGTATGGTATTATACGTTAGGTAGATGAGCGTACCCTCCACTATGTAAAGGATTGATTTTGGGATTCACAGTTCCAATTTTCAACAAGTCAAAGGTTATTACTTCCTCTGAGGCCACAAAACGAGACCATCAATCTCTTCTACTAACCTCAAGACAAATGTACAAAATCTCCACCAATAAAAAACAAGTCTTTTTTCCCCCAGAAATTCATCACCCCATAACAAATTAAACAGTGGTATATATCTAAAACACCAAAACGGAAGAAAATAAATAAAGTATAAAAAGAAATAAAAGAGCACAAGGCAAGGATCTGTGCTGAATTGCTTGCTATGACCTCCACCATTGAGAGCAGATGTTTTAGGTGCCGTCCTAGAACAGAAGATGAAGCAATTAAGGTCTCAAGATAATGAGTTGGCTGCTGGTGGTTCCTAACCAGAATCAACTGCCATGATTCTTCAAGAAGTTATATCTGCTTTTAATTCGAATCATCAAACATGTTCTGATGATCAAATGTTCAGACATCAGCTTGTTTTCCATGTCCACCTTCTCTTTCTATTTTGTCTAATTGGAGTTTAGTTTCTTCTTTGATCATTTTGCTTTTGCTTTCTGTTTTCTAGTATTTGACAACCCTGTTTGTAGTATGCCATTGTAATTTTTTTTTTAAAATCAGGGTTATTTTCATAATACCAACTTGTTTTCCCATCTATATTTTACCTCCGACCAAACATAGATTTCATAAAAGTTACCTAATTTCTCCAGTAAAGTTTTTTCTCACCAAACAATTTTTTTTTTACATTTTCCTACCTATCTCATTTTATCTCACCTTCCAACCATTTTCCTATCAATTACATTTTCCTAGTATTCAAAAAATTTCTCCTCAACCAAACGCCCCCTAGATACAATGAAGAAAGCCCGCGAGGTGAGTTGTTGGGAGTAGATTCTAAATTAAAATGTGTTGTCAAGGAAAGTGACGTTATATTGTGCCGCTTTTCTATTGGCAACGAATGGGCTACTCAAGCTTGGTGATTGACCTTATTTTTAAAAAAGCTATTAGTGTATTATCTGTTCGATGCGCGAAAAAAAAGATCAAAATTTTTATTGACTGCCGTAGTTGGTTAATCACAATGCAAACATTATACTTATAAAAAATTGTGTTGCTATTTTTTTCAAATTTTCAGGTGGGAAAAATTACACATTGACATAGAATTTTGCAAATATTAACCACAAACAAAAATCTGCTATTTAGAGTGATCAATTATTATGCAAATCAAATATAGTTATCTACTCGATGAGTTATATAAAAAATAAATACGTCATAGTAGACTATGTTAACATGAGGAAGGGCTAAAAAAAAAAAAATGCATATGACTCATTGGTAACTATAACAGCCACCAATAAAACCAATAAAATCAAGGTAATAATAAGACCAAACAAATATGGAGTTAAAAGATCAGCTTCTGCCAATAATAAGAAAACACTATTAATTCAGTGTTATTCCGTTGCAATCATTGGAGGGATGTGTTCAAGACATACCAAACATGTGATTTCCTATGATTATGCATTATCAGGGAATCCTCTTCTACCATCACATTTAAGCCTCTGATATAGAACACAAATACTCATTAAATAGATTACGCTAATATGTTAACATCCAAAAGTAATAGTCCCAGAAAAAAAAAAAGAAAAATTTGGATTTTTTTTAGAACCAAAAAAATGTTGTCTGAAAGGGATTTGAAAGCAACTCAACCAAATATGCAAGTATGAGTTCTATTTTTTTCTTACATTGGAATGTCTCTAAACAACATCAAATCAACTACACTAATACTTGAAATACTTCCTTGTAGACGATGTTAAAGGTACTATTTGTAGCAACCCTTATTATCAAGTATCAATATCTTCAATTCTTATTTGATCTTTACTCTTGAAAGTGCCACATATAATTGCCTATGAGTAAAGACATGCCTAGAGAGATAAATTCCCATATGAGAAAACGATTGTCCTTGGCTCTTGTTGATAGTCATGGCAAATGAAACAACCAGCGAGAATTGTCTTCTTTGAAAATGGTTCCTTCAACAACACGGTTGCCCAATCTTGAAATAAGCGATCTTGTGCTGTTGCATAAACCTCTTGACTGATCAATATTTCTCAACAGCATAACCGACACATTAACCTTCAAAATTAATTTATGATTAGGAATTCCTGAACATGAGAAGGTATTTAAAATTTCAGGTGAGAACTCATCATCCAAGTTGAGAATTACCATTTTGTTTCCAAACATTATCTGAACTCAAATATGTCTTTTCTTCACCTAGAATCAAAGAAATTAGGAGCTCGTTTATTATAGCAACATCTGCCAATTTATGAGTTAAAATTGCATGTTCTTTGAAGAACGTAAGATCTAAGATATGATCCAAGAGATTCGGGTACACAAAATCAACCAAATTCGACAGTGGATGTTCTGATTCCTTAATCAATAATCAATCTGGAATTGTTATCATAGGTTCTCCATCAATATTATCTCCAAGATCACCACCATCTCCTACTTTAAGAAGTCAATCAGAAAAATCCTTTATTTCTATCAAATTGTTAGTCCCATTTCCAGAAGTAAGTCGCATGTTCTTGGTCAAAGTCAATAAATGACAATGGGACCAAAGATGAGAAGAATTGATGATTGCATTGACAATTTGTTTTCGGCTGCCATGAGGAATAACAAGTAATATTTGTCGAAAGTCACCTCTTAGAACAATTACTTTTCCACCAATTGGCTTATCAAGATAACTACTATGAGAAAATTTAAGAATATCTCTAAGTGTTTGTCCAGAGCCTCAAAGCAAAATCTGAGTACCATTGGGGCTTTGTCCCAAATAATTAACTTTGTTTTAGCTAGCAACTCAGCAAGAGCAGAATTTTGCGTTATATTATAGGTTGAATCTTTTGTGATTTGAATGAGAATAAGAAATCTAGAATGTGTCGTTCATCCTCCCGGAAGCAGAAGTGAAGCAATTCCGCTTGAAGCAACATTAAGTACAATTTTACCATTTGATCTAACAAAAGCTGACAGGGTATTCCAAATAAATATTTTTCTTGTACCACCAAAGTTGTAAAGAAAAAACAAACCCTCTTGCACCTGCTGAAACGATATAAACAACTCTCTACTCATCAGTTAGGGAATTCTTTAGTCTTTTATGCTCTTTTGTCAAAGAAAATCTGTCATAAAGTAACTCATCAAGCACTAATATATTTTGCATATGAAGCAAAGATTCACTGGTTATGCGAGGCATTGATGGGTAATCAGAAAGGCATCTACCGTTGCTTTGCAGTACCTTATCAATTTCAGCAAGTGTTGTGATTTTTTTAGATTCTTCCATAAGAACCGCATCTGAACACACATCACAGACAAAGCAGAAGAAATTAACAAAGAAAAAGCAAACATGGAAAAGAAAAATAAAATACAACAACAAAATACTATCTTGTAATGTAATTACTATAAAATATAACATTAAATAAAAAAATTGTTTAATTTATTATTTGTCTTTATACATATAGTAGTGTTCATCTATATAGTGTGTTTTTATAACTTCAACATGTTTCATTATAATAATTACAGACTGTAAAAACTAAATGTGGGGAAAAAAGAATCAAAGCTACCTGTCTTTTTTTTTCTTCGTATGTTTTGATTTAGAATTTGATAGTCACTTGAAGGACGACATAAAAAAAATTATAATGAACTATGGATACAAAAGAATGCATGAAATATATACATAACACGTACCTTGACGTCTGATGGTTTTCCTATGCTGATAAAGAACATCGTCGGATAGAAATTTCCAACACTTTTCCCGAACCATTTCAGGTTTGGTCATTGAGTTGGTAAATAACAATAGAGCAAACAGATTTCGAAGATACGAAGCTGACCCCAACAAACTTGCCTCCTTAATTGCATTAATGTACTCATTGTCATTGTCCAAAAGTTCCAGAGAATAGCAGGCATCCTTAAATGAAGATAATAGCTGGCCATTTATTGTTCTCAAGTCCTCGTAAGTTGTACAACCCTTTTGAAATGTAAGTAGGATCCACAAATAAGAATCTTCTCCATTATTAGCAGAAAAATGATTTCTTCTTCCAATTGAAAATCTTTTTTTTTCTTTGATGCCATTCCTGCGTATCTTCTTTGTAAACAAAATAAGTGGGATACTCAACATAAGTAAGATCCCTCCCCTCCGAAATTTTTTTGTTTGCTTCCATCCAAGACTAAAAAATTGATCTTCTACTTTTTGCCTTTTTCTTTCCATCAGATATTGAAGCACTGTCACTGAAAACAACGCTCTTTAGTTTAGGTAGGTGAAATGACAATCTCTGAACAAGGGGGTATTTGTAATGAACATCGAATCCAAAAATTCTGTAAGCTGCTTCACATGTAGAGACATACATGTCATAATTAAGCATTGAATTTAAAATAGGCGAAAAAACAATTATGCATAAATATTACAAAAAAACATTTTATTATAAATTGAACTACCTGCAATCGTAAAACATTTTAATCTCATCATTTGTGCAAGTGGTCCCGCTACTTGAATTTGAATGATGTATAGTAGCTGTCACTCGATCATTTCCCTTATGAATATATTTAAAAAGATATTTAATGGCCTTGCTCTAACAGGTATATTCAACGTTAATATGAGCTTGATACTTTAAAAGAAGTTTTGCATTATACGGCACAACATAACGATTATCAAGTTCAACACCATTTTTGTTCAGAATCGTATCATCATTTTTTCTCTTATAATAAAGGAATCCATCTTCATCAATAAAAGTACGGGAGCAGAAGTTCTTGGGAAATTTCTTTGAACAATTTGCCTCCTTCATGCAAGGAGAATTGTAATTGTCAGGACCATAGGAGCCATGCATCATATAAGTGTTGATAGTCGAAAACAATGATGGATGAGTATCTTTATTAGAAATCTCTGCTGAAAACAATTTATCAATATCAATTCCACTATTCGGCTTGTCAGAAGGGCGCAAGAACAGTAGGATGTGAGCATGAGGCAGTCCACGCTTTTGAAACTCAATTGTACAAACATCTCTAACATTTAAACAAACAAACAGATGTAATTAGATGAAAATAATATAATTAAAAGAAGTTATTTTGTTGGATACAAAAAAGTGTCTTTAACGCGAGTTGATGTATTATACTTTTCAACATAAGTTTCGAAAAAGAACATCAACTTTACCATATACACACATGCATTAACTCTTCCAAGAAAATGTTCATTTCTTAAGTCATGTAGCAATTGATACAATTTGAATTAATACTCTGCAAAGAATATCTGGACAATCTTCAGGTTTTAGATTTCTAGCATTTAGAAACCGTCAAATTTCTGGCCCCTTAGGATTGCAGGTAATTGTAATAAAAAGATGAGGATACCTAGCCCAACGGCAAATTGCAAAATCATCTTTACAATTTTCAGCCATATATCTAGGTCTGCCTGTGAAAGAAGAAGGTATTATGATACGCTTACCAGTTTTTGCTTCTGCATCTTCATCTCTATTAAATGCTTGTATTATATTTTGGTACAACTCTGCTCTGATATGATCTTGGTTATGAAGAATGAAGCTAAGACATCCATGCTCAATCATAGTGTAAGCATCAACCATGAATTGTTGAAAAAGTCTTCTCGAGTGATGGAGAACTTGAGACTCTCCCGATCTTGTCTGAAGTCTAAATGAAAAGAATTCTCATATGCTGATAACGACTCTTGGTTTTCTCCTTCCATTGGAAATAGAAGTGCGGAGATCATCGTGTTAACTATAACACCCTGTGTGCACCCGATGTATTAAACATATAAATGGTAATAAGCGCAGCTCAATAAATACAGAAGCTAAAATTTCATATTATGAATCTTATCATATTAACCATTTAAAATTACTTACTCTTTTCCAAAAACCGCCTGTATATAAATTGCATTAAATAACTACACTGAATAGCTTCATAACATAAATAAGGTATCAAGTCATGGAACTACAACACGTAGACCAGACAAATCCTGATATAATAATGCAACTCTAGTCCGAATGACACAACTTATTCAAATGTGGTACGAATAACCCCCATGCTCACCAAATCAAACATCATAGTCATATCATGTCTCAGGTACAATAGTCATATATAAATAACAAGGCAGAATCATATCCAAATACGGTAACAAAGAAGCATACATAATATCAGCTCAACTCTGGTCTCCTGCCACCAGAGGTCTTAGCCTCATGAACACTTGTACTTGAAAATATGCCCCACATGGGGTGAGATTTCTAATAGAAATCTCAGTAAGACAAGGGATCCTCAAGGATCTCTCCACCCTAGCTCACTTACATTTGCAATATAAGTTCCAAAATGATAACAAAAGTAATATAGCAAATATATGTGCAATGCATCATATGTCCATGTTATGTGTGTATGCATCCTACTAGCTAGAGAATAAAATGTAGGCATTACGTACGTCTACAATCCACAGTACAAGGAGTCCACTATGTACCTCACACACGGAGTTACCATCTTGCATGTGGCTTGACATGCTTAGGGATTACCGTCTTGTGTGGAATACCCCACATACATTTGCATATGGCAAATGTACTATATCGTAATCCAGCTCGACAACATATCCAATACTCATAACATAAACACATATTTTCAAAAAAAACACATCATGCATATAAACCATCCATCCATGAGGTATGGTGGAACCATCAATGGGTAAAATCGAGGATACGAAAGCTTACCTATATTGCCAAAGTCCATATCCAAAAGCTCGGTATAATCAGTCACACCAACAATTACACAATCTGACAGTTGCAATCTGTTTTATATACAACACATCATCAATATTCATAGTCTAGAATTTTATTGCATTAGAACAATGTTTCCTTTTTTGTTTAATGACTGCAGGCTTCTCTCAAAACCATAAGCATTCAATATCTTGAGTTCTGACTTATTTAACTTATTACAGAGGTTCACACTAACCAAGCAAGGGTCTAGAAACTTAACCCACGCTTTTATTTAGACAAAACAACATCAAACTCAAAATTTCCAAAATATCTGGATATTCCTCGGGGACATATCAGGATATCAATATCCAAATATCCCTAGGCCAATATCCGGATATCACTTATCCGGATATCCCAGACCCCATATCCAGATATCAATATCCGGATATTTGGCGACAGAAATGTCATTCTGGATTTTCGCGAAGATATCATTTCAAGGTTTCATTTTTAATGTTCACAGAGGTCCAAACTCGTGTTTATACGTGCATACAAGCTATTAGTTACTTAGGTCATCACTTTTACTCATTTTACCTACTCAAGACTTAATTTTTTCAAAGAAACTAAAGAACAAAGGTAGTGGTGCATACCCAATGGCTTAAAATAGAAAAAAAGGAAGTGTGTTGATGCTTTCTACACCACCTAACAGCTCTGTCTCAACAGTCACGAATTTGGTTCACAATCTAGGTTATTTCCTCTACAAAATGGCTTCTAATGGCTCCCATACAACTCAACCAAGATGACATCCCCCAAACACCCTAACACAGCAGCTCTCACCCCTTCAAGAAGGTATTTTTCTTCCTCACAAAGCACGCTCACAAGTGTTTATATGACTAGAAAGGAAGGATCAAGTGAAAAATGACATCTTGGGTGGTTTTCATGCAAGGAATGCTATGGAGTTGTGTGGAAGAATGTGGCAGCCATGAAACCAAATAATGCACTTACATAGAACTTGTAAAAATGGCTTAGGGGTTTGTGCCATTTAACTATATATAGTGGCACACATTTAAACTGACAATATTAGTTTAATTAGTTTCGATATTCTTTTATCTCTGAAACTTCATATTCTTAACCTAGACATTTTTATAGGAACTATCATATTTTTACATTAATTTTTCGGGACACTTTCCGGTATGCGCTTTTTACTGCGAAATAGCCGCTATTAGTTCTGACATCACTGCTTATTATTTTCATCATAAATTTGATATCCTTGACCTAGATATTTTTCCAGGAATATTAATATTTTTATCACTATTTTTCGAGTTACTTCGCCAGTATCCATTTATACCATGAAATACCCGGTATTTGCGCTTTTTATCAGAAAAGCGACTTAAGCATTATTCGACTTTCTAGATAATTATCTTACCATAATTATGCATAATCTTTATTAAATCCATGATCCAACACCGATAATGTTATATAATTAATTATTTAGCGGTGCAGGTTCTTACAATAACCATCTTCACTGTAAGGAAATAACAAAGGATATTGCATGCCAAGGTATAAGGGATGCACATCTATGTGCTATAAAACTCTATTTTGTGTTTCAACAATGATGTCCCTATCACCCATTGAGCTGTCTATATCTCTAACAATCAAAGCAGGAACTTCGGACGCGGACGAAAGATTATAAACTCTTCCATAACTGCTACGCCTTTGAATAAGCCTCGACTTCACACCATTCAGGTTTTCTTCATTATAACATCTTTGGCGTACCGGAAAGATTGGGCAATACTATTGTGTTTATCTAACATATCCTTCAAAGATCGAACAATATCGTGAACAAGCATATCTTCATTGTTGGTGGAACTGCAAATGTGATAATAAAATAAATGAGTGTGCTAATATAAAATCAAGACAAAAAATATAATACATAAACGAACAATAAAAATAAAAATAAAAATAAAATGCACTATGCCTTATGGAACCCAATCTATAGTCAACTTTATTCTCAGTATCATATATACAAAGTTGAGCAAATTTTGGAGTCTCACAGTCAGCTGGAAGAAGGTTGCCTAATAAATGATGAACCTGTCTTCCAACTCTAAAATAGTAAGGGCTAAAACCTTCATTTACTGATCTATCCATTTTTCCTCCAAATGAGGTGAAGGAAATAATCATGTTATATGCTCGAATATTTGGTAAAAAATTGTGGCTCAACATATTTGAATTATCATGCAGTTGAAACAACGTATCTGGAGCAGCTTTTAGCAAAGGAAGTTTAATTTTTCCATTGGCACAATATTGACCAAACTTTGGTGCCTTGGCTTTTCGATCTTTTTTAATTCTCTCTTCATATCACATAAATTCTCCACAATGCGCACAAACAAAAGTAGGATCGCCTACATCCAAATAATATAAATCTATTCAACTGAAATTATCATGTTAGATAGTCAATAACCTTAAATTTATACAATAATGTTCACTGATAGAATAAATAAACCTTGAAATTTTATAGAAACAAAATACCATCTAAATCACATATTTTATTAATATTGAGAGTATTTACAAATTGATTAGAATTCTTCTTCTGACCGATTATGTTTTTGTGCCTTATTCATGCATTTATGCTATCTACAAAAGAGATAACAAAACATAAAATAGTAAACACCCTAAATTAAAAATAATAGAATCATATACGATATAACAGTAAGCATATATTCAAAGGAATTAAGGACTGAGACGAAAATAGGACCTTGACATGGATATGAATGATTAACGTCTTCCGCAATTGAGGAAGAAGCATTTGAATTTTTCTGTGTATTGTTTATTTCACATAGTCTGCTTGGATAAAAAATAAAAATCATATCCACTTATAAAAAGTTTCAAGTAACGATTCCTTTTTTGTTGTAAAGAATAAATGATGAAGAAAATTTACATGCCAACGAGGGAGGCAGATAATGGAGAAAGATTTTGTACAGAAGAATTTGTCGCACCATTTGATGGAAATGATTCAAATATTCAGCTTGGATAAAAAAAATAAAAAATCAAATCGACTTATAAGAAGTCCAAACATACGATTTCTTTGTTGTTGTAAATGAATAAAAGACAAAAAAAAAATTTACGTGATAACGGGAGAGGCTGACCATGGAGAAAGATTTTCTACTGAAGATTTTTTCGTACCATTTGATGGATAGGAATCATATAGTCTGCTCGAATAAAAAACAAATAAAAATCAGTCTGCCTTATAAAAAGTCCTAAGGAATGATTACTTTATTGTTGTAAAAGAAATAAATGAGAAGAAAACTTACCTGCCAACGGGGGAGGCAAAAAATGGAGAAAGATTTTCCGCAGAAGGATTTGTTGCACTATTTGAGGGAAATGATTCAAATATTTTGCTTGGATACAAAAAAACATATCGACTTATAAAAAGTACCAAGTAACGATTCTTTTTTTGTTCTAAAGAATAAATGACGAAGAAAACTTACCTGCTAACGAGGGAGGCAGACAATTGAGAGAGATTTTGTACAGAAGAATTTGTCGCACCATTTGATGGAAAGGATTCAAATATTTTGGTTGGAAAATAAATAAATAAATCATATTGACTTATAAGAATTCCCAATGTACGATTTCTTTGTTGTTGTAAATGAACAAAAAAAAACTTATGTGACCACGGGAGAGGCTGACCATGGAGAAAGATTTTCTACAGAAAATTTTGACTTACCATTTGATGGAAAGGATGCATTACAATTTGTATTGGGCGAATTACGTAGGATATTATTTAAATGATCTTTGTTTATTCTATTTTGTGCAGAAGTTTCTGTATATCAAATAAACAATGATGTTAAAAAAAGAATTGAAATGGGCTTTGAATTTTACATATGGAGAAAAACTTCTTGAACATAGTTACGTACCATTAGAAATATCACGAAGTACCTGTCTGTTGAAAAAAGAAAACAAATATGGACTTAATACTGAACGCGTTGTCGAACTCGCGCAAATTAATTAAACCATGTTTATTAAAATTTTATAGTAAAGCGTCAACCTGAGTCGTCTCTCAAGGAGTTTGCAAGGAACTTAATCGCTCAATTATAAAATAAAATAAAATAAAACGGAAACCAAATGAAAATGAAAACTAAATGAAACAAGAACTAAATGAAAACGGGAATCAAATAAAAACGAAAATCAAATAAAAATGGGAACTAAATAAAAAGAGAAACAAAGGAGAAAAGGAAAAAAAATGGAAACTAAAATGGGGGGTTTTAATATGATTTTCAATTTAAACGGAAATGAAAAATAAAATAAAAAAAGAGAATAATCAAATTAAAAGCAACCAACCTAAGAATTGGGATTCCAAGGATATCCATCATTGGACAAATAATTATCAAGTCGTGGTTGACATAGAGGTGGCAATATGGGTTGAATCCAACACGTCATCCTGCCAAAACGGGGCGGTGCGAGTTGTATATTTCAACACACCAACCCACCTCAACCTGCCCCGCTTAGTTGTGGGTCAAAACGGGTTGGTGGTGGGTCTGGGCGGGTTGGCCCGCGGGTCATTTTAATTTTTTTTACTATTTAGTAATATTTTATTTGTTACTAAGCTTTTGTAATATGAAATTTTTTTTATCTTAGTACTCCCCTAGAAAAAAATAAGGAAGAAAAATTTTATTTATGACAAAGATTATCCATATATGGAGGCAAAAATAAGTTCCTAAAATATGTATGACTGAATATTAGTATACATTTAGGCTTGAGATTGGAAAAAAATTAAGGGAATTGTGAAATAAAAATAAGTAATATTATAAAATTAATAAAATATAATTTATTTTTAATTTTTAATTTTTTAGGTGGGTTGACCCGCCAACCCACCACAAAATGGGGTGGGTTGAGGTTTTCAACCCATATCCGAATGCAGGGTAGGGCAGGCCAACCCATTTTTGGCGGGTTGGCGGCGGGGCGGGCTGACCCATTTTGCCACCTCTAGTTGACCCTAATCGAATTGGAATCCTTGCATTCGATTAGAAACCTCTCTCTAGATGATCGCCTAGGGCTTGGTCGAATACGGCACGTCTACTCGCACAATCGCAGAGTATCAACTCGTTCGACTTGAGTTCATTAGGTTACTCAACCTAACCATTAAATCTAATGGTTAATTTCTTTTCTAAGAACGCAATCGCGTATCTCATATTGAACACCCACAATCGTGCGATGCCAAACTGAGTTGGAAAGAGAAACAGATTTGGTTCAAAATGAGGCACAGGTCCTTAGGATTTAACCATGAAATCTTCAACCCTTGGGTTGATTAAAGAAAAGAGGAGAGAAGAAAGACGAAAATTATATTAATTTTAAAACTGTAAAATTCAAATTTAAATAAAAGATTATCCACAAGGTCTCTACTCTCCCCCTTTCAACCCCTAATCAAGCTGGACTTCGAGCTCTACCAATCCAACCCAAAATATAAGGAAAGAAAACATAAATACTGGCTCTGGGCCTCATGTACATTGGGTTCAAAATTACAACTTAAGTCCACTTTTAAATAAATTTTCAGCAAAACACGTCCATCTTGGGCTTCAGTGGCTGAAATAGCAATTGTGGCCTTTTCTGTTAGCTGCAAAATGCAACAAGAACGGAGTCAATCGAACATCTTTAGAGTGAGATATGACCAAAATACGAAAGTAGTGTAAATTTGGAAAATTTTGACGAAAATCAATTAAACCATTAAAATCTAGAATTCTAATTTGACCCAAAAACCTTTATTTAACTCAAATAAATTCTAAAAGGAATAATACTGTTGAGATATATAGTCCCACATTGGTTGTATGAGCAACTAATGTGGAGTTTATAAGGCCTTGGGCACTCCCACCCTTAGAGCTTAAGCTTTTGTGTTGAATTGTGTATCCCAAGATTCTTTACACGTAAAGAACCAATTCAACCCAAAAGCTTAAGCTCTAAGGGTGGGAGTGCCCAAGGCCTTATAAACTCCACATTAGTTTGCTCATACAACCAATGTGGGACTATATATCTCAACAAATACACAAATAATGGAGTAAGATTTTCTACAGTCAATGGAGTAAGATTTTCTACCGTCAATGGAGAGGACTCATTACCATATGCAAGGCATGAATTACATAAGTTCTCATTATAATGACCTATGCTTCTTCTCTTTCGCGAAGGAGTTTCTGTTTGTGATAGATTTTTTCTCATGATTCTGCACAAAATCTACCACAAAGATATGAGATGCTTCACACTATAAGCATGTGTTGTCGAAGTTCATTTCTTGCACATTCTGAAAGAATTCTACACAAAAAATGAAAAAAAAAATGATGAGTTAACACGAACCGCTCTTATAAACGCAGATTTAGTGCCTGTTTGTTTCACCTTTTAAAAAAAGTGACTTTTATCTCTTCCTTATTTTAAAAGTGTTTTTTACAAAAGTTAAACCTATTTATATTTTTATAAAAATATTTAGTTTTTGAAAAAAATATTTGGCTTTTGACTTCTGCTTTTTGTAGAAGTTAAATTTTTTAGTTTTTGGCTTTTTTTGTGACTTCTGCTTTTTTTAAAAGTAGACATCCAAATGAACTAAAAATGAGAAGTGCTTTTTTTCAAGAAAAAAAGCAACTTTTGAAGAAAAAAAAGCTCATCCAAACGGGCCCTTAATAGTTGAACTGGACGTGAAAAGATTAAAAGACCATTAATTAGTTGTCTCCATTATCATTATCTTCGAAAATTTATAATCGAAATAATTAATAAACAACAAACTACAATTTTACCCCAATAATAATTACGCAAAGTGCCTGAAAAGCCAACTACTATGAATACAAATAATAATAATAATAATTTTTTTAAACATACTGCAATACAGTGAATGGTAACTCCTTTTATTTGAAAAGTTAATAATTAATAATAATAACTTTCCATTTTTTATGTAATAAATTGCGGGCTTTTTGAAGCATTGATAATACCGAACTGTCCATTCAAAATTCAGAAGTATTGAAAGGCGCTTATTCTTCTTCAAAATAGCGCTGTTATTCATGATACTTAATAGACGCATTTTTATAGGTTGTTTAATTTCAATGCATCATTTAATTGTTTGGTTTTTAATAGGATGCTTAATTCCAATGCATAATTTACTATTGTAATGTGTGTTTGCTGACTTTTCGTTATTGCTGGTAGAGTTTAAGAAAGGATTGAAAATCCCTGATAGTTTGATTATCTGCTGGTCAAATTAAAAATCTAGGTAAATTTATAGATTGAGGGTTAGATAGTTAAAACTTTAAACTACAAAACATAATTACAGAGAAAAATATACTACAAAACCATAAAACGTTCACTAAGACACTAACAATAGTTCAACAATACCCACGAATACAAAGACACCAATAGAAACATAGATTATAATCATAAATAGAAAAAAAAAACAACATATGCGAGGGATGTTTTACAAGATTATCTTATCAGTCTCAAAAATGAATTTAGAAAGCAGACATTCTAAAAAAAAAAAGGAAATTATAATCGGCTTTGCAATACTGACATGCCATCCCAGAAATTCGTCCCTTTCCCATGAGGACCGTGTTTTGAAAACCTTCTGCATTTTACATTTGTTCGAAGAATAGAAAGAGAAGCAATGTCTTGGAACCATTGTATTACAACGCCACATGCTTCGCAAAAAATATTTCACACGTTGTTTGCTCTATTGTAATTTTTTGAAGTATCCAAACAATGAAAAATATCAAATCCGAGGTTTCTTTGGTCTTCATCTTCATCACACATCAAAAGCATGCAATAAATGTAGTTGGCATCATCGTGATCATTCTCTGCCTCTGTTTGCAAAGTTTTAACAGCAAACGATTGTGAATCAAAACTGGATGGTACTCTAAAATATTGCAGCATTGTTTCACGGAACACAATTTCACGATTGCTGCTCTCCTTGCAACGTTCCAAGTAAAACAATTGGCGTTCTATGTTAAACTCTTCTTCTTCGGACAAATCAAACTCGATTGCTTCTTCATCATCACTTTTAACCTTCACTTTCTGATGAAATGGTTTTGGTTTGTTAACCCATTACAGTGGACCCCTAGGAAACTTGTCTATTGAAGAATGTTTATAAACATAATCATCCTCTGCATGACAACAAAAATAGTTAGTTTGATATTGGAGATGTCTTCAATGGAATGTTGGGAGACCTGGCTCACAACCTACTCAAACCAACCACAACCTACTCAACAACCTGGCTCAAACCAACCACAACCTACTCAACAACCTATTGTTGGGAGACCTGTTAGACAACGACATCTTCCATCATATCTCAATGATTTCTACTGTAATCTTTCTTCTTCTGCAGCAATCACACCATCGGATTCCACAGGTAATCATTCTCACATTAAAACTCCTTACCCCATATCATCTGTTGTCCATTTCAATAGATATTCCCCTGCCTATACCAAATACTGCCTTACCATTAGCACTACTGTTGAACCAAAATCATACACTGAGGCTGTCAAGTATGAATGTTGGCGCCAAGCTATGAATACAGAAATTCTGGCCCTTGAGCAGAATAACACATGGACTCTCATTGATCTTCTCCTAGACAAAAAGCCCATTGGTTGCAAATGGGTATATAAAATCAAGCA
This sequence comes from Gastrolobium bilobum, assembly GCF_033153095.1. Lineage (NCBI taxonomy): Eukaryota > Viridiplantae > Streptophyta > Magnoliopsida > Fabales > Fabaceae > Gastrolobium > Gastrolobium bilobum. The sequence continues at coordinate 70,637 of NW_026897314.1, forward strand.
CAAATCGGATGGGAGCATAGAACGCTATAAAGCCAGACTTGTGGCTAAAGGATACACCCAGCTTGAAGGTGTTGACTTCTTTGATACTTATTCCCCAGTTGCTAAACTCTCTACTGTCCGAATTCTGTTGGCAATTGCAGCAGCCAAAGGTTGGCATTTAGAGCAGCTGGATGTAAATAATGCATTCTTGCATGGTGATTTAAATGAAGAGGTCTTCATGGTCTTACCCCCTGGTATATCTTCTCCCAAGCCAAATCAAGTTTGTAAACTTGAAAAATCCATTTATGGATTGAAACAGGCTAGCAGAGAGTGGTTCTCAAAACTCTCTACTTCCCTCATTACTCTTGGTTACTCTTCATCATCTGCTGATCATACATTGTTTATCAAAAGTTCCACTAACTCTTTTACTGCCCTTCTAGTATATGTGGACGACATCATACTTGCAGGAAATGATCCTCTTGAAATTTCCCGAGTTAAGCAGCATTTGGATAATCAATTTCGCATTAAGGATTTAGGTCCTCTACGATTCTTCCTTGGAATTGAAATTTCTCGTTCTTCCAGTGGCATCATTATGAATCAACGAAAGTATGCTCTGGAATTACTTGATGATGCTGGTCTCCTTGGCTGTAAACCTTGCTCCACCCCAATGGACCCTTCGAAGAAACTTCAACGTGTTCAAGGGTCTCCTTATACAGATCAACCAGCCTACAGAAGATTAGTAGGACGTCTGCTGTACCTTACTACTACTCGCCCAGATTTATCATTTGCTGTTCAGCAAATCAGCCAATATGTCTCCAATCCCATGGATACTCATATGCAGGCTGCCACCAGAATTCTTCGTTATATCAAATCTTCTCCAAACAAAGGTTTATTTTTTCCCAGTAACAATGATCTTTCCCTTTCTGGCTTCGCTGATGCTGATTGGGGCTGTTGTATAGACACTCGAAGATCTGTCTCTAGTGTCTGTGTCTTCCTTGGACCAGCTCTTATCACTTGGAGATCAAAGAAGCAGACCACGGTTTCCAGGTCTTCCACAGAAGCTGAGTACCGTGCCCTTGCTGGTATTGCTTGTGAACTCCAATGGGTGCATTATCTGTTAAATGACCTTTGTGTCTCCACCAGCACACCTGCTTCTGTTTATTGTGACAGCCAATCTGCCATTTATTTGGCACACAATCCTAGTTTTCACGAGAGGAGTAAGCATATCGAATTGGACTGTCACCTCATCCGTGAAAAGATCAACAGTGGTTTGATTCACTTGCTACCTATCTCTACCAAGGCTCAGCTTGCTGACATTTTAACAAAACCATTGCTTCGCACTCCTTTCAGCTCCATTGTTTCCAAGTTGGGGCTCATGGACATTTGCCTTCCAACTTGAGGGGGGATATTAACATATACCGAACTATCATTTATTAGTTATTATTTAGATTAGTCATTCAATTATTCCTTTTCTGTTGTAACTAATAGATAGTTAGTTTTCTGTTATTCTGTTACCTTTCTAATCTGATATATAAATCAGATTTTCAATGTAATCATTACTACTTGAACAATGAAAATCAGTTTCTCTTTTTCCGCTCATAATATGACTCGCAACCTTTCCAAAATTCCCAGTAATAAATCCTTTGGTAGAGATATGAGATACTGATGTTGGCGTTTCCCGACCATCGTCTTCTTTGCAGAAGAAGAATGAACCATTGATGAAAGATACAAAAAAAGAAAAAGAAAAAGGAATAGTATGTCTGTTAAAAAAAAAAACTTCCTTCCACACTTTAAACAGAACAAATCGATTTAAGGGAACAATGAACTACGAAGCATTCAGGCACAACGAAGCAATGTGTTGTTTTAGTATGTCTTTTCAAATGGAGATTCATCGAAATGCTGGTGTTAATGTGTAACTTAATGAGCCAGTAAATCTGTTTTCATACCGTTTCAAATTCCATTAAATGTGATTATACTTTTATTGTCTTTTAAAATTCCATTAAACATGGTTGTTTAGATTTTTATTTTAAAAAGTTATGCTGACGTGTAATCATTATAAATTCAAAATTTAACAATTATTTTTTTTTAAATTTTTAGTGTCTTTCAAAATTCCATTAAACATGATTTTTGTTTGGCAAATTATTGATAACCGTTAGGATTTACTGATATCATTTAATGAGGTAGTTGTCCAATGCAGATAATTGTTCTTTGTTCTTTGTCTTTTAGTATAAACAAAAATTACAAAGAAATAATACGACTAAAAGAAAAAAAAATAACGTACGATATTTAATATAGCACATGATCGAATAAACATTGAATTAAAATGAAAATCACAATACAATGCCAAAACATTCCCAACATTATTTTCGTTCTTATAGCAATGGAGAAATCAATTGGTTCATGACAGTAGTTTCTTGTAGAGTTAAATTTATATCCTTTCAAATTTAAAGAACGCGTTTGGGAATGATAACTTTCAACGAACCAATATGATTATGTAGCATTAAATTTCCATTCATTCGAAACAAACTAATGTATTCGTTTCCTTTCAATCTTTTTTTTTTTTTTAATTTTGTCTTTCCAAACGACAATGAAATATCCGAAAATTATTTTCAATATGTTTTAACAAAAGATATTTCTTATGAAATAAAAAATTAAATTGTCAAACGAAAATCAAACTAAACACAAAACAGCATCGCAGTTTCGATTAAATCAAACTAGATACTGTTAAACATATTTAAATAATAACAAAACATGTTTGAAAATTAGAAATCTCTTAAAAACACAATGAAATTAAAGACTTCACGTAGTCATTTTACAAAATAACATCATTTCAGCATCTGCAATACAATTATCACATTTCGTCTAATGATCATCATCATCTACATCCTTCTCTCATGCTGATAGTTCTTTTGAAATATTTTCCTATCTACATATCTAAGAACAACACCGAGAAAAGTCTGGATTTGGAAGCACTTCTTTACGCACCCACATGTTTCGGATGAAACATTTCACGCAATGTCTGCACGTTTCTAAATCGGTGGATTCTCTTAAAGATCAAAAAATAAAAATTCCAAGATTTCTTTGTTCCTGATTTTTACCATTCATCAAAACCATGCTATAAAGATATTTGGCTTTATTGTGACTGTTCAGCGTTGTAATTTTCAAATTTTCAATAGCCATATTCTTCGTAAAAGAACTTGATTTTTTCTAAAATATTGCATCAATTTGCGCTCCCTGTTAAACCTTTTCAGCGGACTCTGTTCAAACTCTTAACAATTTGAAACCATACATTTTTATTGCGTTTCCAAATTGTGCTTCACCCTCACAATCTATTTCTACAATATGCCAAAATGTTTTTTGTCGCTAATCCATTCCTGTCAAGCAATTGCGAACTTCTCTAACAAAACATGTTTATACACAAAATCATGCTCTGCAATTGCCAAGAGATCTTTGCAAGATAATTTGACGTTGTTGATATCTTTAATTGAATTGACCGCCACCTTCGCAAAAATGCACAATAACAAATCATTTGGAAGAGCTTTGATGTCCGCCATTGTTTTCTTCGTGTTTGTATTTGTCTGAACAATATATAATTCTTTTTGAAAGGAACCTTTAAGAAATGTGAATAGGAAGAATGGTTATCGACACACACACACACACATATATATATATATATATATATATATATATATATATATATATATATATATATATTATTAAAGATGAAACGGGTTAATTGAACGATAGAACTGTTTGGTTATTCATAAAAAATGAACAGATGTGTCATATGAAAAAAGGCATTGTCAAGTGTTAGACTTCTATGTCATTAATAATTAAAACGTGGGGATCATATGGAAACCAACACACTGGGGATAATTATTTGACCTTTATGTATGCAATTTTGTAACAGATGGTTAAAACTCAAAACGAATTTGAAAAAAAAAAGATCAAGTTTCAAAATGTATTTTTCGATTTTCACATGAAACGACAATAATATGTATTTTCCAATGCATCAATTTGGAAGCATACTTTAAGGAACAGAGCAACATATGTAACCACAATTAATAAAAGCCTGTTCATATTTACCACAACTCTTAAGGCAAAACGACCGTACTACCACTATTTTGTAAATGTATCGCCGGAATAAAACAGATTCAAAAAGTATGGCCGTAGTAGAGCAGTCAAATTCGTTGGTTTGACTGACGGGATCAGTCCCGCCACTGATCAAGACGGGATCAGAGGCTACGTCGGATTGTGCCAACTCCACAATCCATTCCCGCAGGGAGACTTGACGGGACTAGGTGTATTATAAAATCTCTTAGGACATAATGATTTAATGGAGTCAGCTTTAATGGAATTAATGATTTAATCATGATAAATAGACACACAAAAATAAAACCTGCATATGTTAACTTAACAGGTTTTTCTTAGGTTGTTATTTATTTTAATTAATTCATTAATTATTTGTAACAAAACAAAAAACTTTCATTAATTACAAAAAAAATTAACACGTCTTTAGCTTTTTTATATGGACCACTTCTAAAAACCAAAAATATATTACAATAAATTTACTAATTATTATATTTGCTTAATATTACTAATTTTTTTATTTTTTAATTACACAAAAAAAATGGGCCACTTTTTACTAATTAAAACAAATTTACTAAGGGTTTGTTTTTTCTGATGTTACTTTAGATAACTTTATCTAATGTTCATCAAAACGACGTCGTTTTGGGACGGAAATTATGGTAATTTTATAATTTTAATTTATTTCAGGGTTATAATAGTCTTTATCACTCTAATTTTTTTAATTTTTCAACCCAAAACGACGTCGTTTCGATGAACATTAGATAAAGTTATCTAAAGTAACATCAGAAACTTTTTTCCCATTTACTAATTATTAAAACAACCTTTCCATTTTTTTAATTTTTAATTTCTTCATATTATCAGTTTCTTTTCATCACCACACTGTTTTGTCTTCAATTGTAGATTTTGGCATCTATAGTTTTGTTTGACAGCTGACTCCATTAAAGCATTATGTCTTAACAGATTTAATAATACACTTGGTCCCGTCAAGTCTCCTGGCGAGAATGGAACAAGTGAACTATGGTGACGGCACTTGTGGAGGACTTGTCACTTTACATGACGCGATTCTGGCACAATCCGACGTGGGCTATGATCCCGTCTTGTTCAGTGGCGGGACTGATCCCGTCAGTCAGATCAACGGATTTGACTGCTCTACTTCGGCCATACTTTTCGAATCTGTTTCATTCCGGCGATACATTTACAAAATAGTGATAGTAGGTCGTTTTGCCCAACTCTTAACTCTTTAGACTTTTCATAAACCAATGTGTTGTTTATTCACCAATGGTCTTTTTCTCCAACCAATATGTTACTGATTAAGAATCCCAATAGCCATCAAGGGAAATCATTATTAAAAGCCTGTTCGTTTCCAATGTAATAATCAATGCGAATATATTGGAATTACACATTCTTTGATACTTTTAATACGAAAATTGAGTATACTTGCTACTTACATATCGTCGAACAAAAAATGAACAAATAAACTCCCAAAGCAATTTTCAATAATAACCTTTAAAATTCAAAAGCAATTGTCCAATAATGACACGGGCTGCATGATTATCGTATACACAACTGTTCAACAACATATTTACATCTGTTGGGGGAATTACTATTACTCTTCCAAGGGCTTAACTTGGATAGTCAATGAGTCATTATTATAGACTTATAATAAGCAGAACAAAGAAACAATGACAACACTTGTAAAGTTTAAAAAAATAACCAGTATGAAACAAAGATTACAAAGATTTAATACATAACATAGTTGCATTACAAACGAAATTAAAAAAACACTGTAAAAACATAGTTCAACAAAAAAGGAATGAAATTATCAATATAAGATATGAAATTAGACTACAGACATTGTACAAAATAAATTGACTTCAAAATCTGCCTTGCAAAACTCACACATAATCCCAATACCATCACTAACTTCATCATTTTCCCATGGTGATTGTTCAATTGAAATCTTTTGCATTTCGCATTAGTTGGAATGGCAGAATTGTAAGGGATGGTTTCGAATAATTTCTCTATGCGCCCATAAGCCTCGGATAAAAGATTTCACTCGTTGTCTGCATTGTTGTATACTATTCAACTTATATAGAGAACGGAAAAATTCAAATCCAAGATCTCTTTGATTTTGATCATCGCAAGACATCAACAACATGCAATAAACACACTTGCTATCATTGTGACCCTTCAGCTTTGCAGTCTTCAAGGCTTCAAAATCCCACACTTGCGTCTTAGAACTGGACATTTCTTTGAAATAACTTATCATTCCGTCACGGTACAAAATGTCAGGGTTGCCACACTCTCTGCAATGTTTTAAGAAAATTAATTGTTCTCTATTGAACTCTCCCTCTGGATTGAAAAAAATCTCGTACATTTTTCCTTTGTCCACTAATCCATTTCCATCCTTTTGATGAATTTTTTTTTATTGATAATCCATTCCAATGGACCTGGTTCACACTTGTCAATTGGAGCATTTTCATACACATAATCATTTTCTGTAAGCTGAAGAAATTATTTGCAAGTGAGTTTGATGTTGCAGATATCTTCAATGGAATGCGACGCCAACTTTCCAAATATCAGCAGTAATAAATTCGTTGGCAGAGTTTGCAGTGACTCAAGTCCTTGGATGTCAATCATTTTTCCGTTTGACAGAAGATGACTTAGCCATTGATCAAATATACAATACTTCACGACCGATTAATACAAAAAAGGGAATTGAAGTTTTTTGAAAAACGAATGGAAATAAGAAACCTATGTAACTTTGTGAATTAACTTTTTCCTTTTCTTGTTCTTGATATATTGCATAACATATAAACTTCTCCATAATTAATCTAATTGTACCGTCTCATACCAGCACAACAATCTTCTTATTAACTTTTTAATCCTGTAACCATAAGTAATGGTGAAAGACCATCAGGGTCTGATAATAAGTACCAACCCTGGCAGAGTTACACAGACATCATTTTCACTATAAACTGGACAATCCAAGGAATAAATCTCACTCTTCAATTTAATTCCTGCCAATCAAAAAAGTACGACACAATTACAAATAATAGATAGCACATCAATGGACCTAGAACCCATCCATGGATTCATTCAACTATTGGCTCTGCGTCACTACACGTCTTATCAACTTGACAGTACATATAATATACATATCACTAACAGGTGCATCTCACTGAATAATACATACATATATGCCTAATATACAAAATTTACATACATCATACATGAATTAATATCTCAAAATGATACAGGCCATATACAAAGTGGTTTAACCAATTAATTCTTAGATGGTGAATTGTTTGAAACAATTGGGATAGAAAGTTACTGAATCGAGTTAAACCAATTAAGGGGGATCAGAGGCAAAGTAAACCTAACTGCATTTTTATTCATAATTTCAGGTTCATCTTTTAAATCAATTTCTTTAGTCTGCAACTTTAATTGAATTTATAATTAAATATTGGTTAACGTTTGAAATCACTTTTGAATTGTCTTAGATAAAAGCGGTGAATTATTGTTTGACTTTAGTCCTCGTAGGAACGATACTCACTCATCACTTTATTATTTGGAACAATCGGTATACTTGTCGTGTTCACAACATAGGATGAACCACCATAACTAAAGACTTGAGGACCGTGCAGAGTTCAAAGTGATTTTGTGTACCCGTAGAGTGATTTTAATTTTCTACTCTGATAGAGTAGAAACATTTTATTTCAGTTTAGATGATGATATAATCAAGCCTATTCCAGATGTACTAGTAAACTTGATTTATTGTTTAATGTATAATAAATTCTAAAAGCATTTCTTTTATCATCATTGTTTTAGAATATTATATTCTTTATTACTTTATGATTTTCATTCTTTTATTTAAAATAAAATTTAAGACGTAATATGATATCCTCTTAATTAGCCAGAGAGGGTGTTACATTTGATAACCTAGTCATCTTCATTTGATTGTACAGTTTATGTTCTCTCTTTATGGTTTATTGAAGATATCCGTATTGATGGATTTATTCGTTTTTAGTGCTCCGGTGATCACAATTAGCCGAGGAGTGCATGACAATGGGATGACGAGATCGGATATAGTGACAGAAGAAAAAGGGTGCTGCCTATGTGTGATTTGGCCAACATTTAGAAATTATGACTTCTACTTCGGTTTGTCAGATAAAATGTTTTTTTTTTATTTTTATTTTTTTAATAATCGGTGGATCACGCCTATCGTGGACTTTAGTATTGATATTTAATCATCTATATATATTAATTTCTAACTTCTGACCAAGGAAAAAGACACAGGATATAATCTTGCACGCATACTCTTGACAACGAAATATGTTTTAAACAATGGATAATAATTGCAATATGAATAGAAAAATAAAATAAAAAATTAAGTAGGAAAGCCTTGTGTTTCTGCAAAGTAATTTCATTAAAATCTGTCCAACCTATTAATCTGATCGGTTAAACCAGGAATTGAACTATTAATCGGTTCAATTTAGTTAATTAACCGGCTATACATGTAATTCGGTCAAGAACCAATGAACTGGTCATGTACTAGGTTCAATCAATATTAACTCAATACCCATTTTCTGATTAAACTGGTTATTGAAAATATTAACACCTAAAGGAAGAAAAATGAGATGTTAAGCCATCAAGTTAGTTCTCATATTACTTTGATTTATATATTTATTATATATCTTTAAATAAATTCAATTCAAATGATTGAACCAATGATCCATTAGTTTGGTACCATAATTTAATCTGTTATGTCTTGGAGACCGACATGTCCAGCCCAATAGACTGGTATGTTGATCCCTTTGAGTCAAGTAGATCACTGTGCATAACGAACTAATAACGGCATTGCCAATGGGGGTGTGTGTATGCGCACAGTGACAACATAACAGTAAGAAAGAGAGAGCGTAACGTACCTTTATGGTTTATCTTTTATTTATAGGGGTTACCTGTGAGTAATATGATGTGGACCTTTAGTGCCTCTGATTAGGGCCCAGGCCTGTCTGCTATGCTGTCGTATTAGGATTAGTATCCTTGATAGATATCTATCAATAATTATACTTAAATCTTGGATTGTCCCTAGTTGGGCCTGTCCTTCAATGGGCTTATTGTACGGATCCATAACATAATCAATGATAGATTCAAATAAAATAATATTGCTTAGGGCCTGTTTGGTGTGACGTATAAGGCATGATAGTATAAGCTTATACTATACGTTATGACATTTTCAGTTGTTTGGTATGACCATCGTATAGTATAAGCTTATACAGCATAATCCCTTAATACATCAAAACGATGTATAACTTAATCCGGCCTAAGGGTGAGGGATAAGGCCTGATAAGAGATTGATGTATTAACATCGTTGACCAATGTAATTCTCAAAAAATAATATATTATTTTAATATTAATCTATTAAAATAAAAATTTATTTTTCAATATATTAATTTTTAAAATATTAAATATTTTTATTTTTATAAATATTAATTTATATTTTGGACACACTGATCAATGAAATTTTATAATAATTAATATCATATGACATTTTTTGAAGAATTATATAAATTATTTATTAAAGGATATTTTTATTAATTTTTTATCATATATAGTATTATACAATGCATTACCAAATACTAGATGATATTATCTTGTGCAATATATTATTTTATACAATACCGTGCCAAACGCTGGATAGTATTAAAATTCAATCAGGTCTTATACAATCAGGCCTTATACTATCAGGTCTTATACTATCAGGTCTTATCCTATGCTATGCACCAAACATTACCTTAAATTCTACTCCATATATGTTTGAACTCGCCTTCACTTAGTGTTCTTTCATCTTCGAAACCTGAATTTGTCAAACCTCTTACTCGTTTGAATTTCTCATGTTTCTCTCTTATTGGTAATAATGCATTTCTTAGGGTCAATTTGTCATATTAGATTACCGTAGGTTGTATAAATTATTTAAATTTAATACGCATGACAATGTTTTTTTTTATTAATAGATAAATATTTAATACTATTGAGCCGAGATACGCTCATGTTTGTAAGAACAAAAGTGGTGTGGAGCAACTATTCTGTCTGAGGAACAATTAATCTCAGGTAAATCTAAGTGCAAAACATATATTACGATGTACAATTTACACATCAACTAGATATCAATATGGCTTTATTATATATGTTAGCAATTAATATATGTAACAATTTACTTATATTAGGCAACAAAATCAAAGCAATTTACACAAAACAATGCTCCTCCTTTTGAATATTCCTCTATCTCTGAAAAAACACCCTAAAGTTTTATTGATGCTCTACACTACTTTGAAAAAGGTTTCATACCAGGGGTTTGGCCTTCAACAACGTTAGCAAACAAAGGATTTCACATAAACAGATCAAATAAACCAAGAAACAACTCACAATTCATTAAGAAGAGCAAATTACATCATAAGTTCAACCTAAGACAAAGAGGGCTACTTCTACCTCATCCCTTCTTACTAAAAATACTTAGCTCATAATGAGGAGCAAATTAAAAACCTACTTATAAAAAGAAAAGAAAAATAGAATAATAGAAAAAAATCCTAAGGAGGACAATGAGTCCTCTTTAAAAGCGCCAAAAGCTTTTTAAGGTTGTGATTTCTTCAGTATTTATAAGTGAAAGGTTCCTAAAAGGTGTTGTCTTGGCCATTGATTTAATCAATGGTACAGATTTCATCAGTTGCTCCCCAATAAGTGACGTGCTCTTGTCCAAGTCAGCCCTAAATCCTTCATTTAAGCTTCTTTTCTTCCTTCGTTTTCTGAATTTTTGGTGATGTAGTGCTGCAGAAATGTTCTCACCTTTCCTCTTTGCTATTGTTGATGTGTTGACCAGCCATAGGAAGCTTTTTTGAAGAAAAAAAGGATGCTGGTATAATGCTTTTTCTGCTCCTTCTGATTTGTGTCCTTTTTTGTCTCCCTTTGTCTCATTCTTCTTTCTTTCTCTTAAAGTTTGCTTTATTTATGACTTGGCCTCTTGTAAATGGTTATTGGGCCTCTTAAAAATGAGAAATAAAATCTTAAACTTAAAAGTAATAAAAATAAACCATTTTTAAAATAGCAAGTTGCTCCGGCTCTGTTTACAGAAAGTGTTCTTGGATGAAAATTTGGAAATAAGCAATAAAAATAGCAATAAAAGGTAGGAAATCTAACAATAAAATACACAAGATAGCTATCAACTTTTGAGAGCTATCAAATACATATTTAAATTAGTAATTTTAATAAAATATTTAGATTAAAAATTATACAAAATTTTGTTTTGGAGCAAATAAATCAGACTCATATTTTATGTAAAGTATAATAAAAAATGGGTTTAATATCTCTCATGTTGTAGGAGATAAAATCATTTCGTACACACACATAAAAGAGTGTGAGACTCATATTTTCTTTTTCTCTCTCTTCTCTTCACATGACCCCACATGGGTCTCATACACTTTTATGTGTGTGTATGTAGGAGATAATTTTATCTCCTATAACATGAGAAACATCAAACCTAAATTTTTTTCTTATTTAACATATAATGATTATACGTCTTAATTTTGTTTTAATTATTTATAATAATATTTAAATGCATTAATGATATATATATATATATAGAGAGGTAGGATCGTTTGACACCGGTGTCAAATTTGAAGTTTGACACCTCATCTGAGAGTCGTTAGATCAAAAAATATCAATGGTGTCACATGCTCACAAATCAGAGTCGTTGATCTTTTTTGATCTAATAGCTCTCAGATGAAGTGTCAAACTTCAAATTTGACACCGGTGTCAAAAGATCTTGCCTTATATATATATATATATATATATATATATATATATAGAGAGAGAGAGAGAGAGAGAGAGAGAGGTTATTTTACTTATTTTGACATGTTAAAATTTAAATAATTCAATTTTCTTATATTTTTGTAAGCAGTAGTTATATTTATTTCATAACTTTATATACACACTTAAAAGAGAAAAATTATGATAACTATAATTTATTTAGAAGAATAAAATTATTTTTTATAGAAAAAAAAACTATATAATTTTTTTTAATATTTTGGTTAAACATAATATTTTTAATTTGATGTTAATTATATTTTGATACTTTTTTCTCCTTAAGTTTTAAACAATATTATATTTATATAAAAGTTAATCTTTAACAGTTCATTAATTTCTTTTTAGTCAAGATAATTTTATAATTAGTTTGACCATTTCTAATTAATAGTTATTAAATAATTCTTAGGATAATTTCATACACAACACTAAAATATAGGTTAGGTTAAAAACATATAATAATAATAATCAATCCAGACAAAATCACAAAATCAATACGTGACGCATCCCTTGGGTCCGTTGATACGTCGCGTTCATTCATATCTGAACTAACCTTGGACAATTAGAGTCACGCACTCGTTCGTACATGGAAGCCAACAAGGTCGCCAACTGGCTAGCGTCTCAAGCTTGTCCTTATGGATGGGATTTACAATACAGATCTTCCTTTTATCTCCAGTGGGCTGTCACCAAGTGCTAGTTAATGAAGCAATGGATGTGGGTACACCCAGTAATATGCTTTACTTAGCGAACAAGTCGTTTGTTTTGTTGTTTCTTTAGTTTCATTTTGTTCCGTAAAAAAAAAAAAAAGTCAATGATTTTATTTCACAATTTATTTAGCTTCTGTCTCTCTTATACGTACTTGTCTATATTTTTGAACAACGCCGACATGGATAAATAAAGGATTACTTCTTTTAGGAGGGAAGTTTTCTTAGGTAGAGAGACAAATAAAGTGAGGTTCAGCAATTTAAAAAAAAAAATATATATTTTTCGATGTAAGTGCAAGATGTGATATCAATTTCATTTAACATAATAGTATGATTTCTCACAGAAATATTCACTTTAAAATTTTGATAGTTAGGTAAATCTAAACATATATTATTTTTAGTTTAATTATTTATAACACTTAAACTTTATTATTTTTTATTTTTTTTATTAGAGAATTCATTATTCTATAAAATAAATTAATTTAATCTCTATTGAAAACTTTAAAATTAGATAAAAACTCTTCTCATCTTATACTAAGTAAAGTTTTTATTTAATATGTTATCTTTATATAATGAATTAATGCTTATTATATTAATATGGCTCATGATTATTTTATACAGATATAAGTTACACTCTCATTCTTAGTCGTTGGTCCTATATATATATATATATATATATATATATATATCTAACGGCTTTTATTTATTAGGTATTTGAACGGTTAGTTGTCAATATTTGGTATAAAACTTCTTATCACTCTTTTAAAACCTCACCCCGCCCCTCGAGTTGACCCGGGTCAACCCTGACTCCTCCTCTATGATGATTGGGGTCACAAGTTGGACCCTATATGCATATCAACCCCTTCGACCCCGCCGGGTTTCAGTGACTCCCAGGTCAGAGGGGTCAAAGGGGTCACTGCATGTTTTTTTTTTTTAAAGAAAATTTCATGAAACAACGTCGTTTTATTAAAAAAATAAAAAATAAAAATGCTTGCAAACCTAATGGAATCTTGGTGAGCCTGAATTTGATGATGTTACTTTTCATTAACTCCATTAGAATATGAGTTTTGTACTTTGAAATCTTGATACTTTAATTCGGCTGTGTAATATTGACTTGTGGTTGATTGGTTGTAATTAGTAAATTATGTTAAGTATACTTTGAATCTTTGATGATTGGTGATTTATTTTTTAATATTTTCATATAGGATATATATTTATATTTTTTTAATATATAAAACGGGATCAGCGTAGTGACCCCGTAACCCCCCGGTTGAACTCGTGACGCCTGACCTCGACCGGGTCGATGGCCGGGTCGGGTTTTTAAAATAAGAAGTCTTATACCTTTGTAAGAATAACATATTCCTGTTATAGACCCATCTTAGAGGTCCATATTCTAGAAAGCTCAAGAAGTATAGCAGAAAGAGGAAAATAAGGAAAATAAATGAAAGAATCCTTAAATAATATTAATCCTAATATAACAACAATGGACCTAGCATTGTGCACCCAAAAAGCTACTAAAGGTCCAGAATTCCATTACTCATATGTAAACTCTATAAATAAGAGGTAAAGTTTACAAGTATGATACTTACACTCTCTCATTATTTATTGTTACTGTGCACGCACATCACCATTTGGCTACGTCATTATTATTATGAACAGTATTCCACTTATCTCAAAGATATTTCTTCCATAGATATTTGAGAGAGCCTTAGATCCAAGATCAATTCCTAGGATAGAACAGTTTCTATTAATATTATTAGTATAAGTTAAATTAAAATATATTACCAATGAGATATATAAATGTAAAATTATATAAATATTATTCAAGTATTTTTTAATTAAAATTTCTAAGAGTTATGGGTGACGATTCCTGCTGACGAATCGTGTTTGGATCAACATGACATGAATCGTGTCGAAACCCACATATATGACCCTCTTTTTTTTTTTTTTTGGAAATAACATAGATGACCCTCTTGCTACAATAGTTGATACGACATGATCCAATGTCAGATATTTTACTTTTCAAATGAAATTTACCTTAATAACCTCACACTAAAAAATAGTGAGATAAATAAGAGTGTAAATATATAATTATATAATTATTTAATTTAAACTGGTCAACCCGAATTTATGAATATCCCTAACATGAACACAACAGGAGTTTTTGGGATAACTTTTTGATTAAAACGATCACGAATACAGGTTAATAAGAGCATGTCGTGTTTAGGTAGCGTTGGCGTGTCGTATTAAAAATTATTACCCCTAACCCTAATAAGAACATGACTAATGTCGATTTTTATTTTCCTATAATTAATATTAATACATGTGATAAAATATAACGTTTCCTATTGTATTAAACTTTAATTGCTATATGTTTATGAATTTAGGAAAAAAAATTGAAAGGTTAGAGTGTATAAAAAGTCACCAAAGAAACAAAAGATAGGAATGAAAAGTAAAAAAAAAAAATTGAAGTTATAATTTAAAAGAATTAAACAAATTTAAGAAAAAATTTCATGTAATGATTTTAGTATAATTCTTGCATTATATAGATACATTGTAGATTAGGACACTAGAAAAATGCTTTTCTTAGAGTAATGTGTAAACTTATTTTAATTAAAGCAGAAAACTACACTAGTTTGGAAGAGTCAGTACTATAGTATTACTTGGGATACATATCAGTGTTTATTATAAAAATGATTAGACTTTTGGCACATTCGAATGATACAAAAGAATTTCTATAAATAAATTCGCAACAATGGCTTGATTGCCTCACACATAATACATTTCCCAAGAAAAGCCAAGTGACTCAAGAATGGCTCTTCTACCAACATCAGTTCTAAAGCAATTGCTGCATGAGCTAAATTCAACACATTACTTAACTGCTTTCTTCTGCTTCGTAAGCCTCGTGTTTATGCTTAAGCTGAGAAGAAGAAACAAATCCAATTTTCCACCATCACCGCCGAAGCTACCCATTATTGGTCATATTCACCAACTAGGCACACTCCCACACCACTCCTTCCATGCACTTTCTCACAAATATGGCCCTCTCATGATGCTGCAGCTTGGCCAAATTCCTACTCTTGTGGTTTCATCCGTAGATGTGGCCAAAGAAATATTCAAAACCCATGATGTCGCTTTCTCCAGCAAGCCCCAAACCACAGCTGGGAAAATCATTCTCTATGGATGCACTGATGTGGCTTTTGCACCCTACGGCGACGATTGGAGACAGAAAAGGAAGATATGTGTTCTTGAGCTTCTAAGCCTTAAAAGGGTGAGATCCTTTCAATCCATTCGTGAAGAAGAAGTTGCACAACTGGTTGATACGGTACGTGAGGCATGTGAAAGTAAAAGATCCTCTGTGAATCTGAGTGAGATGTTGATTGCAACCTCAAACAACATAGTGTCTAGATGTGTTCTTGGACAAAAATATGATACTCCAGATGGTAGCAGCAGCTTTGGAGAGCTAGGAAGGAAGATGATGGAACAATTAGCGGCTTTCAGTGTGGGAGATTTTTTTCCTTCATTAGGTTGGATCGACGTTCTTACAGGCCAAATATCAGAATTTAAAGCCACTTTCCGTGCATTAGATGCTTTCTTTGATGAGGTGATTGCAGAACACAAGAGAACAAAGAGAGATGATGGCCAATCCGATAATAAAGACTTCGTGGAGATACTCCTTCAAATTCAAGAGGGTGGAAAGTATGATTTTCAGCTCACCCATGATAACATCAAAGCACTCCTAATGGTCTGTTTCTCACCCTATCTACTTCTTATATCAGCACCTTAATTATCCACTTCAATATAAAGATTTTACATTTTAATAATTTCAGGACATGTTTGCTGGAGGAAGTGACACTACTTCAACACTTTTGGAATGGACATTTGCGGAGCTCATGAGGAATCCAAAAGCCATGAAGAAAGTTCAAGAAGAAGTAAGAAGAGTCGTCGGGTATAAATCAAAAGTAGATGAAAATGATGTGAATGGAATGAATTACTTGAAATGTGTAGTCAAAGAAACTTTAAGATTGCGTCCACCTGCTCCTCTATTGATACCTCGAGAAACATTATCTGATGTGAAAGTAAAAGGGTTTGATATTCCGTCCAAAACAAGAGTACTTGTGAATGCATGGGCAATTCAGAGGGACCCTGAATTTTGGAACAGAGCCGAAGAGTTTCTTCCCGAGAGATTTGAAGAACAGCCAGAGGTTTGTTTTAGTGGACAAGATTTGCAATATATACCCTTTGGAAGTGGGAGAAGGGGATGTCCTGGAATATCATTTGGGGTATCTTCCGCTGAGTATATTCTTGCTAATCTGCTATATTGGTTCGATTGGAAGCTGCCCAATATTGGTGTAACTACGCAAGAGATAGATATGAGTGAGATATACGGGCTCACTGTCTGCATGAAAGTACCGCTTCGTCTTGAACCTACACTATACTCATTTGGATCTAAGCCTATCATGTGAATATTATTGGTGTCTTGAGCGATGTTTGACCTTTTTCTTTTCTTTTTTTAGACTTGTCGCGTGTAACCTTTTTCTGGTAATGTAATTTGGTAAAAAATAAAAAATAAAGGGCAGGAATGTTCAGGCCTTTGGTAATCTAGCTAGCTAGTTGGGTGTATCCTTGCGCTGTAGGTTAATCCCTCCCATTGTAAATGGGAGCAGAATCAAGGCAGCATTTAAGAAAAATAGTTTTCAATTTTTTTTTATTTTATCACAATGGTCATTATGTGGCCCTTTGTCTATTATACCTCAAATGATGCCACCTACATTAAAGGAAAACAAATTGTTGTGATACCATGTGATTAGTGCAGTACAAGGAGCCACTCCATGTGCTCTCTTGTATAAAATATCGCGTGGACTAGTCAGCTGGCAACAGGTCTCTTCCTTCACTTCATCTCAATATAATATCCAGAAGTCTTTTTTTTTTTTTTTCCGATGGAGGCATAATGGGCTTAGGGGTGGCAAGTTGATACCATACGAATATACTTAATATGAATACCATTTAAATTTAAAATTAATTTAAATTTTTTTTACAAACATAACCTATTTATTTTGTGAAATAACACAACATAACACGAATAACCTACAATCTTAAAGTATGCCACTTATTATGCGGTTTGAGATATGACAGAACACAAATATTGTATTATGTTGGTGACGGAAATTTTTTTTAATCTCCCGTCCCATCTTAAATTTTTGTGGTCCCTCTCACAATCCAATTTTTTATTTTCCCATTTTATCCTTGCTTTGATTTTTCTTTATCTTTTTTACCCTCTCATATGTGAGTGGCAGTATCTAGAAATTCTATGGGCCGGACCAGAGAATTCTTTCTCCTTGGTGACATATATGTATATTGACCTCGGATTTCAACTTCATGCACACTGTTGACTTAATCTGACGTCTCCCAACATGCATCTTTATGCATTAAAGATCCAACGATCGAGGCTTTTTGTGTAGATCATAAGATTAACATACCATGGACATAAAAAATAAAAAGGATGCACAAGCAATTCCTTAAGGATCGCCACCTATAAGTTATAGATTTGAACTGAATAAAACAATAAGAGCTAAGTGTTCTCTCTTTTCTCACTCACGTAACACACATATATGGCTTGACAACCGTCATTTGAAGAGTAATATAAAAGAAATGCTAAAGGGCTAAAAATAAAATATAAAATACTGGGCAAAGGATATGAAAGAACAACAATTCCATGTATCAGCAACTTCAATTTCCAATAACACAGATTGCATCTTAATTCTTCGCCGATAGCCTAGCAACAAGAAACACCAGACTGAGAATCATCAGCATTTTAGATAATTGTATAGTCAACAGTTATAAGACGAACAGAAATATAAGTCATAAAAAGGACATGCAAGATCACTCAAATCACATCATCAACTGTTTCAAGCCTTTCAGAGGAGTAATATGAACAATAATATCCATCATATGATTAATATCAACAATATCTCCGTAAGTTCGTATGCAAATGAGAGACATCACATTATATTATAGAAAATAAAAGGCCCCAAAATACATTAAAATAACTACACGGTGAAGCTGCAAATGTAAGTGATGGGAAGAAGAAAAACTACATAAATTGGAATAACATTGAGACGAAATAAGATAAATATGCCAAAGAGCATGTACTAACTCCAGCTATCATTTACTAAATTCAAACACAACTAATTATAATATGTGACACAATCAAAACTTGCTGAAATCATCATCAAAACGGACACTATTTCTGCACTAGCTTGACATTTCAGTTGAGTATATGACTGACCACTCAAATAGCCTTTGTTTATTTAGAAGAAGCAAGACATTGATTATTTTCCCTAAGCATAGGTAAACTCGACCCACCACCAAAGCTCATCATTCCTTATAATTGCATAATTCAATTTATGGATGACTAAAATGGTCAAAAAAATTGGAGAACATCACTTACCCTAATTCTTCTTGTCTGTTTTTGTTGGTTGTGTTTCCATGTTTTCACACCAGTCACCGGGGAGTGACAGTAGACTCTCTGTATAGAAAGCTGGCTTCAACAAAATCATAAGCTTAGATATTTTGAGAATTTCCAACAACTCTCCTTTGTCATTAAATTTCATCAAACTGTCATCACTTAATGCAACAAGTTCACCACCTTTGGCGGACCAAATGTGGGAGAATTTCCTATCAGGAATCTCAAACATAGTCCAAGATGACTGCACTTTATATTCTTTCATCAACCACACCTGAGTTTTATGTAAACCACAACGGTAATACCATACACTGAGACATCCACCCATGATTAACAAATCTCCAAACGAATGGTTCTTGAAATCACCAATATCTGGAAGAGATATCTCTGATAGTTGTTTTTCAATCAAATCAAAGACAATAATTATTGGTCGTTCAATTCCAGGGAAAACCAACCAATGAATAGCCCCATTAAAGAACAATCCATCATGATTGTAGAAATTCATATGGCGAGTAAGGGAAATCTGGATTTTTTCCCCTGAATTGGTTCTCAAAGAGAAAAGCAACATGTCCATGTGGGTTCCCTTTCCAACAAGCCATAAACCAACTACCAAGTAATCATCAGTGTATGGGTCATACCCAAAACCAATTAGAAGCGTACGAATATGGGAACGAGGAAACTTTCGTATATTATCAGGAAATGATATGGTCTGTGTGAACACCATGCTGTAAATATTGGTTATTTAATTATTATTATTTGTTGTATAGGGACAAGCCCATTAGGTCAAGTATTAGGTTTTTCAATCTCTATAAATAGAGACCTCTTTGTACATATTATTTACACAATTCAATAATATTTGATAACCCTTTTTTAAGTTGGTATCAGAGCTCTCGATCCTGAGGGCTCTGCTTCTGCGCCTATTGTCTTTTTTTTTTTTTTACAAAACCCTAATTTCTTTGCCTCTTGCTGCCATCAGCCGCCACCAGAAATTTTTTTCCGGGGACCTTTTGGACCAAGGGGACCACTGTTGACTTTCTTTTTCTTCGTTCTATCCTTCTACGCAACGTTCCTCCGCCACAAACGACCCAAACACCTCCGACCGCCTTCAACCAGTTATGTCTTCACCGTTTGGACCCCTTTCCGGCGACTTTTCAACCGCGACCACCCACAGACAGGTGCGCGCTCACCGGAAGACCACACCGGAAAAATTTCAGCCGGAGAAGCCTTCCCACGCGCTCTCACGCGCCGCTTCTTTGTACGCGAGTGAAACCTACGCGCCGCTGCTTTCTCCGGCGCGTGGAGGCGCGTTTGGCGGTGGTTTTGGACCAAACAACCACCATTCTTCTCGTCTCCTTGTCTTCTTTCTGGATCTGTGTTGTTTTCTCAGATCGTACATCGTTTGGTATTTTTTCCGTATTTTTTGGCTTCTTGGAGCTTTTCTTTGACCATTTTTGTGCAATATGGCCTCTTCTCAAAGGAGTTCCTTTACAAAGTTTTATGATGGTGCATCTTCTAGACCTAAGAGAGATGATCGATGGTGTTCTTATTATAAAAGAACAGGTCATGTCAAGGATTTATGCTTTCGCCTCCATGGAAAGCAAACTGTCTTAGAAAAGATGGCAAGGATGCATGGTCAAGCGCATTTTCCTTCCTCTGAAATAACTCCTGCACCTAATGAGACCCAACCTACATTTCTTCCAGATGAATTGGAACGACTCCGAACCATCCTTGATTATCTGAGTAAGCCATCTGATACTAGTGCTTTAGCTATGACTGGTATGAGCTCCAAAACTCATTCTTTCCTTTCTTCATGTAATGATTTTAAACATTCTTGGGTTGTTGATTCTGGTGCTTCTGATCATATGGCTTATTGTGCTGACTCCTTTACTTCTTATCATCCTACCATTGGAACTCATACGATAGCCATAACTGATGGCTCACATACATCAGTTGCGGGTTCTGGTGACATAAACTTACAACAGTCCTTACATCTTAAAGATGCTCTTCATGTTCCTAAACTCTCCACGAATCTTCTTTTTATTCATAAAATTACAAAAGATTTGAATTGTACTGTAACCTTCTTCCCTACCCATTGTGTTTTTCAGGATCTCGCCACGGGGAAGACGATTGGTAGTGCTAAAGAGCAAGGTGGGCTGTACTATCTAGTGTCACAATCTCCCGCAAATAAAGTAACATATCACATCTTCATGTCTCATGGTCAATCAACTGCTGATTCTTTGATTTGGCTTCATCATAAGCGTTTGGGACATCCTCCTTTTAGTTTACTCAAGTCTTTATTTCCATCATTGTTTTTGTCTAAGTCTGTTGAGTCTTTCCATTGTGATGTTTGTGAGTTTGCTAAGCATCATCGTGTGTCTTTTCCTTCTAGTAGTACTAAGAGTGTTGAACCTTTTGATCTTATTCATTCTGATGTTTGGGGTCCTTCTAAAGTCCCTCATGCTTCTGGAAATAGATGGTTTGTTTCTTTTATTGGTGATTGCACTCGTGTAACTTGGGTTTACTTAATGCGTGAAAAGTATGAGGTACCACATCTGTTCTTTCAATTTTATAAAATGGTTGAGACCCAATTTGGTAAAAAAATCAAGAGACTAAGAACAGATAATGGTACTGAATATGTTAATCACAGTTTTTCCCAATTTATACGAAATAATGGTATGATTCATGAACTTACTTGTGTTGACACCCCTCAACAGAATGAGGTTGCTGAAAGAAAAAATCGTTACCTTCTTGAAGTGGCTCGTGCATTAATGTTTCAGACACATGTACCCAAATACTATTGGGGAGATGCTATTCTTACTGCAGTATTCTTGATCAACCGTTTACCCACTCGGGTACTTGACCATGTAAATCCTATTCATTCTATAACTTCTTTTTTCCCTTCTATTCCAACTATGAGTCTTCCTCCACGAGTGTTTGGGTGTGTTGCTTTTGTTCATGTTCATAAACACCATCGCAGTAAGTTGGACCCTAGGGCTATTAAATGTGTTTTTCTTGGTTATGTTCCCGATAAGAAGGGCTACAAGTGTTATCACCCTGGTAGTAGGAAATTTTTTGTTTCTATGGATGTTACATTTCAGGAATCTGAGTCTTTTTTCCAAGGTCCTCATCTTCAGGGGGAGAATCCTTCACCAGAAAGCTCATCACCTCCCTTCTTTGAGTCTTCAGTGTCTACTCCTTTACCTGTGTCAGTGTATCCTCCTCTTGTCCCTATTGTTCCTGTTCCTTCTGTGTCTGATTCTCTTGTAACTAATCCTCCTGTGACTGATACATCAAGTTCACCAGAGATACGGAAGATTATGACACCTGAGTTGGTATATCAAAGAAGGAAACAACCCACATTGCCTCAGCAACAACCTCAATCGTCTGAACCACTGGTAAGTCCTAAATCTCATATTTCTGATCTTGATGTTAATACTTCTGATGACTTACCCATTACTACCGATTCTGATGATTTACCCATTACTCTTAGAAAAGGAAAAAGATCTTGTCCTAAGAAATCTTGTTCCTCCTGTCCCTCTTGTACTCAATATCCTATCTCCCATAATGGGAAGCTTACTGTGCTCCTTGTATATGTTGATGATATTATTATCACAGGTGATGATTTTGTGGAGAAACAGATTCTGCAAACACGGCTTGCCTCTGAGTTTGAAGTCAAAGACCTTGGGAAACTGAGATATTTTCTAGGGATAGAAGTAGCTCATTCAAGGAAAAGAATTTTTATCAGCCAGAGAAAATATGTTCTTGATTTTCTCAAAGAAGCAGGAAAGCTCGGGTGTAAACCCTCTAATACTCTTATTGAGCAGAATCACAAGATAGGCTATGAAGAGGAGAGACCTCCAGTTGATAAAGGACAATATCAACAGCTAGTTGAGAAATTGATATATCTGGCTCATACTAGACCAGACCTAGCTTATGCTGTTAGTGTTGTCAGTCAGTTTATGCACGATCCAAAGGAGAAACACATGCAGGTAGTAGAGAGAATTCTTCAGTATCTTAAAGCTACTCCTGGTAAAGGATTGTTATTCCGACGTGATGGCAATCTCTCTTTAGAAGTCTACACTGATGCTGATTATGCTGGATCCGTGACTGACCGTCGATCTACCACTGGTTATTGCATGTTTCTCTGTGGTAACTTAGTGACATGGAGAAGTAAGAAACAAGATGTGGTTGCCAGATCAAGTGCAGAAGCTGAATTTCGAGCTATGGCTCAAGGCATTTGTGAGTTACTGTGGCTGAAAATTGTTCTTGATGATCTCAAAATAAAATGTGAGGGACCTATGAAGCTGCTATGTGACAATAAGTCTGCTATTTGTATAGCTCATAATCCGGTTCAACATGATCGGACTAAACATATTGAGGTCGACCGCCATTTCATCAAAGAGAAACTTGATAGCGGGTTGATTACCACTCCATACATTCTCACTGGGCGTCAATTGGCTGATCTGTTAACAAAGGGACTTCCTCCAGACAGATTTCAAGAACTTACTAGCAAGCTGGGAATGATAAATATCTATTCCTCAGCTTGAGGGGGGTGTTGTAAATATTGGTTATTTAATTATTATTATTTGTTGTATTGGCCCAAGCCCATTAGGTCAAGTATTAGGTTTTTTATTCTCTATAAATAGAGACCTCTTTGCACAGATTATTTACACAATTCAATAATATTTGATAACCCTTTTTCAAGTCACCATTTGATGGATTCCATATATAGAGAGCATCTGCGCATCTTCCCATGAAAAGAAGAAACCCTCTGCAGGAACCCAAAACACCAAAATGAAAATGAAACAAAGGAGACTTTGGAAGGCTCACGACAGTAGAATCATCATGAAACGACACGTCAACATCGATTATTTGAGCTTCGAATGGTTGTTGGGAGATTTAATCGACTAAATCTCCCTACTTAATCGATTAAAAAATCATACTGACTTGTTTTCCTTTGTTGTCTATTGGGAGATTTAGTCGACTAAATAGGGAGATTTAGTCGACTAAATCTCCCAACAACCATTTTTGCCTGTTTTGTCCATTTAGTCGATTAAAAATGAAAGCTAGTCGACTAAAGAAGGGCAGATTGGTAGACAGTTTCGAATCAGGAGCAAAATAGTTATTAATTAATTAATAAGAGGCAAAAGGATGAAAAAGCCAGATATAATCGACACTTGGGAGATTTAATCGATTAAATTTAATCGATTAAATCTCCAGTCAACCATTTTTGTTTATTTTGACCATTTAATCGATTAAATATTCAAATTAATCGATTAAAGAGGGGCAGATTGGTAGATAGTTTACATTAAGGGGCAAAATGGTTATTAATTAATTAATGAGGGGTAAAGGGTCAAAAAGCCAATACTTGGCCCTGTGTTATTTTTTTTATCTTTTTTTTACCATGGTTGTGATATTGAGTTTCGTTAGATGTTGTCCATAGTTTGTTGCCTTTGATCCTCAATGCTTATCTTTTTTCTTGCCACTTTGATGACTCATCATTCTTCTTGTATGACTTTATCACATATCTTTAATCTTCACATAGGCATGATGCTTTTTTTGCTCTTGACCAAGGTTGTTCTCTTTTTGTTGTTGTTACTTCAGCATCGCATCATACCTTGTATCTACAATAATTGCATATAATTAAGCTTGGATTGAAAAAATATACTGAAAATGATAAATTGTAACAATTATAAAAATAAAATAAAATATGTCCTACAAATTTTGCTTATTATGTCAAAATAAATAAAATAAATTATATGCATATAAAGTTAAAAACTATATCAAAATATTATTACAAACAAGTAACAAAAAGTTATGTTATATAATATTAAATATGATTTTTTTCTTTGTTATTCTCTACTGAGTTAAAAACATATTTCATACTAGTTAGTAATTATTTCATAGTAAAGTTAAAAATATGAGTTAATGATTAATTTCACATTAATTATTTTATCAAATGTTCTCTTTTAAATATTTTAATTGTAATTTTTCGTTAAATTTATCAATTAAAATATGTATTAAATATTTATTTGTAAAATAAATAATTTATTATCATGAATATCAAATTAAAAAATCCATGTTGTACCCAGTAGCCTAACTAATTAATCTTTTGTATTTTCCATGCTGACTAGTTTAACTTCTGCTGTACACACCGAGTCTGCAACATTGTCATTTTCATTTGATTATTTTAGTCGGGATCTTCCTTATGATTTATTGAGGTTTTCCGTATTTATTGATGTATTTTTTTTATGGCTTCTTTGATGAACATATTAAGATAAATACGTATAAGATAAGAGACTTGGATAAAAAATTTAAAATAACACGGGCTTAAAAATTCACATCCTGTTATGTTATTTTTTTTCGTATTTGAGGTAAACCAATAATATTAGAATAAAATATAAATAAAGAAAATATATTTTATAATATATTTCATATAAATTTTTTAAAATTAATTTGTAAATTATTTTAATCTTTTGATTTATTTATACATTAATTCTTATTTTAAATTATTTCATAAATTTTAAAAGTTACAATTTTAAATATAATATATTAAATTACATAAAATAAATTATAAAATTTTAAAAAATAAAAAATTATATATTTACCAACAAATTTATAAAAATAGATTTTTAATTATTTGTCAATGTATATATAACACAACAAAAACAATTTGAATAATATTAATACCAAAAAAATAATTTACAATCTCATGCGGCACGAAATAATTTAATTTAGATTATAAATTAAGTTAATTTATTTCGTTTAAAGAAATAGTTATTAATCATGCCAAACATATATATAGCACACAATAGTTTAGATAGAATTAAAAATTTGTTAGCTCGGTGAAAGTTAATGATTTTTCTTTTTAAGTACAAATGTTGCAGTGAGAGTGGCTAACTATGTTGCACATACTCGACACGACATAACACTTTATTACATTAAATATAAAAAAATATTAGATTTCAACATATTTTAATTTCTACGTCAAAGTAAATAATTTATTTACATTGAATCTAAAATGACGTCATTTAGAGACGGAAATTAAGGTATTTTTGTAATTATAATTTATTTTAGGGTTATAATAATCATTTTCATTATAATTTTTTAATTTTTCAACCCAAAACGATGTCGTTTTGGCAATGAATGTAGATAACTTAGATAACTTATCTACATTCAATGTAAAAACATTAAAGCCTATTAAATAATACTTTTAATTTATGTGGTTTATATTATATTCAATATTTAATAATTTAACAAAAAAATGAAGCTAAACTTGTAATCTGCAACAATTTTGCAAAGAAATATAAGGTATCACATATTTATATTAAACTCAATAAAATGATAATTGTAATCCAACAAATTCCATAGTTAAAACTAAAAACACAATACAACACAACCTTTGAACCTTTTTTTGAGTCTCTACAATGCGTGTTGAAGTGTCGGATACGACATATCAAGTATTTTGAAGTGTCAGTGCATCATATGTGGCTAACTGATGAAAGCAATGGAGATAATGGCTAATGATGGTGGTATCTGAAACACCCCATATGCACCCAGTGTATTAAACATATAAATGGAAATAAGCACAGCTCAAATAAATGTGGAAGCTAAAATTTCAAATTATGAATCTTAACATATTACTCAGTTAATCTAATGATTCTTTTCCAATAGCCATGTATAAATAAGAAGATAGAATCATATAAATATATGGTAACAAAGAAGCATGCATAATATCAGCTCAACTCTGGCCTCTTGCCACCAGAGGTCTCAACCTCAGAAGTACCTGTACCTGAAAATGTGCCCCACACACGGTGAGATCTCTAAAAGAAATCTCAGTAAGGTAAGGGGTCCTCAAGGATCTCTCCACCCCAAGCCAATTACATGTGCAATATAAGTTCATGACAGATATCTGTGCAATGCAGCATATGTCTATGTCATGTGTGTATGCATCCTACTGGCCAGAGAATAAAAGGTAGGGATTACGCACATTTACAACCCACAGTACAAGGCTCTTCTCCTGTACCTTATCCACGAAGTTACCATCTTGTACGTGATCCACATACTCAAGGATTACCGCCTAGTGTGGAACACCCCACATACATAACATATGTCATTTGCACTCATAAAACAGCTCAACAACATGTCAATATTCTTCAAGTAGTAAACACATATTTTCAGAAACACATCATGTATATAAACCACCCCTCCATGAGGTTTGATGGAACCAACAATGGATAAAACCGAGGACACGAAAGCTTACCTACAGTGCCAAAGTCCTTATCCAAAGGCTCGGTATAATCAGACACACCAACAGTCACATAATCCAACAATTGGAATCTGTTTTATATCAGAAATATCATCAATATTCATAGTATGGAATTTCATTGCATTAGGAAAACATTTTCCTTTTTCGTTTAATGACTGCAGGCTTCTCTCAAAGCCATAAGCATTCATTATCATGGGTCTGACTTAGTTAAATTATTGCAGAGGTTCATGCTCACCAATTAAGGGTCCAGAAACCCAACTCATAGTTCTGTTTGGACAAAACAACACAAAACACGAAAATCCCAGAATATCAAAATATTCCTCGTGGACATATCCGGATATCTCTGGGCCGATATATGGATATCACATATCTGGATATCCTTTATCCCATATCCGGATATTTTACGACAGCATACAGTTTTGTATTTTCGCAAAGATATCCTATCAAGGTTCCTTTTTTAATGCCACAAGACATTCAAGCATGCATTTTTAGGTGTGTTACATCATTTTTACACTTAGGTTACCTAACTTTCACTTTTTACATGCATCAAGACTTGATCTTTCAATGAAAACTCAAAGGGAAAAGGTAGGAACATATACCCAATGATCAAAACAGAGAAAATGAGGTGTCTTGGAGCTCTCTACACCACCCTATAGTTCTGTCACCACAAAGCCAAGAATTTGGTTCACAAGCAAGGTTCTTTCCTCCATAAAAGGCTTATTAAAGCATTAAAGGCAATGAAAATGGCTCCCACAACACAAACTCAAGTGGACAACCCTCTCTCTCCTACATACAGTTGCAAGAACGCCCAAGGATGTGTTTTTCACTGACTCACAATATGTTCTCAAGTTTCTATAAGATAAGTGTAAGAACCCGTACCGTTAATTAAGGAAATTAAGTAATTAATTATGTGAAAACAGGAAATAATTCTATAATTGACCCTAATAATTATTAAGAGGCTTTAATAATTATGATAAGTGATTAAGAATGCAAAAAGTCGCTTTTCGGAAGAAAAGTACAGATACCAGTTCTGCTAGTCGGTATAAATGCGTGCTGAAAAAGTATCCCAAAAAATTATAATGAGTGCATGATAATTACTAGAAAAATATGTAGGACTTGTAAAACGAGTTTCAAGTCAAAATAATGAGAACTGGTGCCAGAAACTGATACTGGCTATGAAAAGAGAGTACCAGAAAGGTTCTCCGAAAATTATAAGAAAAATATGATAATTCTTGTAAAATTAAGTAGGTTAAGAATCCAAAGTTTGGGATTCAAATGCTAAGCGTAGCCAATTAAGTTAATACTGTGTGTTTAATGCTTAAGTGCCTATATATACTCTAATCATTGGGAACAAAACCCTAGAACCACTACTCCTACGTGACTTGAGCGGATGAGTGCACCTTGGCACTGTTTCATTGCTGATTTCTTCTTCTTTGAGAGTCTTGGAGCCATTTCTCCCTTGTTCTTCATGGTTTCTTCTTCATAAACACCTTGAGTGAGTGTGCTTAGGTTTGGTAAGGGTGAGGAGTAGCTCTTGAAGGGTGTCCAGCCACTGTTCTTGGCTGTTTGGGAGCTGACTTGGGAGGAGCTTTATTTTGGCTTTTGGAGGTCCAAGTGGTGACCTTTTGTGTTAAAGGACTAACCTTTGTGTTGCTATTTTCGTGCACCTTGAGGGACAGTACCTTAGCATCTGATTTATGAGCTCCAAGAGCTATTCTTCCTCTATTTTGGGCTTTGGTAAGTGTCACCAACCTTTGTTCATGAGTTTAAGGAGTTAAAGTTGATGTCTTTGCATGTAAATGAGTTAAACATGTAACCAACTGATAGTTGAGATGCATGTTTAAGCTTCTGGAAGTGTTAAAAATGGAACCTTGGAGGGATATCTTCGCGAAATGCAGAAACTGCATTCTGTCGCGAAATATCCGGATATTTGCTCGTGAAATATTCGGATATTGATATCCGGATATTGATATCCGGATATGTGTATCCGGATATTGATATCCGTATATAGGAATCTGGATATCCGGATATTGATATCCGGATATTGCCAGATGGATATCCGGATATTGGATATCCGGATATGTTCCCGAGGAATATCCGGATATTCTGGGATTTCGTAGAACAGTAGTTGTGTTGTGTGTACAGTAGGCTATTGGGGGTTTGTGGACCCTAGATTGATGAAGTTGAACTTCTGTAATTAATGAACTAAGTCAGAATCATGTGATTAAGGGCTTGTGGCTTGGTTAGAAGCCTTAAGACGTAAAACGTAAAGGTAAGACGTTGTCTTTAAGTGTATGCTTGTAGAGTTTGATTAATGATGTATTATTGGTCCATAACAGATTGTGATACTGCTGTGTTTGGGCTTTGAGATTGTGGACTCTTGGCTTGGATAGCTAGCTTGTAAGGTAAGCTTTCGTGTTCTCGGTTTAGCCATGTTGTGGTTCCACCATGTCCAATGGGGGTATGGTTATATGCATGCTGTGATACATGCTTTTGATGTTTTGGAAATGCCGTTGAGCTGTTATATGCTAGTGCCTTTATGATATGCATGTGGTGTTCCACCTATACGGTAAGCCTGAGTATGTGGTACATACAAGATGGTGAGGCTGTGGGTGAGGTGCAAGCGGTGTTCCTTGTACTACATGTAGGTATAGACGTATTCCTGCATTTCTCTGACCAGTAGAATAGTATTAAACACACATGGCATGAATATCTGTTGCATTGCATAGTTTTGGAACTTATATTGATATAAATGCTTTTAGAACTTATATTGCACATGTAAGTGAGCTTGGGGTGGAAGATCCTTGAGGACCCCTTGTCTTACTGAGATTTCTAGTTTAGAGATCTCACCCCACGTTTGGAGAATGCTTATTTCAAGATCAGGTAATGTGGGGGTTGAGGCCCCAGGCGGCAGGAGGCCGGAGCTGAGTTAGATATTGATGATATTATATGCTGACATGTTGGATGCTGGATATGCTTGCTGCTTTTATGCTTTTAGCTTCATGTTATGATTTTGGATTATCTTGTTGAGACTCTGTCGTTTATGCTGTTGATTTGGTGAGCAGGGGGATTGTCCTTGCCACTTAGACTTGTTATGTCTTGTTTTAATTAGAGTTGTACTAATGTATCAGGATATTGTCCGGATTACATAATGTAATGCCGTGACTTAGATACTCACTTTACATTTTATATTGAGGTATTTCACTTAGTTGTCTTGCAATTTACATACATACATTGATTTTATGAAATTGATTAAGTAATCAACTTGGCTAAGTATAATGATGTCATAATTGGAAAAGAAAAAGTTATTCCGCAATTTTTAATTAAGCGCAGCTTAATACGATAGTATGATAACATTACCAGGTATACACGGGGTTTTACAATTTATGGTATCAGAGCAACAGTTCAAGGAAAAATCCTGTATGTATTGCAATGATTAAGATGTGTGGTTGTGTCTGTCTTGTGTGTTTGCTCCGTTGGTTGTTATTATGATGATGCATATGTGATCACATTGTGTGGGCCTGATCAACTCATAATTTGTGTAACTTGTGCAGAGTCATGGTAGGATCCAGGAGAACACGTGAGACTGCTGAGGATCAACCCGATCCAATTCTGACTGCATTGGCTGAGATGCAGGAGGCCACTAGATTGGCCAACGTGGCAATGATGGACGCTGCTAGAGAAGCGAACCAGAAGGACACAGAGGATGCTTTTGAGGCAAATCGGTTGGCGAACATGACCTTGATGAGGACCATGTTGGAGGAGATGAGAGCTGGTCCAGCTGTTGGTCTGTTCCCACCGCCATCAGCTCCATCGCCACCACCGTCGCCTCCACCTAGTGTTCAGGATGAGACCCTGAGTCACATTGGTAGTGCTACGCATGATGTTGGGGTGATGGAACCCTTTGTGGAGCCCGCTGAGGACAGAGATGCGATTGACCGCTGGCTGAATGCTTTCCGTAAGCATAAGCCACCTACTTTTGAAGGGTCTTATGATCCCATTGCTGCTGCAAGATGGCTTCAGGCGCTAGACAAGATCTTTCGGGTCATGCAGTGTTCAGATCCGCAGAAGCTGATGTTCGCTACTTATATGCTGGAGGGCGATGCCCATGAGTGGTGGACAAACATTTCTCATGTCTACGAGATGCAGGGCCGTGTGATGACGTGGCCATTCTTTGATGATTTTTTTCTGGGTCAGTATTTCCCGTACGATGCACAGGAAAGGAAGCAAGGGGAGTTTGAAAGGTTGGTTCAGGGCTCGTTGTCTGTTGACGAGTACTTGGCCAAGTTCAATGAGCTGGTGAAGTTTTCACACTTCAGGATGGCGAGGCCTACTCCTACATTCTTGGCTGCTAAGTTCCGCAGGGGACTTAGTGAGGATATTGCTTGTTACCTTGCTGGTTCTGCTTCGAGAGACTTTGGGACACTGGTTCAGCAGTGTCGTGATATTGAAGATTTCTACAGCACGAGTAAGGCCAAGAGGGCCAAGGTAGCTGAGACGACGACGAAGGTAGCTGGTAGTTCCACTTCTTGGAGAGACATGAAGTTTGGGAACAAGGGCAAAGGAAAGCAGATGGCAACTCGGCAAGCGCCGAATCAGTTCAAGAGGACTTCTGCTCAAGGGAGTGCAGCGACCTCCTACTCCCAGGTGTTCGGGATGCGGGAAGACTCATTTTGGACCGTGTTCTACCGGTCAGTTGATTTGTTTTCAGTGTGGCAAGGAGGGCCACTTCTCCAGAGATTGTCCGTCGGCGACGGCGAGAGCGGCTACAGTTCAGGCAGTGCCGCTACAGATGGTTCCCCTTCCACCTACTTCGGCACCGGCAGTGCCACCGTCTACTAGGCGTGTTTATACCCTGGATCGTCAGTAGTCGGATCGAGCTCCGAACCTTGTTAGAGGTACTGTTACCATTGGTGGTACTTGTGTGGATGTCTTGTTTGACTCTGGGGCCACGCATTCCTTTGTTGCTACCCCGATTGCTGTGGGGCTTGAGTTGCCCATGTCTGTACTTTCTCCACCGTTGCGAGTGACCACCGCCACCGGAGAAATATGTGATTCTACCACTGTACATTGCGATGTAGCGTTTCAGTGGAATGGCCGTGACTTTTCGGTAGATCTGATAGGATTGTCGATGGCCAACTTGGAAATTATTCTGGGCATGGATTGGTTGTCCAGGAATTGTGCATTGATTGATTGTTGTGCCAAGCGTGTGGTGATGTCTCCGTGTGATTCCACAACTAGTTCTTTGCCGTACATTTCTTTGCTGTAGGCTAGGAGAGCCTTGAGAGCTGGGGCGTTTGGTTACGTCATGTTGGGAGGTTTGGTGAGTGGGACATAAGAGGATATCACTGGCATTCCTGTGGTGAGGGAATTCCTCGATGTGTTTCCTGAGGAGATTCCTGAGTTTCCACCACAGAGGGAGATAGAGTTCTCCATTGATCTTTTGCCTGGTGTGGGGCCTATTTCATTAGCTCCATACCGGATGTTGCCACCGGAGCTGGCAGAGCTGAAGAAGTATATTGAGGATCTTTCAGCGAAAGATTTCATCCGACCGAGTGTGTCTCCTTGGGGAGCACCGATCATCTTTGTGAAGAAGAAGGACGGGACAATGCGATTGTGCACCGACTACAGGCAGCTGAACAAGGTGACGATCAACAACAAGTATCCCCTTCCTCGGATTGATGATCTGTTGGATCAGCTCAGGGGTGCTTGCGTGTATTCTAAGATTGATCTCCGATTCGGATACCAGCAGATTCGGGTGAAGCCGGAGGGTGTCCCTAAGACCGTATTTCGTTCGAGATACGGTCACTATGAGTATTTGGTGATTCCGTTTGGACTCACCAATGCACCTGCTGTGTTCATGAATTACATGAATCGGATTTTCCAGCCGTACCTGGATCACTTTGTGATCGTCTCCATTAACGATATTTTGATTTACTCCAAGACGGAGGAGGAACATGTGGAACATTTGAGGATTGTTCTGCAAGTGCTGAAGGAGAAGAAACTGTATGTGAACCCTTCAAAGTGTGAGTTTTGGCTCAAGTCTGTGAAGTTTCATGGGCATGTTATTTGTTCTGAAGGAGTTGCAGTGGATCCGAACAAGATCGAGGCTGTACTGGATTGGGAGAGGCCCAAGACAGTTACGGAAGTGAGGAGCTTTCTGGGTTTGGCAGGTTACTATCGGAGGTTCATCAAGGGTTTCTCCACGATGGTTCTCCCTTTGACTCGCCTTACTCGGAAGGAGACTCCATTTGTCTGGACTCACGAGTGTGAGGAATGCTTTCAGGAGTTGAAGGAGAAACTGACTACTGCTCCGGTGTTGGTCCTTCCTGATCCTGCGCTTGAGATTGAGCTTTACACCGACGCCTCCGGGAAGGGGCTAGGTTGTGTGTTGATGCAGTTGGGCAAAGTGATTGCCTATGCTTTGAGGCAGCTGAAACCTCATGAGGAGAACTACCCTACTCATGACTTGGAGTTGGCTGCGATTGTGTTTGCTTTCAAGATTTGGAGGCATTATCTTTTTGGTTTGAAGTTCGTGGTGTTCAGTGACCACAAGAGTTTGAAGTATCTTTTCGACCAGAAATAGCTGAACATGAGGCAGAGAAGATGGATGGAGTTCATAAAGGATTACGAATTTGAGTTGAAGTACCATCCCGGCAAGGCCAATGTGGTAGCTGATGCTCTGAGCCGGAAACCCGGGAGCTCATCCAGTTTGTTACTTGGTAACTTTGATGTGATTGAGAAGTTCCGAAACCTAGCAGTGACCTTTCCGGGTGAGGGTGTACTTCTCGAGCTGGAAGCAACATATGTTGTGAATGAGCTGTTAGAAAAGATCAAAGAGGCACAAGTTCAGAGAGAGTGTCTGGATTACGTGAAGAACCAAGACGGTGTGTCTTAGAATGATGATGGACTTCTTTTGTTTCAACAAAGGATCGTTGTTCCTCGAGGTCCGTTGACCGAAGAGGTTATGGCAGAGGGCCATAAGGGTCAGTTTTCTATCCACCCTGGTGCGACTAAGATGTATCAAGACGTGAAGAAGAACTTCTGGTGGCCGGGCATGAAGAAAGATGTTGTTGTCTTTGTTTCCAAGTGTTTGGTTTGCCAGAAGGTGAAGATCGAACATCAGAGGCCGTCTGGTGAACTTCAACCTCTTGAAGTACCACAGTCCAAGTGGGAAGGTATTTCCATGGACTTCATGGTGGAATTATCGAAGACTCAGGCAGGTTGTGACTCTATCTTGGTCATTGTGGACAGACTGACGAAGTCTGCCCATTTTCTTCCAGTGAAGGTGAGCTTCACTACAGAGAAGTTGGCCAAGCTTTATGTTCGCGAGATTGTGAGGCTTCACGGGGTGCCCGAGAGTATCATCAGTGATAGAGACCCGAAGTTCACATCTCGATTTTGGGAGGCGCTGCAGGAGGCTTTTGGTACGCAGTTGAGATTGAGTACCGCCTATCACCCTCAGACTGATGGACAAACTGAGAGGACCATCCAGACCTTGGAGGACATGTTGCGAGCTTGCACGTTGGAGCAGGGCTCGGCATGAGATAGGTACCTTCCGTTGGTTGAGTTTTCTTACAACAACAGCTTTCATGCTAGCCTGGGCATGGCGCCCTACGAAGCACTATACGGTAGGAGGTGTCGAACTCCTACTTGTTAGTCTGAGGTTGGGGACAAGGAGCTTTTTGGTTTGGACTTTGTCCAAGATACCACCCAACAGATATAGATGATCAGAGAAAAGTTGAAGCAGACGCAGAATCGCCAGAAGAGCTACCATGATGTGAAGCATCGTCCACTGGAGTTCAGTGAGGGTGAGCACGTGTTTGTGAGACTTTCACCTGTCGCCGGTGTTGGTCGGGCACTCGGAGTGAGGAAGCTGAGCCCGCGATATATTAGGCCATACCAGATCATTGGTAGAGTAGGACCAGTTGCCTACCGGCTTGCATTGCCTCCGAACTTGGCCAACATCCACGACGTGTTTCACGTGTCTCAGCTTCGGAAGTACATAGCAGATCTGTCGCATGTGGTACAACCTGATGATGTGGAGGTTCAGGAGAACTTAAAGACTCCCGTTGGACCACTCAAGATTCTCGATCGTGGCGAGAAGCAGCTGAGGAGCAAGATCATTCCAATGGTCAAAGTGCAATGGACCGGAAGAACTCATGAGGAGTGTACTTTGGAGCGTGAGGACGAGCTTCTCCGGCAGTACCCCGAGTTTCGAGACATGTATGTTTTCTGATTTTGAGGACAAAATCCTAAAAAGGTGGGGTGAATGTAAGAACCCGCACCGTTAATTAAGGAAATTAAGTAATTAATTATGTGAAAATAGGAAATAATTCCATAATTGACCCTAATAATTATTAAAAGGTTTTAATAATTATGATAAGTGATTAAGAATGCTGAAAGTCGCTTTTCGATCGGAAGAAAAGTACAGATACCGATTCTGCTAGTCGGTATAAATGCGTACCAAAAAAGTATCCCAGAAAATTATAATGAGTGCATGATAATTACTAGAATAATATGTAGGACTTGTAAAACGAGTTTCAAGTCAAAATAATGAGAACTGGTGCCAGAAACTGATACTGGCTATGAAAAGAGCGTACCAGAAAGGTGCTCCGAAAATTATAAGAAAAATATGATAATTCTTGTAAAATTAAGTAGGTTATGAATCCAAAGTTTGGGATTCAAATGCTAAGCGTAGCCAATTAAGTTAATATTGTGTGTTTAATGCTTAAGTGCCTATATATACTCTAATCATTGGGCACAAAACCCTAGAACCACTACTCCTACGTGACTTGAGCGGCTGAGTGCACCTTGGCACTGTTTCATTTCTGATTTCTTCTTCTTTGAGAGTCTTGGAGCCATTTCTCCCTTGTTTTTCATGGTTTCTTCTTCATAAACACCTTGAGTGAGTGTGCTTGGGTTTGGTAAGGGTGAGGAGTAGCTCTTGAAGGGTGTCCAACCACTGTTCTTGGCTGTTTGGGAGCTGACTTGGGAGTTCTGGGTTGGGAGGAGCTTTGTTTTGGCTTTTGGAGGTCGAAGTGGTGACCTTTTGTGTTAAAGGGCCAACCTTTGTGTTGCTATTTTCGTGCACCTTGAGGGACAACACCTTAGCATCTGATTTGTGAGCTCCAAGAGCTATTCTTCCTCTGTTTTGGGCTTTGGTAAGTGTCACCAACCTTTGTTCATGAGTTTAAGGAGTTAAAGTTGATGTCTTTGCATGAAAATGAGTTAAACATGTAACCAACTGATAGTGGAGCCTAAATGGACCTTAAGATGAATGTTTAAGCTTCTGGAAGTGTTAAAAATGGAACCTTGGAGGGATATCTTCGCAAAATGCAGAACTGCATTCTGTCGCGAAATATCCGAATATTTGCTCGTGAAATATCCGGATATTGATATCCGAATATGTGTATCCGGGTATTGATATCCGGATATGGGAATCTGGATATTCGGATATTGCCAGATGGATATCCGGATATTGGACATCCAGATATGTTCCCGAGGAATATCCGGATATTCTGGGATTTCGTAGAACAGTAGCTGTACTGTGTGTACAGTAGGCTATTGGGGGTTTGTAGACCCTAGATTGATGAAGTTGAACTTTTGTAATTAATGAACTAAGTCAGAATCATGTGATTAAGGGCTTGTGGCTTGGTTAGAAGCCTTAAGAGGTAAAACGTAAAGGTAAGACATTGTCTTTAAGTGTATGCTTGTAGAGTTTGATTAATGATGTATTATTGGTCCATAACATATTGTGATACTGCTGTGTTTGGGCTTTGAGATTGTGGACTCTTGGCTTGGATAGCTAGTTTGCAAGGTAAGCTTTCGTGTCCTCGGTTTAGCCATGTTGTGGTTCCACCATGTCCTATGGGGGTATGGTTATATGCAAGTTGTGTTACATGCTTTTGATGTTTTGGAAATGTCGTTGAGCTGTTATATGCTAGTGCCTTTATGATATGCATGTGGTGTTCCACCTATGCGGTAAGCCTGAGTATGTGGTACATACAAGATGGTGAGGCTGTGGGTGAGGTGCAAGCGGTGTTCCTTGTACTACATGTAGGTATAGAAGTATTCCTGCATTTCTCTGGCCAGTAGAATAGTATTAAACATACATGGCATGAATATCTGTTCCACTGCATAGTTTTGGAACTTATATTGATATAAATGCTTTTAGAACTTATATTGCACATGTAAGTGAGCTTGGGGTGGAAGATCCTTGAGGACCCCTTTTTTTACTGAGATTTCTAGTTTAGAGATCTCACCCCACGTTTGAGGAATGCTTATTTCAGGATCAGGTAATGTGGGGGTTGAGGCCAGAGCTGAGTTAGATATTAATGATATTATATGCTGACATGTTGGATGCTGGATATGCTTGCTGCTTTTATGCTTTTAGCTTTATGTTATGATTTTGGATTATCTTGTTGAGACTCTGTCGTTTATGCTGTTGATTTGGTGAGCATGGGGATTGTCTATGCCACGTAAACTTGTTATGTCTTGTTTTAATTAGAGTTGTACTAATGTATCAGGATATTGTCCGGATTACGTGATGTAATGCCGTGACTTAGATACTCACTTTACATTTTATATTGAGGTATTTCAGTTAGTTGTCTTGCAATTTACATACAAGCATTGATTTCATGAAATTGATTATGTAATCAACTTGGCTAAGTATAATGACGTCATAATTGGAAAAGAAAAAGATATTCCGCAATTTTTAATTAAGCGCAGCTTAATACGATAATATGATAACATTACCGTGTATACACAGGGTGTTACAATGAGAGTGATGGAAAAATGAAGAAAAATGGTGTCTTGAGGGGTTCTTGAAGAGGAACCCAAGAGCACAAAGTAGAGAACATATAGATTTCAGAAAATGCCCTAGGGTTGTGTGCCATTTAGCTATTTATAAGTGCATCCACTAAAACTAACAATATTCGTTTGATTAGTTTTGTTCTTCGTTTAACTCTAAAATTTTATATTCTTAACCTAGATATTTTTCTAGGAATTATCATATTTTTATTACAATTTTTTGAAACACTTCACTGGTATGTATTTATACCGCGAAGCAAAACTGATATTTTCACTTTTCATCATAAAAGCGACTTAAGCATTATTCGACTGTCTAAATAATTATCTTACCATAATTATACATAATCTTTATTAAATCCATGCTCCGACATTGAT
Source organism: Gastrolobium bilobum (assembly GCF_033153095.1). NCBI lineage: Eukaryota > Viridiplantae > Streptophyta > Magnoliopsida > Fabales > Fabaceae > Gastrolobium > Gastrolobium bilobum. The sequence continues at coordinate 109,191 of NW_026897314.1, forward strand.
AATATTATTTAATTAATTACTTAGCGGTGCGGGTTCTTACAATATTACTAGGGTTGCTTATCAACCTATCCAAACCGATTCAAACCGCGGTGACCGAAACGAAAAACCGATAATCGAATTATCCAAAAACCAAAAAAAAAATCTCATATTTTAATTGGATTCGATGGATTTTCAGTTTGGCTAGTGAAAATTGATTCAATTCAAACCGATCCAATTTATTATGTATATATTATTTTTGAAAGAGTGAAATATGTAAGAGAAATATTGTGACTTGGAATCTTATTATTTTGTAAGCTTGGAATCTTGAATGTTATTGATATTAAAGTACCTTACTTTAGTATTTTATTATTTATTACTTTCTTTTAACTCTTTATGAGTTTTAAGACTTAAATTTTCCAATGGTTTGTAACTTTGTATGGCTTTATTTTGATATAACTAGTGATTTGTATGGTTGAAATTTTACTTTTCGAAAAACTAAAACTGGTTTAATCTAAATCGAATAAAATTGGATTGGATCAGATTTAAAAAAAAAAATTCAAACCGAATGAATGATTAAATAATCAAACTAAATGGGTTAAAGCAGATAGTTTTTGCTTTAAAATTGATTCAATTCAGATCGCGAACACCGATATATATCGTGAACACCCGTATGTATGACTAAATCTTAGGAAATTTCTAGAAGAAGAATACTTTATCTTATCATATATGATTTGTAATTCAAGCTTTCTTAGAATATTTATTAGGTTATGGATAAGGGGAACAAATCTATTTACCATAAAAAAGTTTAGCACTCTTATAAGGAATTTAATCTTCATTGATTTCGGTCAATCTAACGGTTATAATTTATTAGAAATTAATAACATTTATTGTGTCATACTTATTAATTAATTATTAATTTCCAATAATTATAACCGTTAGATTGACGAAAATCAATGATGATTAAATTGGTTCTAAGAGTGATAAACTTTTTTTGGAATAAGTATATCTTGTATGATAGATAAGACAGAATAAGAAAAAAAGTATCATATTATATATGTCCACCAAACAATGAATATATTATTTTATTTCCAAACCAACCTTAATGGCATGAGAATGAGACAAAGAGAGGGATTAAAGGACAAAGAGTAAAAAGTAAAAATAAAAAGATGCTGACTAGATCTAATTTGGATTACGTTTCGATGATCGCTCAAAAAGATGCCTTCGGTTTGTCGTTTATTTTATTTTTTTGATTGAATAATCGGTGGAGTTTAACATTGATATTTTTTCTTTTTAGTATTAAACATTGATATTTAACCATTTATATCGCGTGCACAGAGCATACAAATCATGCACGCAACGTAATAATGTCTTAACCAATGTTATTAAACTCGGCTCGGGCATTGACCCGGTCTGGGCATTGGGTTACTGGGTCACTGATCGGACCGGTTGACCCGGATATATATAGATATATAAAATATATATAAATATGAAGATATAAATTCAATTATATTTTCCTTATCTAAAATGAATTAAATAAGGTTCATTAAATAAGCTCAAAAACATGAAGCATAAATAAATAAAAATACATACTATTACTATGTCAATTTAAATTGCAACTCATAATCCGCATAAACATACCTCTTAATGACATTGAATTCATATTTTTCAAATTCAACTACATTAAAAATGCCATATGTCACAATCTCTTAATTTATTATTCCGCAAATTGCTTCAGTATTGGAAGCTGAAATTTGAGGTCATTGTAGAAGAGTATACTAGCAAATAAAATTACAAAAAAAGTATTAAAATGAGTTCTATATTTTTTTGACAAGGTGAAACAATTTTAATTTTTTGATTTTTTTTTTTAAAAGCATGACCCGACCGGGTCACTGGGTCACCGAGTCACCGATTTTGACCGGGTTTGGCTGGGTTTTGATCGGATTTGACTGGGTCGATGCATGATCGATCCAATGCTTGACCCGAACCGATTTGGTGACCGGGTCACCAGGTTCTGAGTCGACCCGACCAGGTTTTACAACACTGGTCTTAACTAATGGAAAATAATGCAAAAATATGAACACATTTTTTTAGAGAAGCATGTGTTCATTTTCTTCATTAATGTTTACAATGTAACAATTATTGGTCAGAAAAAACTAATTATTTTTCAGTTAAAAATATTAAAAACAAATTTTATCTCCTTAAAAAAACAAATTTTATCTCCTTAAAAAAACAAATTTTATTATTATTAATCATAATGAGTGTTAGAAATGTAATATAAAAATACAACATTTTAATATATCTTTATCTAACGGAATAAATTTGTGTTATCATCTGTGTAGCACCGATACTGACACGAGACACGAGACACGACACGATACGACACTCCGACACGTTAATTCCAAAAAATGTTAGATTTTGACACGTTAGGGACACGTTTTGATATTACATAATATTTTTAATTTATATAGTGTATATTATATTTAATATTCAATAATTTAACAAATAAATAAAGTTAAACTTATAATACCCATCAATTTTGCAAAGAAATATAAGATATCCCGAATATTTATATTAAACTCAATAAAATGGTAATCGTAATATAACGAATCTAATAGTTGGAACTAAAAATACAATGCAACGCAACCTTTGAATCTTTTTTTGAGTCTCTACAATGCGTGTTGGAGTGTCGGGAAGTGTCGGAATGTCGGAGAGTGTCGGGAAGTGTCGGACACGACACATCAAGATTTTTGAAGTGTCGGTGCTTCATAGGTTATCATCAAAAATATTTTTTCTTAGATTTTTTCATTAATTATTATTGGGTTCATTTTTCTGCAGTCATTGCAGATAAGTTATCTGCAGTAAGTCAAATATGACGTCATTTTGAGGTGAAAATTATGGTATTTTTATAATTTTAATTTATTTCAGAGTTATTATAGTCTTTATAATTATAATTTTTAATCTTTTAATCCCAAAACGACGTCATTTTAGAAGTAAATGCAAATAATTTATCTGTATTAATTGTACAAATATTTTTCTGATTATTATTTGACTAATCCGTGAGACGGCAAGGCTACAAATACAAGAAAACTTTCTCTCCTGAATTTTAATAATAAGTGCAATATGATTATATATAAAAATAATGAATTAGAGATTTCTTGTTTGTGTTCTTCTATAGATTACTGAGCCTATCTCTCATGATTCACCTGCACTAAGTGGCCACTACATCCCCCGTCATGGGTCTCCACTCAGGTCATTCATAATCTGAATTTCTATAACCTCGTGCTCGTTTGTATCTATGATGTTTGTCTCTTCAACTCCAGAATATACTTTTCTGAGACAATTTGTTATATTAGGTTAGGCGCGCGGGTTGTATTATTTGTTTCAATTCAGTATTTTTAATAGATAATTATTCAATTTATATTTAAATTATAAAGTAAGTTCGCTAAAAGCCTATAACTAAAATATTTAAATAGATGTTATCAAAAAAAAAAATATTTAAATAGAACATTTGGTTAAAATTTGGTTTCAGTTTAACTAAATCATACTAATAATGTATGATAAAGAGACTCATTTCATTCTTTAATGTTTTTATTTTACATAATAATTTTTTGGTTAGAAATTTTACATAATATTTTATTAACTCAATCCTAATAATACTTCAATACATTTTCTCTTTAATTTTTTAAATAATCTTTTTTTCTTTAATTGGTTTTGTATAATATCCCTACCTAAATATTTAGAAAATAGCATGAATTAAATATTTAATCATGCAATATTGGGTTGAATTAAGTAAAAAGGGCCTAATTAAATAAATTGAGGTCATTTTGAGGTTAAAAGTGCAGTCAGTCAGACTTTATTTTAGGATAAAAATGTGTGTAGGTAAAATAACCTAGAATGTATTTACCAAAAAATAAATAAAAATGACCCAGAATGTAAAAGTAAAGTTAAAAATATAAGTATAAAAATATTTCAGACAATTAGGTAAAGTATGAAAGTGAATGAAGCTCACCCGATATATAAGCTTTTACCCTGTGGAAATAACTTAACTATGTTATGTTGTAAAACATTACAACTCACCCCATTTCTTCTTCTTCTTCAATGGACAAGCAAGGGAGAGAAGGGGAGAATCCATTTTGAAAGCCCAAACCCTAGCTTCCTCATTCCTCAACGAAAATCATCGGTTTCAAAGCAAAAAATGTAGAGAATCATTTCCTCATTACAAATCCTAGTTTAGTTTTGAGTGGGAAGCTTGGTGGAGAGAGATCCTTCCCTCCCAAGAATTCAAAAATCTTGAAGATTGGAAGAGGTTAAGGGCACTTCCTTCTATGGGAGTTTAGGGGACACTCATTCCTTGGTTGGGTGTTCTTTTATGGTAAGTTTCCACTCCTTAAAGCTATTTTCATGGAGATCTTAAAATGGGAGAAGATGATGAATAGTATTTTGTGGGTTGCATGAGTTTGAGTTGGATTGAGGCTTAGTTCCTTTGTAAATGTTGTTAAGGATGAGAAATAATCAGTACAAATGAGTTTAAATGGTCATTTGGGCATACTATGATATTTTCATGAATTCATGCTTGGTTATTGAGTTTTCTTGCATTCCAAGCCATTGATTGATTAGACGATTGATTGTATCCATGTTGTGGTTAGGATTGAAGCATGTGGACCAACATTGAGTGACCAAGCATTAGTGGAAGTTATGGAGCTTCAGTAGCCCCTTGAATTGGTGTGTATTTTTAAGAGTGTAGATTGACCATAAAGCTTGATTGATTGCATTTTTGGTGGTGAACAAAGGTTGAATTGGAAGCTAATTGAGGTAAGACTTCGGGCATTGGGAATTGATCCCTTTATTGTTCCACCAAGCCCTGAATAGGTAGTGGTTGTTGTTGAAGTGTATGTAAATGCAATAGAGTGGTATAATGGCTTGTTATATGTATGTGCATGTGTTGTATTTTCTGCACAAGATGGTAAATCCGGAGTATGGGTAAAACCATGCAAGACGGTCAAGCTTGAGCGTGGCGTAAGTTGCAAGATGTTGCGTAATGCTTACTTGGTAGTTTAGCTGGCCAGTAGGAATATTTGCATTTAAGTTTCCTTAGGATGGAAAAGGAGCCGAGGGATGTCTCCTGGAGATGTTTTACACACTGCATGGATATGTATGTGTTGCATTATTTACTGTTATTGCTATTATACTGTGAGTGAACAATGGGGGAGAAATACTCCAAAGACCCCTGGTTTACTGAAGTATATTCGTATATCTCATCTCGTGTTGTGGGGACCCCTTTCAGGTACAGATGTTGCAGGAGCCTCTGGTGGCAAGTGGCCATACTTGAGCTAGATTGATACATGATGATGCTGAATTCTTTTGGTTATGCATTTCATTTGGTAGTTCCCATTTATAGGACATTTTGGAAGCATCATTGATATATGTCTACATGTTGGACTTAGGAGATGATCATTGGTATTTTGTATAGCTCTTATGTATCTAGATAAGGACTTTAATCATATGGTATACTAAGTTCCTTGAAATGTATTTATTTTGAAGAACATTATTGTATATGATTATTTGAAACATTGATCTAATGATATATTATGCTTTTACCATATTGGGATTGTCTAATGATTATGCAAAGTTTGTTGGGTGTAATGGCATTGGAGAGAAAGTCCCCATGAGAAATACATGAAAATAGAGGAATTAGTGTTTTGCACAGGTGGAGGGCGCTTAAGTGCTCATGAGGGAGCTTAAGCGCCCTAAGGCAAAAAGTCTTCGAGAATTTAGCCATCGGAGGGAGCTTAAGCGCCCAAAAGGAGGCTTCAGCGCTCCCAAGAGGGCTTAAGCACCCTGTAGGACCTGTGCGTGGAGAAATTCTCTATTGCAGGGGGCTTAAGCTCGCTTTTCAAACAGAAATTTTGGGTAGCAGGGGGCTTAAGCGCCCCGGAGGGCCAAAAGTTGGGATTCCCACCTTAATTAATCCATTTGCAAGACCCGAAACAAGTAGAGCCTCGGGTCCTCAAACAAGTAGTCCCACCCCCCACTTATGTTGCTCTATCATAAACATCAAGGTCTGAAATGCAAGCAGCATTTACTGAGCTAGAAATTCCAACGTTGCCTGGGGCACAAAATACACCATCACAGGATGGTGATCATTGCAAGGCATAACAAAGTGCGTGTTCTCGTCCCCATCAACCAATAACCAGAACAATCACCATTTCTTCTCAGGCATAAGAAAACAAAAATAAATGAAATGAAGTGAGTAAATAATTCATATATAAGACATTTAATCTTCTTGACTCTGAATTAATAACAACAACAGAAGATAATGAAACTATCAGCAAGATGCATGCACCTTTACCCATGGAATATGTTGTGTATAATATTAATATCAGTGCACTCCAGAAGACAGTGAAAGAGAATGACATAAGTCATAGAACAAAAACCTTTTACCTCAACGACCCATTCAATATAAACTAAAGTTCCTATAGTCAAGCAGCTTATCAATTACTTCATAGTCAAAACTTTGATCCATTCATATACCAAGTGTTTTCACTGGTTCATTGGGAATAAAGATTCAGTAAAAATATTCCACAATGACCTACACTCAATTAGCATTAACCCCATAGTATTGTATCTCTAAAATGAATTTCAGAACAACGGTGAATACCAATTTAGAAGATAGAATCTAATAAAAAATGCAAGCCATAAAAAAAAAGCTCGTGGCTGGTTCATGAAAGTATATAGTACAACAAAGACAAAGGGAATTAAGAGATTGAGTAAATGCAGTGCTTACCAGAATCGTTCTTTGTCTCAAACACAACAGAAGCTGATGGCTTTGAATTCTGAGCAGAGAATTTGAAAACCCAATGTAATAAGCGCAAGCGCGTATTGTTGGAAATTTAATGAAAAATAAGAATAACAAAAGCGAAGGTTGTACTAATATTATAAAAGAAACTTTCACACAACCACTTTTCTCTTTGTCTCTTCAACAGTGTTACGACTCGTCTTTATTTTTATTTGAGCAATTTTAATTTTTTATTCACATATCATTCATATTACACACATATGTTATATATAAGAGATCAGCCACCGAAACAGAAACTATTCCACCTTTTCATTTTTTTGTCTTCATCTATCTATTTCATGACATCTATTACTATGACTCATCATTAACCGATTACTAGGACAACAATTAAGCCACATGGCTGTACACCCAAGTTTAAGTGGTAGAAGAGTATTACAAGGACAACAATAGAATAATACAATAACACTAGTACAAGGACAACTACAATACAATGACACATATTTTTTAGAAACGGTGCATAGGAAAGTTTGCAATTTTAACATTCCCCCTCAAACTTAACTTTGCATTCCATTCATTTCTTTGAATTTGTTGAATACATCTGTCTTTAATGGCTTTGTGAATATGTCTGCAAGTTGTTCTTCTGTTTTGCAGTAAACTAACTCAACAACTTTGTTCTAATTGATCTCCTCCCGTAGAAAATGATACTTTGTGTCAATGTGCTTGCTTCGGCTGTGGGAGATTGAATTTTTTGCAAGTGATATAGCTGATTTGTTATCCACATATATGTTGATTGGACCTTCTTGCTCCTGATGCAACTCATTCAAAATATTCTTTAGCCAAATTGCTTGACATATGCATGCTGTTGCAGCCATATATTCTGCTTCACATGATGAAAGAGCGACTGTCTGTTGCTTCTTTGATGACCATGAAAATATTGTAGAGCCAATGTGAAATGCATATCCTGATGCGCTTTTCTGATCTTCTACATCTCCGCCATAATCACTATCTGAATAGCCAATTAATTTGACTCTTCAGAATGTGTATAAAATAAGCTATGATCAACAGTTCCTTTGATGTATCTCAAAATTCTCTTTGCTATACTGAAGTGATCTTGCTTTGGCTGCTCCATGTATCTGCTAACTAAACCAACTGCAAATATAATATCTGGTCGAGTAAAAGTCAAATACCTTAAGCTTCTAACCTGGCTTTTGTATAGTGTAGAATTTATTGGCTCTATCTGAATCAACTTTGAGCTTCATCCCTGCTTTTATTGGTGTGGAGACTGACTTATAATTTTGCATTATGAACTTTCCCAAAATATCTTCTGCATATTTTTTCTGTGATATGAAAATCCCTTCCTCCATTTGTTTCACCTAAACTCCAAGAAAGTAAGACATCTCTCCAATATCTGTCTTTTCAAATTCTTTAGTCATAGCTTTCTTAAATTCAACAAACATACTTGAATTATTTCCTGTGAAGATCATATCGTCCACATAGAGGCACACGATCATTATATCTCCATCTTTATTTTTCTTTGTGTACAAAATGTAAGAACCCGCATCGTTAAGTTAGGAAATTAATTAAATAAATATGAGAATTAGGAAATAATTCCTTAATTGCCCTTAATAATTATGAGAAGGCTTAAATAATTATAGTAAGTGATTAATAATGTTGAAAGTCGCTTTTCTGACGAAAATTGTAGATACCGGTTCTGCTCCACGGTATAAATGCGTACCGATGAAGTATCCCGGAAAATTATGAAAAGTATGCATATGTCACTAGAAAAATATATAGGACTGGCATAACAAGTTTCAGGTCAAAATAATGAGAACTGGTGCCAGAACTGATACTAGCTAAGTAAAAGCGCGTACCGGAAAGGTGCTGCAAAAAATAAAATAAAAATATGACAAATCTTAGAAAAATGAGTAGGTTCAGAATCCTAAGTTTGGGATTAAAATTCTAAGCATAGCTATTAGCACTAATACAATGTGATTAAACTTAAATCGGCTATAAATAGAGCATTACACTGAACCCTAGGTGGATCTCTCATAATTCCAACGTGCCTTGGCTGCTGCCACCCCTCATCTCTTCTGAAAACTTGTGTTTTCCTTCATTTTCCACCAAAGACACAACATTTCCTCCATGAAAACCCTTCTAGATCATGGAGTAGGCTTGTGGTAAGCATTGGGAGAGTGTGCTCTTAGGGACTTGTAGGTCTGTTTCTGAGCATTCTAGGTGCTGACCTTTAGTTTGGTGAAGTGGGAAGCCATTCCTTGGGTTGGTGTAGCTTCGTAAAGCATTCTTGGTAGAGAAAGGACCAACCTTGAAGTGTTTTTTCATGGTCCCTTGGTTGCTGCTCTGCGGAGTGGCATTGGGAGCTTCAAATCACTGCCTTTGTTCTGTTTTAAGCTTGGGTAAGCTCCACCACCTTTGATCATGAGTTTCTTTAGCTAAAAGTGGAGTCTTGGCATGTTTAATGAGTTGTTTAAATAACTAACTTGATCACTGGACCTAAAAGCCTATAAAAATAAATGCTTGGACGTTTTGATGGGTTAAAAACCAAACCTTTGGAGGGATATCTCGCAAAATGCAGAAACTGCACTCTGTCGTAAAATATCCGGATATGGGGTCTTGAGATATCCAGATATGATATCCGGATATTGATATCCGGATATTGCCCTGACATATATCCGGATATTCTGGGTTTCCGAGGACAGTAACGGTACTGTTCATACAGAATGAGATTTTGGGTTTGGGGACCTATGTTTGGTCAATGTGGACTTCTGTAATAATTAAACTAAGTCAGAATCAAGTGATTAAGGGCTTGTGGCTTTGTGAGAAGCCTAAAGACATGAAACGTAAAGGAAAGGCGTTGTCTTTATGTCATATGCTTGTAGAGTATGATTATTGATATGATTATTGGTCTAAAACAGATTGTGATTCTGCTGTTTGTGGACTTTGAGCTTGTGTGGCCTCTTGGCTTGGATAGTTAGCTTGCAAGGTAAGCTTTCGTGTCCTCGGTTTAGCCATTGTTGGTTCCACCATACCCCATGGGGGGATGGTTTATATGCATGATGTGTTTTCATGTATTGATTTATTGAAATGTTTTTGAGCTGCTAAGTGCAAATGCCTATGATATGTATGTGGTGTTCGCCTAGACGGTATTAAGTTCCTATGGGCAGGTACGACATTGGCGTGTACTATTGTGGGTTGTAGACGTATGTACAACCTACGCTTCCTTTGATCAGTAGAATAGTTAACACACATGACATGCTGATATGCTCATTGCACTGATTTTGGAACTTATATGATATTACTGCTTTTGAACTTATATTGCACATGTAAGTGAGCTTGGGATGGAGAAATCCTTGAGGACCCCTTGCCTTACTGAGATTTTTCTTTAGAGATCTCACCCCACGTTTGGGGCACATATTTCAGGTTCAGGTAACTCGGGGGTTGAGACCTCGGGTGGCAGGAGATCGGAGCTGAGTTAGATATATACTGCTTATGATGATTATGATTGGATTATGTTTGGATGCTGATCTGCTTTACTATCTTTATGATTATGTTGTCATTGTTGAGACTCTGTTGGGCTTGTTGTCGTATTTGGTGAGCATGGGAGTTGTCCATGCCACATTGATTTGACTATGTCTTGTTTTAGTTTCGAGAGGTATTAATGTATTAGGATTATCCTCGGACTACGTGTTGTAGATCCGTGACTTAGATACTCACATATTTATATCATGAGGTTATTCAGTGTAGCTAGTTGTCTATTTGCAATTTACATACATGCAATATTTTGAAAGTGATTTAAGTAATCAACTTGGTAATTGATAATGATGTCATAATTGAAAAGAAAAAAGCTATTCCGCATTTTTAATTAAGCGTGGCTTAATACTATGACATGATAACAAACCGGGTATACACGAGGTGTTACATTTTATGGTATCAGAGCACTTTCTAGGGAAAAGTCTGTATGTATTGCAATAACTTAGGATGTTTTGCTGTCTTGTGTGTTTTCTTTATTGGGTTTTGCTATGATGATGCATATGTGACCAAATTGTGTGGTCCTGATCAACTCATTCTTTGTGTAACTTGTGCAGAGTCATGGTATTACCGCGGAGAAATCGTGAGACGAATGAGGGTCAACCCGACTCGGTCCTGACTGCATTAGCTGAGATGCAAGAGGCTAGACTAGCCGATCAGGAGGCCGCTAGATTGGCCAACTTGGCAATGATGGACGCCGCTCGAGAGGCGAATCGAAAGGCCACAGAAGACGTTCTTGAGGCGAACAGATTAACGAACATGACCATGATGAGGGTCATGTTGGAGGAAATGCGGGTTGGCCGTAATGAGGGTCAGTTCCCACTACCATCACCTCCACCGCCACCGCCACCACCACCACCGCCTCCACCTAGTCTTCAGGACGAGAGCCTGAGTCACGTTGAGGGTGCCACTCCTCTTACCGGGGTAATGGAACCCTACTTGGAGCCTGTTGAGGATCGTGACGTGATAGACCGCCGGCTTAATGCTTTTCGTAAGCATAAACCACCTTTCTTTGATGGGTCTTATGACCCTATTGCTGCGGCGAGATGGCTTCAGGCGTTGGATAAGATCTTCCGGGTCATGCAGTGTACTGATCCGCAAAAGCTGATGTTTGCGACGTATATGCTGGAGGGCGATGCCAATGAGTGGTGGATGAACATCTCTCACGCTCTTAAGATGCAGGGTCATGTTATGACATGGCCATTGTTTGAGGATTGTTTCCTTGGGAGGTATTTCCCGTATGATGCTCAGGAGAAGAAGCAGGGGGAGTTCGACAGATTGATGCAGGGCTCGTTGTCTGTTGACGAGTACTTGGTTAAGTTCAATGAACTGGTCAAGCTTGCACATTTCAGGATCGCTATGCCTACTCCGACGTTCTTGGCTGCTATATTCCGTAGGGGACTTAATGAGGAGATAGCTGATCGCATTGCTGGAGCAGCATAGAGAGATTTTGGGACACTGGTACAGTAGTGTCGGGACATCGAGGATGTCTATATTACGAGTAAGGCCAAGAGGGCCAAGATTGCCGATGTGAAAGGAACTGGTTGTTCCACTTCCTGGAGAGACAGAAAGTTTGGGGGAAAAGGCAAAGGAAAGCAGTTGGCGGCTAGGCAAGCGCCAAATCAGTTTAAGAGGACTCCCACTCAAGGGAGTACAGCGAGACCTCCTGCTCCCAGATGCACGGGATGTGGGAAGGTTCATGTGGGGCCGTGTGCTACGGGCCAGTTGATCTGCTTTCAGTGTGGCCAGGTGGGCCACTATTCTAGGGATTGTCCGTCATCTACGGCGAGAGCTGCAGCGGTTCAGACAGTTCCACTTCAGATGGATCCTCTACCACCTATAGTGGCACCTGCAGCGCCACCTTCTACCGGCCGTGTGTATACCTTGGATTGCCAGCAGTCAGACCGAGCTCCGAACCTTGTCAGAGGTACTGTTTCAATTGGTGGATCTGTTGTTGATGTCTTATTTGACTCTGGGGCTACACATTCATTTATTGCAACCCCAATTGCTGTGGGGCGTGAGTTGCCCATTACTGTGCTTTCTCCACTGTTGCAGGTGACTACCACCACCGGAAAAAAGTGTGTTACCTCTACTGTACATCGAGATGTCGTGTTTCAGTGGGATGGCCGCGATTTTTCGGTAGACCTGATTGGATTATCGATGGCTAACTTGGAGATCATCCTTGGCATGGATTGGTTGTCCAAGAATTGTGTGATGATTGACTGTTGCGCCAAGCGAGTTATGATGTCTCCGAGTGATTCCGCAGCCAGTTTCTCGCCTTTTATTTCATTGTTGCAGGCTAGGAGAGCCTTGAGCGCAGGGACATTTGGTTATGTCATGTTGGGAGGTTTGGTGAGTGGGTCACAGGAGGATATCACTGGCATTCCTATGGTGAGGGAATTCCTCGAAGTGTTTCCGGAGGAGATTCCTAAGTTTTCGCTACAGCGGGAGATAGAGTTCTCCATAGACTTGTTGCCTAGTGTGGGGCCTATTTCATTTGCTCTATATCAGATGTCGCCACCAGAGTTGGCTGAGCTGAAGAAGCATATCAAAGATCTTTTGGCGAAAGACTTCATTCGACCGAGTGTGTCTTCATGGGGAGCACCGGTCATCTTTGTGAAAAAGAAAGATGGGACTATGCGATTGTGCACCAATTACAGGCAGCTAAAGAGGGTGACACTCAAGAACAAGTATCCACTTTCGCGTATTGATGATCTGTTGGATCAACTTAAGGGAGCTTGTGTGTATTCGAAGATCGATCTCCGGTCCGGATACCATCAGATTCGGGTGAAGTCGAAGGATGTCCCTAAGACCGCGTTTCGTTCGAGATACAGTCACTATGAGTATTTGGTGATTTTTTTTGGACTTACCAATGCACCCGCAGTGTTCATGGATTACATGAACAAGATTTTCCAGCCGTACCTGGATCAGTTTGTGATCGTCTTCATTGACGATACTTTGATTTACTCCAAGACAGAGGAAGAGCATGCAGAGCACTTGAGGATTGTGTTGCAAGTGCTGAAGGAGAAATAGCTTTATGCTAATCCTTCGAAGTGTGAGTTCTGGCTCAAGTCTATGAAGTTCCTTGGGCATGTGATTTTTGCTGAGGGAGTTGCAGTAGATCCGAACAAGATTGAGGCCGTGCTTGATTGGGAGAGGCTTAAGACGGTTACTGAATTGAGGAGTTTTCTTGGTCTGGCAGGTTACTATCGGAGGTTCATCAAGGGATTCTCCATGCTGGTTCTGCCAATGACTCGCCTTACCCGGAAGGAGACTCCATTTGTGCGGACTCACGAGTGTGAGGAATGTTTTCAGGAGTTGAAGAAGAGACTGACTACTGCTCCGGTGTTGGTCCTTCCTGATCCTGCGCTTGAGATTAAGCTTTACACCGACGCCTCCGGGAAGGGGCTAGGTTGGGTGTTGATGCAGTTGGGAAAAGTGATTGCCTATGCTTCGAGGCAGTTGAAGCCTCATGAGGAGAACTACCCGAATCATGATTTGGAGTTGGCTGCTATTGTGTTTGCTTTCAAGATTTGTAGGCATTATCTCTATGGCAAGAAGTTTGCCGTGTTCAGTGATCATAAGAGTTTGTAGTATCTGTTCGATCAGAAGGAGCTGAACATGAGACAGAGGAGATGGATGGAGTATCTGAAGGACTACAATTTTGAGTTGAAGTACCATCCTAGCAAGGCCAATGTGGTAGCTGATGCTTTGAGTCGAAAGTCCATGAGTCTATCCAGTTTAACCATGGGTGACTACGATATTATTGAGCAGTTTCGACATCTGACGGTGATCTCTTTGTTTGGGGGTGCACTTCTCGAAATGGAAACGGTGCAAGTGGAGAATAAGCTCATGGAAAAGATCATAGAGGCGCAATTGCAGAGAGAGTGCCTAGATTATGTGAAGAACCAGGACGAAATATCTTGGAATGAGGATGGTCTGTTGACTTTCCAGAAGAGGATTGTGGATCCTCAAGGTCCTTTGACTGTTGAGGTGATGACAGAGGCTCATAAGGGCCAGTTTACTGTCCACCCTGGTGCTACAAAGATGTACCAAGACTTGAAGAGGAACTACTGGTGGTCGGGCATGAAGAAGGACATTGTTGTTTATGTGTCCAAGTGTCTGATTTGCCAAAAGGTGAAGATAGAACACCAGAAGCCTTCTGGTAAACTTCAACCTCTTGAGATTTCCGAATGGAAATGGGAGAGCATTTCCATGGACTTCGTGGTGGGTTTGCCGAAGACTCAGGCTGGTTGTGACTCTATCTGGGTCATTGTGGATAGATTGACAAAGTATGCCCACTTTCTTCCGGTGAAGGTGAGCTTCACTACTGAGCAGTTGGCCCGACTATATGTTCGCGAGATTGTGAGACTTCACGGGGTTCCCGAGAGTATCATCAGTGATAGGGACCCGAAGTTCACATCTCAGTTCTGGGAGGCGCTGCAGGAAGCTTTTAGTACTCAGTTGAGATTGAGTACAACCTATCACCCTCAGACTGACGGACAGACTGAGCGGACCATCCAGACATTAGAGGACATGTTGAGGGCTTGCACTTTGGAGCAGGGTTCAGCATGGGATATGTACCCACCATTGGTAGAGTTTTCATACAACAACAGTTTCCATGCTAGCATGGGCATGACACCCTACGAGGCGCTGTATGGTAGGAGGTGTCGGACTCCTACCTGTTGGTCTGAGGTTGGAGATAAGGAGTTGTTTGGCTTAGACTTTCTCCAAGATACCACCCAGCAGATCCAGTTGATCAGAGAGAAGTTGAAGTAGGCGCAGAATCGCCAAAAGAGCTATTATGATGTTAAGCATCGTCCACTGGATTTCAGCGAGGGTGAGCACGTGTTTGTGAGACTTTCACCTATCACCGGTGTTGGTCGGGCCCTCGGAGTAAGGAAGCTGAGCCCGCGATTCATTGGGCCCTACTAGATACTTAGTAGAGTAGGACCTGTTGCCTACCGGCTTGCCTTGCCTCCGAACTTGGCCAACATTCACGACGTGCTTCACGTGTCTCAGCTTCAGAAGTACATAGCAGATCCTTCGTACGTGGTGCAAACTGATGATGTGGAGGTTCGGGAGAACTTGAAACTCCCGGCGGACCACTCAAAAATTTCGATCGTGGCGAGAAGCAGTTGAGGAGCAAGATCAATCCGATGGTCAAAGTGCAATGGACTAGAAGAAATCTTGAGGAGTGTACCTGGGAGCGAGAGGAAGAGCTTCTCCGGCAATACCCCGACTTCCGAGACATGTATGTTTCTGATTTTGAGGACAAAATCCTTAAAAAGGTGGGGTGAATGTAAGAACCCGCACCGTTAATTTAGGAAAATAATTAAATAAATATGAGAATTAGGAAATAATTCCATAATTGACCCTAATAATTATGAGAAGGCTTAAATAATTATGGTAAGTGATTAATAATGTTGAAAGTCGCTTTTCTGACGAAAAGTGCAGATATCGATTTTATTCCACGGTATAAATGCGTACCGATGAAGTATCCCGGAAAATTATGAAAAGTATGCATATGTCACTAGAAAAATATATAGGACTGGCATAACAAGTTTCAGGTCAAAATAATGAGAACTGGTGCCAGAACTGACACTGGTTAAGTAAAAATGCGTATCGGAAAGGTGCTGCGAAAAATAAAATAAAAATATGAAAAATCTTCGAAAAATAAGTTGGTTTAGAATCCTAAGTTTGGGATTAAAATGCTAAGCGTAGCTATTAACACTAATACAGTGTGATTAAACTTAAATCGGGTATAAATAGAGCATTACACTGAATTCTAGGTGGATCTCTCATAATTCCTACGTGCCTTGGCTGCTCCCACCCCTCCTCTCTTCTAAAAACTTGTGTTTTCCTTCATTTTCCACCAAATACACCACATTTCCTCCATGAAAACCTTTCTAGATCATGGAGTAGGCTTGCGGTAAGCATTGGGAGAGTGGAGAGTGTGCTCTTGGGGCCTTGTAGGTATGTTTCTGAGCATTCTAGGTGCTGACCTTTAGTTTGGTGAAGTGGGAAGCCATTCCTTGGGTTGGTGTAGCTTCGTGAAGCTTTCTTGGTAGAGAAAAGACCAACCTTAAAGTGTATTTTCGTGGTCCCTTGGTTGCTACTCTGTGGAGTGGCATTGGAAGCTTCACATCACTGCCTTTGTTCTGTTTTAAGCTTGGGTAAGCTCCACCACCTTTGATCATGAGTTTCTTTAGCTAAAAGTGGAGTCTTGGCATGTTTAATGAGTTGTTTAAATAACTAACTTGATCATTGGACCTAAAAGCCTATAAAAATGCATGCTTGGACGTTTTGATCGGTTAAAAACCAAACCTTTGGAGGGATATCTCGCAAAATGCAGAAACTGCATTCTGTCGCGAAATATCTGGATATGATATTCGGATATTGATATCCGGATATGGGGTCTTGAGATATGATATTTGGATATGGATATCCGGAAATGATATCCGGATATTGATATCCGGATATTGCCCCGACATATATATCTGGATATTCTGGGTTTCCGAGGACAGTAACGGTACTGTTTATACAGAATGAGATTTTGGGTTTGGGGACCCATGTTTGGTCAATGTGGACTTCGGTAATAATTAAACTAAGTCAGAATCAAGTGATTAAGGGCTTGTGGCTTTGTGAGAAGCCTAAAGACATGAAACGTAAAGGAAAGGCGTTGTCTTTATGTCATATGCTTGTAGAGTATGATTACTGGTATGATTATTGGTCTAAAACAGATTGTGATTCTGCTGTTTGTGGACTTTGAGCTTGTGTGGACTCTTGGCTTGGATAGTTAGCTTGCATGATAAGCTTTCGTGTCCTCGGTTTAGCCATTGTTGGTTCCACATACCCCATGGGGGGATGGTTTATATGCATGATGTGTTTTCATGTATTGATTTATTGAAATGTTTTTGAGCTGTTAAGTGCAAATGCCTATAATATGTATGTGGTGTTCGCCTAGACGAGATTAAGTTCTTGTGGGCAGGTACGACATTGGTGTGTACTATTGTGGGTTGTAGACGTACGTACAACCTACGCTTCCTCTAATCAGTAGAATAGTTAACACACATGATATGATGATATGCTGCATTGCACTGATTTTGGAACTTATATGATATTACTGCTTTTGAAATTATATTGCACATGTAAGTGAGCTTGGGGTGGAGAAATCCTTGAGGACCCCTTGCCTTACTGAGATTTATGTTTAGAGATCTCACCCCACGTTTGGGGCACATATTTCAGGTTCAGGTAACTCGGGGGTTGAGACCTCGGGTGGCAAGAGACCGGAGCTGAGTTAGATATATGCTGCTTATGATGATTATGCTTGGATTATGTTTGGATGCTGATCTGCTTTACTATCTTTATGATTATGTTGTTATTGTTGAGACTCTGTTGGGCTTGTTGTCTTATTTGGTGAGCATGAGAGTTGTCCATGCCACATTGATTTGACTATGTCTTGTTTTAGTTTCGAGAGGTATTAATGTATCAGGATTATGTTTGGACTACGTGTTGTAGATCCGTGACTTAGATACTCACATATTTATATCATGAGGTTATTCAGTGTAGCTAGTTGTCTATTTGTAATTTACATACAGGCAATATTTTGAAAGTGATTTAAGTAATCAACTTGGTAATTGATAATGACGTCATAATTGAAAAGAAAAAAGTTATTCCGCATTTTTAATTAAGCGTGGCTTAATACGATGACATGATAACAAACCGGGTATACACGAGGAGTTACACAAAGCATGTTCATATGGACTCTTCATATATCCATTCTTCTGAAAGTATTCATCTATTCTCATGTTCCATGCTCTTGATACGTGCTTCAATCCATACAGTGCTTTCTTCAATCTATAGAGTTTATCCTCCTCTTCTTTTTTGATATATCCTTGTGGTTACTCAATGTAAACTTCTTCTTCCAGAGAACCATTGAGGAAAGTTGACTTTACGTCCATCTGGTTTATATTCCAGTTCTGTTGTGCTGCAACTGCAGTAAGTAACCTGATAGTATCAATTCATGCAACTGGTGCAAAAACTTCTTCATAGTCAACATTATATTTCTGCTTATAGCCTTTGGCCACCAATCTCGCCTTGTACTTCTCCACTTTTCCTTCTTTGTTGGTCTTTGTCTTATACACCCACTTTACTCCGATTGCTGTATGACCTGCAAGCATGGTTGTGAGCTCCCACATGTCATTCCTTTTGATCGCAACAATTTCATCATTCATGGCTTTCTTCCACTTTTCATGTTTTGCAGCTTCTTCATATGTCACTGGATCACATTTAGCCATTAAACAAAATAATGAATAAGCAAGTGTAGTTTGTACCGGATCTGTAGCATCATAAATATCACTCAAGCTTCTCATCTTTGCTGTTGCTTCCCCTGAATCGTTGTTGCTACTGCTACTGTTTCCTTAAGTTGATGGTGCAGATGAAGAAGTTGTTGGCATAGGACTTGGTGGAGGAGTTTGGTTATTTCCTTCTTGAACTGTCTGATCTTTTGATTCGTCATCACTTTTAAAGAATAGGTCTACCACTTTGTTTTCTTCATCACTCCATCTCCAATAATCTGCCTCATCAAACTTTACATCTCGTGAAATGATCACCTTTTTGGTCAAAGGATTGTAGAGTCTGTATGCTTTACTCTTAAGGTCGTAGCCAGTGAAAATGCATTTATCCCCTTTGTCATCTAGCTTCTTTCTCCTTTGATCTGGAATATGAGCATATGCTATGCAACCAAAAATTCTTAAATGACTTACTTCTGGTTTCTTGCCACTCCATGCTTCATTTGGAGTTTGAACTGCACGCTCTTTGTTGGACATCAGTTTAGTAAATAGGCAACATATTGAACAACTTATGCCCAGAATGGTTTTGGCAATTATTTTTCTTTGAGCATGCTTCTCGCCATATCAAGAATTATGCGATTCTTTCTTTCTGCAATGCCATTTTGTTCTGGAGTGTAGGCAGCTGTTAACTAGTGAACTATTCCATGTTTTTTTTTGTAAAATTCATCAAACAACTTGGAAGTATATTCACCTCCTCTATCTGTTCTGAGCGTATTCAGATTTTGACCGCTTTACTTTTCTGCCATTGCTTTGAATTCTTTGAATTTATCAAGGGCTTTTGATTTTTCTTTGAGAAAATATACCCATGTTTTCCTGCTAAAATCATCAATAAAGGTGATATAATACCTGTTACTTCCAAGTGATTGAATGTCAAATGGGCCAACAATATCTGAATGAACCAACTGCAATGGTCTTCTGACTCTCCATGATTTGCCAACTTCAAAGCTTTGTTTGTGTTTCTTTCCTCTCATACAACTTTCACACAACTGATCTAGATGATTTATTTGTGGCAATCCGCTCACCATCTGACAACAGCTTCAAGCCAGTGAATCCAAGATGTCCAAATCTGAGGTGCCACAACCACGAACTATCTTTTGTGATGGACTTCATAAATCTTATTGCTTATGTCTGGATATTCAACTTGAAAAGGCAATTTCTTATCATATCAACTTTTGCAATTAACTCTCCTTTTTGATTTATTATGACAAGAGAGTTATTTTTCAAATGTATATCATATCCTTTCTCCAGAAGCTGGCCAATACTGTGGAGATTGCTTTTCAAAGAGGGAATATAATAGACATCTGAGATATATGCCTTACCTCCATTCTTTGTGAAAAACATGATCTTTCCTTGCGTTTGACTGGAATCTTTGATGAATCTCTAAATGTAACTTCTCCTTGAACTTCCTCATTCAGCTCAGTGAATAACTCATCTTTACCAGATATATGATTGCTTGCTCCTGTGTCAAGGTACCAAATGTCATTGCTATTATCTTCATGGCTGTTTCAGACTTTCAGTTGCTACATCTACAGGCTCCGAATATCCGGCTTCAACGAGCTCCCAGACATCCTGTGAACCTAGGAGCATCTTCATGTGAGTGCTCCAGTTTTCATAATTTGACTTTGTCAATTTTGAAATTTGAGGTTGCATCATCTCCGCCATCTTTGATCAACTATGGTTCTGATACCACGTGTTGAAAATTTAATGAAAAATAAGAATAACAAAAGCGAAGGCTGCACTAATATTATAAAAGAAACTTTCACACAACCGCTCTTCTCTTTTTCTCTTCAATAGTGCTACGACACCTCTTTGTTTTTCTTTGAGCAATTCTAATTTTTTATTCACATATCATTCATATTACACACATATGTTATATATAAGAGATCAACCACTGGAATAGAAACCGTTCCACCTCTTCGTTTTTTCATGACATCTATTATGACTCATCATTAACCGATTACAAGGACAACAATTAAGCCACATGGCTATACACCCAAGTCTAAGCGGTAAAAGAGTATTACAAGGACAACAATAGAATAATACAATGACACCTAGTACAAGGACAACTACAATACAATGACACCTATTTTTTAGAAACGGTGCATAGGAAAGTTTGCAATTTTAACACGTATCCCAACCAAAACTAGGATTAGTAAAGCTCAAATCCAAGGTCTTAAAAGAGAGAGTAGAAAACTTATGTAAAATACAGTGGTATCTGAACCCAAATGTCTTAGAAACTCCATGCTTAGTGCATCCACGAAGATTCAAAGAAGCTCCAACATTGAGGGTGGTGCAAGACATTCTACTCCCTACTTGGGTTTTAACCACAAAACCTACTCGGTTAATTTATCAAACAACTTGTGTATTTGGAACAATAAAAGTTGAAGTCTTGCATAGTGGGTGTGCAAAAAAGAGGACAAAATAACAGAGGGAAACACATAAATCTGCATTATTTGTTGATTCCAGAAAACGTGTATAACAAATTAATGTTGACGAAAGCAAAATTTAAAATAAATCTGCATAGGGTGTATAATAGTCACTTACAACATCTCCAAACATGTCTAACAAACGTCTATAAGAATCATAAACACATTCCTTACAATGTAAATGCTAAACCAGCAACCACTTCACCATTCAATCCAAGGCTGACGACTGTGTCCATCATTCCAGGCATCCAAATGTAGTAAATCTAGACTACAAATATGTTATATACAAATAAATTAATGCTAAAAACATCTTAAATACACCGTAAAGTGAATCAAATCTAAGTCACGGTAGACCTATAACTACAGTATGATATTTCAACAATGAAGACAAATCTATTTCATACCTCACACGTATAAATACAGTAATTAAGCTACGCCATATGTTTTACATGATTACAACTTGGTGGGAGAGGCATCACATTCAGCATATCACATTATTTACAAGTTAGTGACACGTTTTGATATTAAATAATACTTTTAATTTATGTAGTGTATATTATATTTAATATTTAATAATTTAACAAAAAAATGAAGCTAAACTTATAATTCGCATCAATTTTGCAAAGAAATATAAGATATCACAAATATTTATATTAAACTCAATAAAATGACAATCATAATACAATAAATCTAATAATTGAAACTAAAAGCATGATACAACGCAACCTTTGAACTCTTTTTTGAGTTTCTACAATGTGTGTTGGAGTGTCAGGAAGAGTCAAACACGTCACATCAAGTTTTTTCAAGTGTCAGTGCATCATAGGTGGCTAATTGATGATAGCAATGGAGGTAATGGCTAATGATGGTGGTATGACTGGGGTTGCTTATCAACCGATCCAAACCGATTCAAATCGCGGTGACCGAAATGAAAAATCGATAATCGAATTATCCAAAAACCAAAAAAGATATCTTATATTTTAATTTGATTAGATCGATTTTCAGTTTGGTTAGTGAAAATTGATCAAATTCAAACCGATCCAATGTATTATGTATTTATTACTTTTGAAAGAATGAAGTATGGAAGAGAATTATTGTGACTTGAAATCTTATTATTTTGTAAACTTGAAATCTCGAATGTTATTGATAGCAAACTACCTTCTTTTAGTTTTTATTATCTATTACTTTATTTTAACTATTCATGAGTTTTAAGACTTATTTTAGTTTGAAGACTTAAATTTTTCAATGATTTGTAACTTTGTATGGCTTTATTTTGATATAGTTAATGATTTGTATGGTTGAAATTTAATTTTGCAAAAAACTAAAATCGGTCCAATTTAAATCAAATAAAATTGGATTAGATTGGATGAAATTTGAAAAAAAATTTCAAATCAAACTAAAGGGATTAAATTAGTAATTTTTGCTTTAAAGTGAATCCAATTAAACCGCGAACACCCGTATGTATGACCAACTCTCACATTCTTAGGAAAGATCATGGAGCTGGCAAAGAATCACTTCTAGAAGAAAAATATTTTATCTTATCCTATACGAATCCTAACTCAAGCTTTCTTAGAATATTTATTAATTAGGTTACGGAGAAGACAGAATCAGAAAAAAAAAATTAAATTATCATATTAAGTATGTTCACCAAACAATGAATATATTATTTTATTTCCAAACCAACCTTAATGGCATGAGAATGAGACAAATTAAAGAGAGGGATTAAAGGACAAAGAGTAAAAAGTAAAAATAAAAAGATGCTGACTAGATCTAATTTGGATTACGTTTCCAAGATCCTTCAAAAAGATGCCTTCGGTTTGTCGTTTATTTTATTTTTTTGATTTAATATCGGTGGAGTTTAACATTGATATTTTTTCTTTTTAGTATTAAACATTGATATTTAACCATTTATATCGCGTGCACAGAGCATACAAATCTTGCACGCAACGTAACATGTATTAACTAATGGAAAATAATGCAAAAGTGAAGACACATTTTTTTATAGAAGCATGTGTTTATTTTCTTCATTAATGTTTACAATGTAACAATTATTGGTCAGAAAAAAGTAATTATTTTTCAGTTAAAAATATTAAAAACAACATTTTATCTCCTTATAAAAAACAAATTTTATTATTATTAATCATAATGAGTGTTAGAAATATAATTAAAAATACAAAATTTTTAATATATCTTTACCTAATAGTTTAAATTTGTGTTATCGATCACTTATCATCAAAAATTATTTTTCTTAGATTTTTTCATTAATTATTATTTGAGTAATACAAATACAATAAAACTTTCTCTCCTGAATTTTAAATAATAAGTGCAATATGAATATAAAAGAAAAATAATGAATAAGAGATTTCTTGTTTGTGTTCCTGTATAGATTACTGAACCGATGTCTCATGATTCACCTGCACTATGTGGCCACCACATCCCCCCGTCATGGGTCCCCACTCCCCAGCTCAGGTTCTTTCATAACCGCGTACTCGTTTGTATCTATGGTGTTTGTCTCTCCAACTCCAGAATATACTTTTCTGAGTCAATTTGTTATATTAGGTTAGGCGCGCGGGTTGCATTATTTGTTTCAATTCAGTATTTTTAATAGATAATTATTCAATTTATATTTAAATTATAAAGTAACTTTGCTAAAAGCCTATAACTAAAATATTTAAATAGAACATTTGGTTAAAATTTTGTTTCAGTGTAACTAAATCATACTAATAATGTATGATAAAGAGACTAGTATTCATTCTTTAATGTTTTTATTTTACATAACATTTTTTTGGGTAGAAATTTTACATAATATTTTATGGATAAAGTGTGTGTCATTTTAAAGGATGTAAAGTTGTGTCATTTTAAGAGAGAGAAAGAGATAGATAAAGGAAGAGAGAGAATTGACAAAAAAAATAAAGGTGTGGGTCTCACTTCTTTGTGAGAGTGAAAGAATATAAGTTGTGTCATTTAAAAGGATAAACATTTTTGCCATATTTTATTAACTCAATCCTAATAATACTTCGATACATTTTCTCTTTAATTTTTTAAATAATTTTTTTTAATTGGTTTTGTATAATATCCCTACTTAAATATTTAGAAAATAGCATGAATTAAATATTTAATCATGCAACATTGGGTTGAATTAAGTAAAAAGGGCCTAATTAAATAAATTGAGATCATTTGGGGTTAAAAGTGCAGTCAATGAGATTTTGAGGTAAAAATGTGTGTAGGCAAAATTATCTAGAATGTAAAAGTAAAGTTAGAAATATTAGTATAAAAACATTCCAGACCATTAGGTAAAGTTTGAAAGTGAATAGAGCTAACCGGATAGATAAGCTTTTACTTGGTGGAAAGAACTTAACTATGTTAAGTTGTAAGAACACGCACCGTTAATCTAGGAATTTAAATAACTTAATTATGAAATTAAAGAATAATTCCATAATTGACCTTAAATAATTATGAGAGGGCATAAATAATTATAGTAAGTGCTTAATCATGTTGAAGTCGCTTTTCTGACGAAAAGTGCAGATATCGATTCTGCTTCACGGTATAAGTGCGTAGTGATGAAGTATCCCGAAAAATGATAAAGAGTATGCATATATTCCTAGAAAAACATTTAGGACTGGAATATCAAGTTTGAAGTCGAAATAAGGAGAATTGACGTCAGGACTTATACCGGCTGCGTAAAAACGCTTACCGGCAAAGTGTTGCAAAAATTATAATAAAAATATGAAAAATCCTAGAAAAATAACTAGGTTCAGATTATGAAGTTTGAGATTAAAATGATTAGCAGAGCGATTAGCGCTTGTACTGATGGATTAACTTAATGCGCATATAAATAGAAACTTTGGCACAAAAACCTAAGGCTGCTGATATTGTCTACGTAGAGCTCCCTTGTGCTCTTTGTTTCTGAACTTCACTCCCTTCTCCAAAGCTTGAGGCTTTAGTTTGTAAAAATCCCAAGGCACCATTTTTACTCTTGATTTCTCCTCTCTTCTTTTGTAAACACTTAAGAGAAGGCCTTGTGAGGAAGATAGACACCTCCCTTCTGAGTTGTGGCCTCTGTTTGTGAGGGTGAGTTGCTGACTTTGTGGTTGTGAGTGGGAAGGCTTGTTTCATTTACTTTGGTGCTTCAAGGGACCATATTTGATAGAGTAAGGATCAAGCTTGTAGTGCATTTTTGTGATCTTGAAGTAGCAGAACCTTGGGGCTGTATAGAAAGCTCCAAGTTAGTCCCTTTTTCTGAGTTCTTGAGCCTCGAGGTAAACCATGATCACTCTCTTTGAAATTTCATGGTTTGAGCTTGTTTGAGTCATTAAAGAGTGAAACTTTGATCATTCAAGTTAAATGTTGATAAATTATGCTTAAAATACATTAATGAGCTTCTGTTTGTGGAGTTATTGGACTCCAAATTGTGAGAGGACCTTTAAAATGTGGATTATGCAGAAACTGCACGAGTTCTAATAAGTATTCAAATACTTTTCGTGGAGTATTCGAATACTCATCAGCAGATAGTCAAATACTCATGAAGGAGTATTAGGATACTTTTCTGGGAAAAAAAGTATTTGGATACCTTAGTAAATGTATTCGAATACTTGGTGGTATTCGAATACTATAGTGAAAGTATTCGGATACTGTGAGGAAAATATTCGAATACTTTGTGTTATTCGAATACTTTAGTGAACGTATTCGGATACTATCTGGAGACATGAAATATTCGAATACTCATCGAGGAGTATTCGAATACCTCCTGCAGAATTAGCCTTTAATCACTTAAAACAAGAAAGAAAGTCATAAACACTTAGTGAAACTTTGGGGCTATGAATATTGATAATATCATTATTATAAATAGACCGTGAGTGTGATGTTTGGTGACCTTGGGCTGGTGTGGACTCTTGATTGGATTGTTAGCTTGCAAGGCAAGCTTTCGTGTTCTCGGTTTTGCCCATTGTTGGTTCCACCATACCTCATGGGGGAATGGTTTATATGCATGCTATGTTTTTATGAAATAAATGATGAATCTTGACATGCTATTGAGATGTTTTATTGAGTGCAAGTGCCATATGATATGTATGTGGTGTACCACCTAGACGGATGCATACACACATAACATGGATATATGCTGCATTGCACAGATTTTGGAAATTATATTGCTATACTGTTTTGGAACTTATATTGCACATGTAAGTGAGCTTGGGGTGGAGAGATCCTTGAGGACCCCTTATCTTACTGAAATTTCTTTTTAGAGATCTCACCCCGTGTTGGGGCACATTTTCTGGTACATGTGCCTCAGGGGTTGATTCCTCTAGCGACAGGAGGCCGGAGTTGAGCTGACTGTTGCATGCTTATTAGTCTATCTGTTTGACATGATTATGCCTGATTTACATTTTATGGCTATTGTATTGAGACATGATAATTATGTCGTGTTATTTGGTGAGCATGAGAGTTGTCCATGCCACATTGAATTCTGTTATGTTTTGAGACTTGAGTTGTATAGTTGTATCTGGATATGGTCCGGTCTACGTGTTGTAGTTTCGTGACTTGATACTATTTATGTTATGAGGTTATTCAGTTATTAGTTATTTATCACAATATACATACAGGTGATATTTTGAGAAAGGATAAGTAATCAACTTGGTTAATGATTAATGATGTCATCATTGGTAAAAGAAAAGTTAGCTTCCACATTTAATTAGATGCGCTATTACCATATGTATGTTAAATACACTGGGTGCACACAGGGTGTTATAATATCCCTACCTAAATATTTAGAAAATAACATGAATTAAATATTTAATCATGCAATATTGGGTTGGATTAAGTAAAAAGGGCCTAATTAAATAAATTAAGGTCATTTGGGGTTAAAAGTGCAATCAATGAAATTTTTGAGGTAAAAATGTGTGTAGGAAAAATTATGTAGAATGTAAAAGTAAAGTTAGAAATATTAGTATAAAAACATTCTAGACCATTAGGTAAAGTTTGAAAGTAAATGAAGCTAACCGGATAGATAAGTTTTTACCCGGTAGAAATAACTTAACTATGTTAAGTTGTAAAACGTTACACCCCACCCCATTTCTTCTTCTTCGATGGACAAGCAAGGGAGAGAAGAGGAGAATCCATTTTGGAAGCCCAAACACTAGTTTCCTCATTCCTCAACGAAAATCATTCGTTCCAAAGCCAAAAATGTAGAGAATCCTCTCCTCATTACAAATCCTAGCTTATTTTTGAGTGTGAAGCTTGGTGGAGAGAAATCCTTTCCTCCCAAGAATTCCAAAATCTTAAAGATTGGAAGAGTTTGAGGGCACTTCCTTCTATAGGAGCTTAGGGAACACTCATTCCTTGGCTGGGTTTTCTTTTGTGGTAAGTTTTCACTCCTTAAAGCTATTTTCATGGAGATCTTAAAATGGAAGAAGATGATGAATAATGTTTTGTGGGTTGCATGAGTTTGAGTTTGATTGAGGCTTAGTTCCTTTGTAAATGTTGTTAAAGAAGAAAAAATAATCGGTAAAAATGAGTTTAAATAGTCATTTGGGCATACTATGATATTTTCATGAATTCATGCTTGGTTTTGTGAGTTTTCTTGTATTCCAAGCCATTGATTGATTGGATGATTGATTGTGTCCATGTTGTGGTTAGGATTAAAGCAAGTGGACCAACATTGAGTGACTAACCATTGGTGGAAGCTATGGAGCTTGAGTAGCCCCTATAATTGGTGTGTATTTTTAAGATTGTAGATTGACTATAAAGTTTGCATTTTTGGTGGTGAACAAAGGTTGAATTGAAAGCTAATTGAGGTAAGCCCTCGGACATTTGGACCTTCGGAATTGATCTCTTTATTGTTCCACCAAGCTCTGAATGGGTAGTGATTGTTGTTAAAGTGTATTTAAATGCAATAGAGTGATATAATGTCTTGTTATATGTGCATGTGTTTTATTTTTCACACAAGATGGTAAATCCAGAGTATGGGTAAAACCATGCAAGTGACACGAGCTGTCGAACTCGCGCAAATTAAAAATTAATTCTTTAGGGTTCAGAAAATTTTGTAGTAAAGTGCAAACCCTAAGTCGTCTCTCAAGGAAATTGTTTGGGTAAAAATCGCTTACGATGACAGAAAATAAAATGGGGGTTTTGGATTTTGATTCAATAATTAAAAAGGCAGAATGTAAAATTGTATGTAAAATTCGTAATTAAAAATAACCAACCTAAGGTTTGGGTTCCATGGACGTCTTTCCTCGGATAAGAAGATATCAGAATCGTGATTGATTTGTCAATCGGATCAGAATCCTTATTTCCAATTGACAACCCTCTCTAAGCGATCGCTTAGCATTTGATCAAAGACGATGCTTCTACTCATACAATCGCAGAGTATCAGCCCGCTTGATTTAAGGTCATAGGGTCAATCAACCTAATCATCAAATCTGATGATTAATCCCTTTCCATAATCGCAATCGCGAACCTCAGATTGAATATCCACGATCGCACGATATCAATCTGAGTTGGGAAGGGAAACAAAACTGATTTGAAATAAACGCAGATCCTCAAGACCAATCCATGGAATCCATTACCCTTAGGTTGATTAAAAGGTTCTTAGCCTCGCATGGCTAAGGTAAACATAATTGAAATGAAAAGAAGAAGAAGAAGAAAAAAGATGAAGAACGCAATTGAATAAAAACTCAGAGAGAACTTCTCTGTTGTAAAAACTGACTACCAAGGGTTTCCTAGAGTCCCCTTTAAATAGCCGTCACGCAGGACGGCTAGGGTTTCATCGCTTCAGCCCAAACATAAAATAAAAAAACCGAATAAAATAAAATGAAACGATAAAACTTGGCTTTGGGCCACTTAAGTAATTGGGTTTTAATTTAAATTACAAGCCCAATAGTCAAACAAAACTTCAGCAAAACGCGTCCAACTTGGTGTCCAAAATCGACCAGCTTCTAGTCCGAATTGGGCTTAGAGCTCTGCATAAGAATTGTAGCTCTCTGTGTTATCTGAAAAACCCAACAAGAACGGAGTCAATCCGACAACTATGGACCGAGATATGGCCAAAATACAGAAGTAACGTAAAGTTGAAAAATTCTGACGAAAATAAATTAAACCCAATTAAAAACTAAAAACCTAAATTAACTCTAACAATCATTATTTTATTCAAATAAATCCTAAAAATACTAATCAAGAGTAACAAATAAGTGTAACAAAATATGTGTTATCAAATTCCCCCACACTTATCTTTTTGCACTCCTGGGCAAAAACTAAAATTGAAAGTAAATACTAAGATCAACCAATCCTTTCTAACAATTACCAAGCATACAGAAAATATACAAAGATCACAAGTCTTCTACAGATAAATCAATCAGGACAGAAATTCCCTAATCTCAAATCACAAGGCCTGCTAACTTCAACTGCAACTGCTAACTGCATAAAAATGGTTCCTCACAAGATGCTCTCAATTTTTCTCTCAAGTGTATCAGTTAATTCAGTATA
Organism: Gastrolobium bilobum; assembly: GCF_033153095.1. Lineage (NCBI taxonomy): Eukaryota > Viridiplantae > Streptophyta > Magnoliopsida > Fabales > Fabaceae > Gastrolobium > Gastrolobium bilobum. Next base: position 138,767 of record NW_026897314.1, read on the forward strand.
TCACTCAAATCAACTCAAGAAAATCATCCTACCATAGGCTTGCTCAAGTTCTACTTCTCCACTGCTCATAACACATGCATGCACAAATCAAGAGGGCTTTATGCAGGGTTGTAATGGGGCTGAGGTAAAGGTGTGGATGAATATGGAAGAGAAAGCTAAACACCCCAGAATTTTACAAAGAGCAAAAGTTAAGAACTAAACTAAGAACATAAAACAAAGATACTGAAAAGATAAATACTTTTTTTTTTTTTTTTTTTTTTTTTTTTTTGTTTTTGGTTTTTTTTTTTTTTTTTTTTTGGTTTTTTTTTTTGAAGAAGTAAAACCACATAGCAGAAATGAATCAGATAGTCACCCCTCACACTTAAACTTTTGTCCGTCTCGGGCAAACCCCCACACTTAAACACAACATCACAATGAAATCAATGCTCAGTAAAACTCCAGGGTGTGGAATTAATTGGTTTTTCACTTAGGCTTGTAATGCGGCTTAAGAAATAAAAGATATAAAGGCTCAAAGGGGCTCACCAAGGGATAATAATATAAGGGACGGCTATCCGGCTAAAGTGGGTACGGAAAAGAAAGAATGCCTCAATCATATTCATGCATGCAAGTGAAAAATGCAGTTTCAAAAAGAACAAGAGCAAGTTCTAGAGGACAACAATCAAGAGCAGAAACACACAAGAAAGAAAGCATGGCCAGAAGATATGCCATGTATGCGGGCTCAAAACCTCACAAGGGTAAACCAAGTCATGTAATCAACATCACAGAATCAATCAACAGGTAGTTGTAATCCAAGAATCGAGATCAAAGCCCAACAGATTTATGCTATCAAACACTGTGATCTATGTCTACTCTATGTACCACTCAATAATTACCAGAAAGAAAAGGAAAATCTACCTATGAAAAATCATAAACTAAAAGAAAGGAAAAGAAAAATAAAAATGCAAATAACAGAAAGAAAAGAAAAAGTCAAAAACTAAAAGAAAGAAAGGAAAAGAAAAATAAAAATGCAAATAACAGAAAGAAAAGAAAAAGAGGGAAGAGAACTCCCTGAACTCCCTAAGGAGAATAAACAGCATCAAACAGCCTGATTTCTGCCTCACTGGTTTAACACCTTCAAGTAAAATGCGGTGCATGCACATGGAAGGGTTGATTCCCACATTATCTGCTAAAGTCCATCCAATTGCCTTTTTATTTTCTTTCAGCAATGTCAGAAGCTTTACCTCCTGCTCAGGTAGAAGGTTCTTGGAGGTTCTTGGCCACTATCACAGGTAACTGCTCATTTTCCTCAAGAAATGCATATTTCAAGTGGTCGGGCAGAACCTTCAACTCCAATTTCGGAGGTTGCTCACTGGATGGAAGAGGTGTAGTTGGTGGTGCAAATTCTGCAGAAAACAAGTCAGCAGCAATGCCTGTAAACAAATTCTCAGAAACAGAATTAGGATCATCAATAATATCAGCAGGCAATTCAGAAAGTGCAGATTCACACTCAGAATCAGATTCATCAATAAGTGCATCGTTAAAACCAGAAAGATGTGATGCTATTTCAGCACACACAATGCACTCTTGACTATCACTACAATCACAGAAATCAGAACCATTAATAGATGAAAAATCAGTAAGGAATTCAGGAGAAAAATCCTCAACAACTTCATCTATCACATCAATGCAGAAAAAAAGATGATCAGATGTATCAGTGCTCTGCTTCTTGGAGCTAGTGTCACTTCCCTTAGATGACTCAGCAGCAGTGTGGTTTGGCTCCTCCATATGCTTGCCAGACCGCAGAGTAGTAGCACTCACATTTCCGCTTCCTTTTGGATTTGGAACTGTTTGGGATGGAAGGGAGCTGCCACTTGCTTGTTGATTTTGACTCATTGACGTTGCAAGCTGGCCAATCTGTGTTTGCAGATTCTGGAGGGAATACTCAGTAATCTGCTGGAACTGCAGATTGATAGTTGCCATCTGCTTCATTAAATCCTCCAAAGAATGACCATCGCTACTGGCTTGCTGCAGCATTGGCTGTGGAGGTGCAAATTGTTGAAAATTTTGCCTCTGTTGAGAAGGTGCAAACTGCTGCCTCTGTTGGAATGGTGCACTTTGCTGGTTCTGATTCCAATTGAGATTTGGATGATTTTTCCAGCCAGGATTATATGCATTAGAGAAAGGATTGTTTTGCTGCTGCTGCTGGTATTGTGGCTTTGCAGGAAAAATTGCAGTAAAAGACTGATCAACTTGGAAACCACTGTCTGGAAAGGAAGAACAAACATCTGTAGGGTGAAAAATTGGATTCATAGCAAACAGAAGCAAAAATAAATCTATAAAAAAAATACTAAATGAACTCAGAATGCTATGGGACCAACACTCCTAAACTCTAATTGACCTTACGGACTCAAAAATCAAATAAATTGTTTTTTCGAAAAATAAAATAAAATAGTAAACAAAGGAATTTGGCAAAACCAGTTTTCAGAGCGATCAGAGCAAGTTGAATAAATTCAGAAATACCCGATACGTCCTTGAACCAATCGCTCAAACTGAAGTTTTACCGATTTCCCAATTTATTTTTTTTTTGATTTTTTGATTGATTTTTTTTTTTAATTTTTTTTCAAAAACGAAAATTAAAGAAAAAGAAGATGAAGATGAAAAAGAAGATGATCAAGAATCAGAAAACGATTTAGACCGATGCAATTTCCCCGGCAACGGCGCCAAATTTGACACGAGCTGTCGAACTCGCGCAAATTAAAAATTAATTCTTTAGGGTTCAGAAAATTTTGTAGTAAAGTGCAAACCCTAAGTCGTCTCTCAAGGAAATTGTTTGGGTAAAAATCGCTTACGATGACAGAAAATAAAATGGGGGTTTTGGATTTTGATTCAATAATTAAAAAGGCAGAATGTAAAATTGTATGTAAAATTCGTAATTAAAAATAACCAACCTAAGGTTTGGGTTCCATGGACGTCTTTCCTCGGATAAGAAGATATCAGAATCGTGATTGATTTGTCAATCGGATCAGAATCCTTATTTCCAATTGACAACCCTCTCTAAGCGATCGCTTAGCATTTGATCAAAGACGATGCTTCTACTCATACAATCGCAGAGTATCAGCCCGCTTGATTTAAGGTCATAGGGTCAATCAACCTAATCATCAAATCTGATGATTAATCCCTTTCCATAATCGCAATCGCGAACCTCAGATTGAATATCCACGATCGCACGATATCAATCTGAGTTGGGAAGGGAAACAAAACTGATTTGAAATAAACGCAGATCCTCAAGACCAATCCATGGAATCCATTACCCTTAGGTTGATTAAAAGGTTCTTAGCCTCGCATGGCTAAGGTAAACATAATTGAAATAAAAAGAAGAAGAAGAAGAAAAAAGATGAAGAACGCAATTGAATAAAAACTCAGAGAGAACTTCTCTGTTGTAAAAACTGACTACCAAGGGTTTCCTAGAGTCCCCTTTAAATAGCCGTCACGCAGGACGGCTAGGGTTTCATCGCTTCAGCCCAAACATAAAATAAAAAAACCGAATAAAATAAAATGAAACAATAAAACTTGGCTTTGGGCCACTTAAGTAATTGGGTTTTAATTTAAATTACAAGCCCAATAGTCAAACAAAACTTCAGCAAAACGCGTCCAACTTGGTGTCCAAAATCGACCAGCTTCTAGTCCGAATTGGGCTTAGAGCTCTGCATAAGAATTGTAGCTCTCTGTGTTATCTGAAAAACCCAACAAGAACGGAGTCAATCCGACAACTATGGACCGAGATATGGCCAAAATACAGAAGTAACGTAAAGCTGAAAAATTCTGACGAAAATAAATTAAACCCAATTAAAAACTAAAAACCTAAATTAACTCTAACAATCATTATTTTATTCAAATAAATCCTAAAAATACTAATCAAGAGTAACAAATAAGTGTAACAAAATATGTGTTATCAAATTCCCCCACACTTATCTTTTTGCACTCCTGGGCAAAAACTAAAATTGAAAGTAAATACTAAGATCAACCAATCCTTTCTAACAATTACCAAGCATACAGAAAATATACAAAGATCACAAGTCTTCTACAGATAAATCAATCAGGACAGAAATTCCCTAATCTCAAATCACAAGACCTGCTAACTTCAACTGCAACTGCTAACTGCATAAAAATGGTTCCTCACAAGATGCTCTCAATTTTTCTCTCAAGTGTATCAGTTAATTCAGTATATCACTCAAATCAACTCAAGAAAATCATTTTTTTTTTTTTTTTTTTTTTTTTGTTTTTTTTTTTTTTTTTTTTTTGTTTTGAAGAAGTAAAACCACATAGCAGAAATGAATCAGATGGTCACCCCCCACACTTAAACTTTTGTCCGTCTCGGGCAAACCCCCACACTTAAACACAACATCACAATGAAACCAATGCTCAGTAAAACTCCAGGGTGTGGAATTAATTGGTTTTTCACTTAGGCTTGTAATGCGGCTTAAGAAATAAAAGATATAAAGGCTCAAAGGGGCTCACCAAGGGATAATAATATAAGGGACGGCTATCTGGCTAAAGTGGGTACAGAAAAGAAAGAATGCCTCAATCATGTTCATGCATGCAAGTGAAAAATGCAGTTTCAAAAAGAACAAGAGCAAGTTCTAGAGGACAACAATCAAGAGCAGAAACACACAAGAAAGAAAGCATGGCCAGAAGATATACCATGTATGCAGGCTCAAAACCTCACAAGGGTAAACCAAGTCATGCAATCAACAACACAGAATCAATCAATAAGTAGTTGTAATCCAAGAATCGAGATCAAAGCCCAACAGATTTATGCTATCAAACATTGTGATCTATGTCTACTCTATGTACCACTCAATAATTACCAGAAAGAAAAGGAAAATCTACCTATGAAAAAATCATAAACTAAAAGAAAGAAAGGAAAAGAAAAATAAAAATGCAAATAACAGAAAGAAAAGAAAAAGAGGGAACAGAACTCCCTGAACTCCCTAAGGAGAATAAACAGCATCAAACAGCCTGATTTCTGCCTCACTGGTTTAACACCTTCAAGTAAAATGCGGTGCATGCACATGGAAGGGCTGATTCCCACATTATCTGCTAAAGTCCATCCAATTGCCTTTTTATTTTCTTTCAGCAATGTCAGAAGCTTTACCTCCTGCTCAGGTAGAAGGTTCTTGGCCACTATCACAGGTAACTGCTCATTTTCCTCAAGAAATGCATATTTCAAGTGGTCGGGCAGAACCTTCAACTCCAATTTCGGAGGCTGCTCACTGCATGGAAGAGGTGTAGTTGGTGGTGCAAGTTCTGCAGAAAACAAGTCAGCAGCAATGCCTGTAAACAAATTCTCAGAAATAGAATTAGGATCATCAATAATATCAGCAGGCAATTCAGAAAGTGCAGATTCACACTCAGAATCAGATTCATCAATAAGTGCATCGTTAAAACCAGAAAGATGTGATGCTATTTCAGCACACACAATGCACTCTTGACTATCACTACAATCACAGAAATCAGAACCATGAATAGATGAAAAATCAGTAAGGAATTCAGGAGAAAAATCCTCAACAACTTCATCTATCACATCAATGCAGAAAACAAGATGATCAGATGTATCAGTGCTCTGCTTCTTGGAGCTAGTGTCACTTCCCTTAGATGACTCAGCAGCAGTGTGGTTTGGCTCCTCCATATGCTTGCCAGACCGCAGAGTAATAGCACTCACATTTCCGCTTCCTTTTGGATTTGGAACTGTTTGGGATGGAAGGGAGCTGCCACTTGCTTGTTGATTTTGACTCATTGACGTTGCAAGCTGGCCAATCTGTGTTTGCAGATTCTGGAGGGAATACTCAGTAATCTGCTGGAACTGCAGATTGATAGTTGCCATCTGCTTCACTAAATCCTCCAAAGAAGGACCATCGCTACTGGCTTGCTGCTGCATTGGCTGTGGAGGTGCAAATTGTTGAAAATTTTGCCTCTGTTGAGAAGGTGCAAACTGCTGCCTCTGTTGAGAAGGTGCAAACTGCTGCCTCTGTTGGAATGGTGCACTTTGCTGGTTCTGATTCCAATTGAGATTTGGATGATTTTTCCAGCCATGATTATATGCATTAGAGAAAGGATTGTTTTGCTGCTGCTGCTGCATCTGCTGGTATTGTGGCTTTGCAGGAAAAACTGCAGCAACAGACTGATCAACTTGGAAACCGCTGTCAGGGCCTGATTCGTGAGGCAAAGCCTCACGACTTTTGACAGGGATGATCGTCTCCTTCAGCTCACCAATTTTCAGAGCGATCAGAGCAAGTTGAACAAGTTCAGAAATACCCGATACGTCCTGGAACCAATCGCTCAAACTGAAGTTTTACCGATTTCCCCAATTTTTTTTTTTTTTGATTGATTTTTTTTTTTTTTTTTTTTTTTGCTTTTTTTTTACAAAAACGAAAATTAAAGAAAAAGAATATGAAGATGAAAAAGAAGATGACCAAGAATCAGAAAACGATTTAGACCGATGCAATTTCCCCGGCAACGGCGCCAAATTTGACACGAGCTGTCGAACTCGCGCAAATTAAAAATTAATTCTTTAGGGTTCAGAAAATTTGCAGTAAAGTGAAAACCCTAAGTCGTCTCTCAAGGAAATTGTTTTGGTTAAAATCGCTTATGAGAACAGAAAATTAAAAAGGGGGGTTTTGGATTTTGATTCAATAATTAAAAAGGCAGAATATAAATTTGGAATAAAAATTCGTAATTAAAAATAACCAACCTAAGGTTTGGGTTCCATGGGCGTCTTTCCTCGGATAAGAAGATATCAGAATCGTGATTGATTTGTCAATCGGATCAGAATCCTTATTTCCAATTGACAACCCTCTCTAAGCGATCGCTTATCATTTGATCAAAGACGATGCTTCTACTCATACAATCGCAGAGTATCAGCCCGCTTGATTTAAGGTCATAGGGTCAATCAACCTAATCATCAAATCTGATGATTAATCCCTTTCCATAATCGCAATCGCGAACCTCAGATTGAATATCCACGATCGCACGATATCAATCTGAGTTGGGAAGGGAAACAAAACTGATTTGAAATAAGCGCAGATCCTCAAGACCAATCCATGGAATCCATTACCCTTAGGTTGATTAAAAGGTTCTTAGCCTCGCATGGCTAAGGTAAACATAATTGAAATAAAAAGAAGAAGAAGAAAAAAGATGAAGAACGCAATTGAATAAAAACTCAGAGAGAACTTCTCTGTTGTAAAAACTGACTACCAAGGGTTTCCTAGAGTCCCCTTTAAATAGCCGTCACGCAGGACGGCTAGGGTTTCATCGCTCCAGCCCAAACATAAAATAAAAAACCGAATAAAATAAAATGAAACAATAAAACTTGGCTTTGGGCCACTTAAGTAATTGGGTTTTAATTTAAATTACAAGCCCAATAGTCAAACAAAACTTCAGCAAAACGCGTCCAACTTGGTGTCCGAAATAGACCAGCTTCTAGTCCGAATTGGGCTTAGAGCTCTGCATAAGAATTGTATCTCTCTGTGTTATCTGAAAAACCCAACAAGAACGGAGTCAATCCGACAACTATGGACCGAGATATGGCCAAAATACAGAAGTAACGTAAAGCTGAAAAATTCTGACGAAAATAAATTAAACCCAATTAAAAACTAAAAACCTAAATTAACTCTAACAATCATTATTTTATTCAAATAAATCCTAAAAATACTAATCAAGAGTAACAAATAAGTGTAACAAAATATGTGTTATCACTCCCTCATTTTGCACTCACTATATCCCCAGGTAGAAAGTAACTGCTCAATATAATGAGTCTGAATAAGAGAGATGACTTGTCTTTCAAAACTTACTTTCATACCAAGAATGGTATTAGCAATACCAAGATCTTTCATCTCAAATTCTTTAGATAAATTAGCTTTAATGTCATTCACTATAGAATGATTGGAGCTAGGAATTAACATGTCATTCATATACAAGCAAATGATAACTATCCTATTTGTTATAAAACAACGGTAAAGGCATTTATCTGAATAAGTAGACTGAAATCCATAACTCTTTATAACTTTGTCAAATTTAAGATACCACATCTTAGGTGCTTAAGACCATACAATGATTTGTTCAATTTACAAATTTTGTCCTCAAGACCTTTCATAACAAACATTTTTGATTGTTTCATGTATATTTCCTCATTTAACTCTCCATTTAGGAAGGCCATTTTTACATTCACTTGTTGCACTACATAGTGTTCTATAGATGCCAAAGCAAGAAGAATTCTTATAGTTGATTAATAGCACACAGGAGAGTAGACATGAAAATAGTCTATTCCACTTTTTTGTTTATAGCATTTACCTACTAAACGTGTTTTTTATTTGGCTATCGATCTATTATTATTTAGTTTCTTCTTCAGTACCCACTTGTAGCTTATAGCCTTAGCCCCTTTCGGCAAATTGACTAATTGTCAAGTATGATTTTGCAGTAGAAAGCTCATTTCATCATCTATGGCTTCTGCCTACAGTAAAGATTCCTTAGATCTCCTTGCTTCCTAATAGGAGAATGGATCATCCTCTAGATGGTAAGAGACAAAGTCTTTAGGAACTTTCTCTTGTATATACTCTAACTGGAATTGATTCAACAACCATTTGTGTGGAGTTAGTGCCAAAAAGGCTTGCTTCAGATTTTATAGGTGATTCTAAAATCATATCTATAGATCAAGAAACACTCAAGGAATGATCTTTGATAAACTTATTCTCAAAGAATTATGCATATTTGGATTCTATCACCACGTTTGTAGATAAATCCAAAAACCTATTTGCAACATTGTCTTTTGCACTTCCTAGATATACACAAGTAATTATTCTAGGTCCCACCTTAAGTCTCTTAGGATCTTGTATTCTTATATAAGAAATACATCCTCAAAGCTTAAAAGTATCATATCTACAAGGACACTTATGCCATATATCATAAGGAGTCATAGACAACTTAGAGTGCGACAACCTGTTGAAGATGTAATTAGTAGTTAGAACTGCTTCTCCTCAATAGAAGGGAGGTATGCCAACTGTAAGTAACATAAAATTTAACATTTCAGTTAATGTCTTATTCTTGCGCTCGACAACACAATTTTATTGGGGTGAATAAAGAGTAGTGGCTTCAAGTATTATTCCCTCAGAAGCACAAATTTTCTTGAACCCTGTCATTGTGTATTCTTCTCCTCTATCACTCCTAAACCTCTTAATTTTCAAGTTGAGTTCTTTTTCTACTATTGACTTGAAAATCTTGAACTTTTGAAAAAATTTATCTTTCGATTTCAACAAATAAACATGACAATATCTAGAAAAATTACCTATGAATGTTGTTAAATACTTCAGACCACCTTTAACAACATAATTTCTAAAGTCACAAAGGTCATAATATATCAGCTCAAGAAGTTATGTGCTTTTAGAAACCGACTTAAAGAATTTTCTAGTAATCTTAGTTTGTGCACATTCTTCATATTTGTCAAATCGAATAAAGGCATCCAATGGAATATCATGAATTTTATCTAGATATTGCATTTTCTTTAGTTCACATATCCAAGTCTATTATGTAATAATTTTGGATCAATCAAAGTCGAACTTACATGGTTTATGCTCTCAGTATCTAAATTTAACCTATACATGCTATTAACCATGAATGCACAGCCAAAATAACATGAGTTAACAGATAAAGTTACTCTACCGTTCATAGTTGAGAAAAATATACCAGCTTTATCAAGCAAACTCATAGATATCAAATTCTTTTTAAGTAAATGTACTACTCTAACATGTTTCAGAGGTAGTAATTTACCTGAAGAAATCATCAAATTTGTAGTTCCAACATGAGTCATATCTGTCTCACTACCATTGCAATTTTCCGTAGTGTCATTCACTTCTGTGACCTCAGTAAGTAAATTCTTTCCATTTGTAGCATGAGAGGTAGCACCGCTATCCAACCACCACTCAGAAGAAATGTTGGCCTTTCTATTCTTCTTTATTCCAATAAAAGCTTGACGCTCAGATACATTAGTTAACATATTAGCCTAATTTTAAGTTGTGTTATTCTTTGACTTGTTTGGTAGCTTATATTCTGCTGCCTAGTGACCCCACTTTCCATAGTTATGGCACTTGCCCATCTTCTTCTTTTTGAAGATAGTCTTTTTGGCCACTAACTATGAAAATAATTCACTTTTTGGTAACTTGAACTTTTTCTGAGGTTTATTGCAATGTGAAACTAAGTTGGCAGCTGACTTTTGTTGTCCAACTTGTTCTGAATTCTTCCTAGAATAGTTTCAATCCTCAATATGAATAAATCTCTTTAATTCATCTAGTTCAATCTGTTCTTTCAATATGTGCATTCCAGTCTTGAAAGAACTTCATTCAGTTGGTAGCTTAATCAACACAAGACCGACGAAAAAGATTATTAAACATATCAAATTTATCATCTTTTAGCTTGTTTCTCATGTTCTCAAGTACAATTAACTGAGAGGTGATGCTTGAATTCATATTAAATTTGAATTCAAAAAACTTCTATGCTAAGAGAGTTTTGGAGAGCCCTTTTTGTTTTTGGAACTGAGCATTCAAGTGATCACATATCTTTTTTGCCATCTTATACTCACTATAAGTTATAGCTAGATGAGGATTTAAAGAATTTAGCATGTAATCCTTACAAAAATCTTCATCTTTATTCCCTTGATATTCATCCACATTTTCAATGGTAGATGCACAATCACTTAATACGGTATAGAATATTCATGTTCTTTCATACCCAATTGAACATGTAATTTTCATCCATGAAACTCAGTAACATCAAATGATTGTAGCTTAGAAACTGCATTTTTAATCCAAGCTAATAGTTAGAAAGAGTGCACCTTGTAGTCCACTGACTTCAAAAACTCGAACTTTCGTCAAATCGCTCTATAGAGTTGGAGTTTGCCAAAATAGACCCCAAAAATGAATTCGGAGTGCTAAAAAATCTTCAGATGGACTACCAATGTAGATGGAAACTCACAAGAATATTCCCAGTTATTAAAAATTCGTATGGAAATGTATCTGAAACTTCATATGGCCATATCTCCTTCGTCTGACCTCTGTTTAAGGTGAGTGACAAGTTTAAACGATCGTCTCGACAAGTAGAATAAAGCTCAGCAGGGTTTCACTTCCTAAAAATGGCTGAAATTTTTGATATCTGAAATGAAAAGTTAAGGCTGCAGTATCTTCACACTCAAATACAGGCAAATCCTTCATTCGAACCGCACAAGTGATTTAAAATATGATTTCCTCTCAATGAGATCTTCGAGTAGACACCTTACTCGCTCAAATTCGACACACGAAACTAATACTTCATGATTGTTGGAGGTTATGAGTTCGAGAAAGAATGATTTTGAGGTTCTTGAAGTATTATACCAAGAGGCATCAAGTTTCGAATGCTCAACAGTGTTATCTCCAGCATAGGAAAATCCTAGTGATAGTGCAAGCTATTGGGCTCTAGTCTATATGGACTCAAATAATCATGCTTTCACATTTTGATTTTGTATGTAAACATACTACTGAACTATATTATTAATATATCCAACAATATATTGGTAAACTCTACACTATTTTTGCAAGAGTGGTCAATAGAATGTTCTTTATGACAAGAAATAAGAGGTTTTCAATCCCTAATTAGATGTTGAGAGTGTGTATTTCTCATTTATCAGACTTTAGCAAGACAAAGGGCTAGTTGGCTTCGACTATATATATATATATATATATATATATATATATATATGTTATATTTACAAAATTTTTGTTTACAAACTTTTACAAATTACACTATGTCTTACCGGTAATACACTATTGAATAGAGTATTACCGGTCAGACATAACGTAGTTTGTAAGTTTGTAAAAAAAAATTTGTCGATATAACCCTGCTATATATATATATATATGGGGCAGGATATTCTTACACCGGTGTAAGAGTTAGAAGTCTTACACCTAATCTTGACCATTGATCCACTTGTATCCAATGACTCACATTACTAAAAAATTAGAGCCCTTAGATATAAGTGGGATCAACGAACTATATTAAGAGTGTAACTTACACTGGTGTAAAATGATTCTGACCCTATATATATATCTATACTTGTGAATCCTGGTTTTGCCAAAGGCATGTGGAGTTAATATGTGATTTGTAGAATAAACCTAATTAATGGTGATATGATGCGACCTACTATTATTTCAAAACGAATGCTAAAATGATTCCTTTAATGAGAGCTTAATAGGATAACAAGTTTATAAATCTCATCCTCTAGTTTCCATCACTCTTAATATGATATAAAACTAAAATATCACTAACGATCATTAATTTAAGTGATAAGAAATTTGTTTTCTCCATTACAAATACGATAGAGTTCTGTGTAATTAAGGAATTTGAGGAAAAAAGTTTTCGTATCATAATAAACAGTACTTAATTGTTATTTCGCAAATGAAAATTGAACTTATCACGGGATATTTTTCATAGGTATTCATGGAATAAAGAAAACAAAAAGTCAAAAATTTAAATGTGAGCCGATTAATAAGTTGAGGAGTAAACACTATTTTTAGTCTCTGTCAATATCTACGAAATCCTTTTTAGTCCCCGGCAATAAAAAAGGACCAGAAATCCTTTTTAGTCCCCGGCAATAAAAAAGGACCAAATTGGTCCCTGAAATTACAAAAAAAAGGGCCATGTTAGTCCTTATGTCAACTCCCAAATATGTAGAGTGACCCTTTTCTTGTACTTTCAAGGACCAATTTGATTCTTTTTTATTGTCAGAGACTGAAAAAGACTTCATAAATTTTGCCAGAGACTAAAAAAGGTGTTTACTCTGACTTGATATTTTATACAATTCCAACCAAAATCTTTTTCGTAATTTGATGTTATGTGTACTATTCGTTCTGTATGGATAAGTTTGCAAAGTGATTACGTAATTAAAATTTGTTTTTCCATTTAATCAATTTGTCTAGAGTTCGAATTTTGACATCCAACTCAACTAAAAAATTTGGTACTCCAATCCGAATTAATTGGTATCCGAATATCTCATGATTTATGCCGAATATATATATATATATATAAAAATTGTACTTATAATTTTTTTTTACAACCTCTTACAATCATATCTTAACATCGTTGATTTTCGCCAATCAACGATTATGATTTTCGCAAATTAAACTTATTAATTAATTATTAATTTTCAATAAATGATAATCGTTGATTGACAGAAATCAACGGTGTTAAGATATGATTGTAAAAAGTTGTAAAAAAAAAATTATAAGTATAACCTTCCTCACTATATATATATATATATATATATATATATATATATATATATATATATATATATATATATATATATATATATTTAGAGTTTAATTGTTCACCTTAATTGGCGACTTTTTCGGTCAAATTAATATTCACACCTAGGAGTTCGGCACCATTAATGCTACCAGGATATTCTAGATAGTGATAGCTAAGAATTCGTACCACAATGCCAAATGTTATGATTAGATGATGCAAATGCAATTCGGTTCATTCTTCATGGCATAAGTTTGCAAAGTCATTATGTAATAACACCTAGACTTTCGGCATCATTAATGCTATCACGATTTTCAAGATAGTGATAGGGAAGAATTCTTTTATTAAAGCCAAATGTTATGTTTGGATGATGCAAATGCTAATTTTTTTTGTTAATATGCACATTAATGACTTTTTAAAGTAAAATATGCATTGATGATTTATCGGTAAATATATTGTATATCACATATTCGATTTTACTACACGACCAATTTATTCGACTCAAATTAAAAATTTGTTTAAATTGGTGGGGTTATCTAATTTTACTACTTAAAAATATCACTAAACTTGATATATTAATTAGTTTTTGTTTGGATGTATGAGTTTTAATTTAATGAGTACCCGAGATTGATGGCGGAGCCCAAACTTTGACCCTTCAAGGGCATAGGAAAATGATGTGGTACTTACTTTGCGTCTCCTGTTGAATTAATAGAGGATGTAAAGGCAAGCGCAGACAGCATCTCCTGTTGCATTAGGTCTCCACCAGAAGCACAGAAGAATTATGGTGCCGACGGCAAAGAAAGAAAAATCAGTTCAACCGAGGCATAACATTCCCAACAGGATATAATTCTTTGATTGTCCACTCTATGTAACTTTCAAAAACAAAAGGCCATATTTTAATTTCCCATTTTGCACGTTTATTCCTTTCTCTGGGGACTAACAATGGTGTATGTTTACTTACTGCCTCTTTGTTTGAGATTATACGTTTCATCTAAATCTTGTGGCTGTCAATAAATCAGGTAAAAATCTATATGGCATTTTCCTAAGTCACCACATCTTCCACCAATGCCCAGTGACTTTTTATTGAAACAAATTCTCACATTGTATAAAACAATCCCAGTTCTCCATAAACAAAAATCAATCCTTATTCTTTCTTCATTTTCTATTTTTAATGCGCTCTCTATAACCATTTGTATGAAGAGAATTTAAATTATCTCAAGCAGTCTCCAGTCACGTGAGAGGATCCACCGCAACCGCAAGAGTAGCTTGGCATTCGCAGCGAGCAGTTATAAAAATATTGAACAGACTTTAAATTATCAGGTTGCGGATTTATACAATTAAGAAATGATGGTCAGCTTAGCTTCGGCAGCTTCAGAGATGAACAGAAAAAATCGTGTAGACACAACCACAAATGAAAGTCAACTTCAACGAAATGCCCAAAATTACCTCGCTATTTTGTAGCAAATTTGTAAATACATCATCCAATTTACAAGGAAAAAAGGGAGGGAGGGAAGGTGGAGAATCCCTCTTTACACAAACGAATAACTCTAGAGAAAATTGCACATGCTTCCCAGTTGCTAAACCAGGAGCAAGCAGACAACAAAACTGTACAGTGTACTATACAGGTGAGTTACAAGTGTAGGCTTGGATATTCATGCAGCTAAACGTCTTATTTTTTGTACTATAAAGGTTGTTCTTGCTTTCCATTGAAGTCAGACGTGGATGACGGGGGAGGTCTAGAAGGAGTGGGTTGTGGAGGAGGAGGAGCTGTAAGGGCATAAGTGAGTCTCGATGATGATGAATTCTCGATGAGACCAGCAATGCCAGCAGCTGCAGATTGAGCATTTGAAGGAAGGAAGAGATCATGCTTCTGGTCTTTGTATGCACTCCAAACCTGGAACGCAGGAGGGCAAGTTATTGCAAGAGATAACAACTTACAGAGACGGATGGTATACTTGCAACAGACGCAGCAAAATGCAAGAGCAAAATCAGATGAGCCAAAGAGGCAAAAGTCAAAACTTAAACACAACCATATCTTATTAATAATGAAGATGAGTTGAGACTCACATTAGAATTATTCAATATTTCTCGCACTCTAGTACAATGGGCTCCTTCAGTAGCAAAGGCATGCAAGACCTGATTCAGCACATAAGAGTAACTTGTCAAACCCGCATAAAATTGGTACAAATTAGTCAATCTAGTTGATTTTTCTTTAGAAACAATCAAAACTACAAGAACTTTCTTAAATATTTCTCAAATTGTGCAACTAAATTAATGAGAGAAATAAAATACTTGCAGAAAGAAATATAAAATCTAGACTAGAAGGAATGCAACAGTTATTATTTTGAAGTTCATGGATATATATCAGAGAATCAAGAAATCGGAAATTTGAAAGTAGAAGTTGGTTCCATCGAAACCTTTAGACATTCAAACAAAATGGTTAAAAGCCACTAAATAAACACCAGAAGCATTATTAATTGATAAGTGAACCAGAGAACTTACAGAAAGACAATTACAATTTAAAAACGAAAGAAAGATGGAGCAAATTCTGATAAACAAGAAAATATGCAAGAAACTCAAACTCAAGGAGATAAAATCGACTGAGATTCTAACCTCAATTGCAAGCACCCTGCCAATAGATGCTTCAGATTCATTCCACTTCATCTGAGAACAAAGTCCGTTCCTTCCCCCGGCCCTCCAATCAAGAAGACCAAGAAGTACTTCAACAAGACCAACTCTGCATTGTTTGCAAAATTTAATTAAGTACTGAGAGAGCGAGTTCGCAATTCAAAAAAGGTTCTATGTGAGTTATTACGAAGAAAAAAGTACCATCAAAGTGTGTGAAGGCAATCAAGGGTATGTATGATGGTGCTACTACACATTTGAAAGCTTATAATGGAACATCAAGTTATTTTCCTATTACGATAGATATACACCAAGGCTCTGCGACGAGTCCTTATCTCTTTGCTCTGGTTATGGATGAACTAACAAAAGATATTCATGAAGAAGTGCCATGGTGTATGTTTTTTGCTTATGACATTGTGCTTATTGATAAAACTAAGACTGGTGTTAACAGAAAACTAGAATTGTGGAGAACCATGTTGGAGTCTAAAGGTTTTAAGCTAAGTTGAAGCAAGACTGAATATATGAATCATGAGTTTGCTCCATCAAGAGATGAAGATCAAGACCCCGTGCATCTACTTAGAAACATTTATCAAATTTGAAAAAGAGTCAGAAGAGATGGTTCGATTTCAAGCTTATACTGGTCATAGGTTGAGAACGGAAATGGGAGCCTTTATTTTCATGCTTTTCCCGGGGGTCTGGAGAAGGGGGAGATTCTCGAACGAGGAAAAGGATCCAATGACTTCGAAAGAATTGAACGAGGAGCCATATGAATTGGGTCCATGAATCTAATAGTGAGACCCCACATAGGGTTTGTGAATAAGTGATTGTCTGATAATGAACAAGAAATATACGTCCAAGAGGTACTTAAAAAAGATGCTTTCAAATATTTGGGATCTATTTTACAAAAAAGCGGAGAGATTGATGAGGACGTGAATCAAAGAATTAGAGCAGGATGGATGAAATGGCGTAGTGCGTCAGGTTTTTATGTGACCACAAGATTCCCCTTAGCCTAAAAAGAAAATTCTATAGAATAACAAACAGGCCTGCAATGTTATATGGAGTTCAATGTTGGTCAGCACATAGGCCCTCAATTCTAGACCATACAAGCATATTTCAACAATTTCATTACAAGGAATGGTTAAAAAATTCAAAACCAGAGCGAGGCAGGTGAGGCAAAGCATGATTCTATGCAATAAAACAAATTTTAAGGGCATAGTAAAGATGAACATGTAACTCCCTCCGTTTCAAAAATCAGTCATTTTAGATAATGAAATTTGTTTCATTTCATCTATCACTTTAACAAACCAAGACTATATTAATTTTTTTTAACTCTATCCATGTCCCTTGGTACTCCACTAAATGGAATGAGAGAAATCATTAATGGAGTAAGAGGGTAATTTAGTCAAATGCACTTGTATTTCTCTAAAATTAAGGGTATTTAATGACTTTCTTAATCCTTGTGCAAAAACCTTAATTGACTAATATTTTGAAATAGTAGTAGTATTTTAGAGTTTACTGTATTTAATTAATCACTGGCTCGAATTTCAAACTCTTCATCATTCAACAATACTATCATGCAACTTCAAATCTGCAAAACAAGGGGAAGTCAAAGGACTTGTACCAAGTTTTTATAAAAGCAAACAAATAAAAAATAGGCCTCATAATTGACAATTGATTCCATAATTTTTCTATTATACTTGCATCTTTTGGCAGTTGTTTGCAGCTTGTTAGAAATAGTATTGTATTTTATTGTTATTATTATTATTTTATTATTCCATAAGGTTATTTGGGCTTAGGGCCCGTTTGGATGAGCTTTTTTTCTTCAAAAGCTGATTTTTTTCAAGAAAAAAAGCACTTCTAGTTTTTAGTTCGTTTGGATGTTTGCTTTTAAAAAAAGAAGTCACAAAAAAAGTCAAAAACCTACTTTTTTCAAAAGCTAAAAATTTTAACTTCTCAGAAAACCAAAAGTCAAAAGCCAAATATTTTTTTCAAAAACTAAATATTTTTATAAAAATATAAATAGCTTTAACTTTTGTAAAAAGTACTTTTAAAATAAGGAAGTGATAAAAGTTACTTTTTCTAAAAGCTGAAACAAACGACCTCTTAGCCCATTAGGTCATTGAAACTCTTAAAATAAAGGACTCGTGTACAATTTTATACACAATGTATACAATACATTCATACTCTTAAGTTGGTACCAAAGCTTGTGTTCTAGGAAAACCTTGTTTCCGTTGACAAAAAAATCGCGATCATTGTTCCTCGCGGCACTATTCACGGTACTGTTCCTCGCGGTATTTTTTATCGCCGAAAACACTGTTCCGGTGTCCTTGCTCGTTTTTGTCTCCTCTTTTCAGATCTGGTCTCCGTTTGTTGTTTTTACATCTGATTTGTGATGGAGGACTCAAATAATGCGCTCAAAAACACTACCGGTGTCATCTCCAGCACTACCCCATCCATTACAACGATGAAACTGACTGAATCTGCTTATTACAATACCTGGTCTACCTCCGTTAAGATCTAGTTTACCGGTCAGGGACACGGAAAACATCTCACGACCAAGTCTGCTGAAAAGATTGATGCCCAATTACTAAGTATCATTTGGCAATCCATTGATCCGGCAGTTATAGACATTTTCATCCCCTTTGAGACCTGCTATGACGTATGGGAGGAAGCCAAAAACCTCTACACCAATGACAGTAGCTTTATTTCATTGTTTCTCAGATAATGGAATTGCGCAAATCACCATATG
Source organism: Gastrolobium bilobum (assembly GCF_033153095.1). Classification (NCBI taxonomy): domain Eukaryota; kingdom Viridiplantae; phylum Streptophyta; class Magnoliopsida; order Fabales; family Fabaceae; genus Gastrolobium; species Gastrolobium bilobum. Next base: position 157,446 of record NW_026897314.1, read on the forward strand.
TTCGAATGGAGACTTATATTGGTAAGATTCGTTCTTTGATGCAGGAATTCTTAGCTATGTTACCTCATGCTGCAGATGCCTCTGCGTACAAGCAGGTGGAGCCTTTCTTTATGGTCGTAACCCTTTTCGGCCTTTCAGAGGAGTTAGAAAGTGTTCGAAAGAATATTCTAACCAGTGCTGAGACTCCTAGCCTGTCACAAACTTTCCAGCGCCTTCTGAATCTTAAGGATAAATCAGCAGCACCCACACATGTGCCAGCACTGATTCAACTGAGTTCATTTCTCGTGCCAATGATTCTAATTGAAACAGTGGACGCGGTCGCGGACGTGGCCGCGAACGGAGGCCTCATCGCAATTAATGCGAGAAGGTTGCTATAGGAAGTATCCTCACTTGAAGCCACCAACTGCCAACTTTGCTCAGACTGATGCTACACCACCTTCTACTGGATCAGCAACTCTTTCGAGTGCCAACTATGAGGCAATTCTTAGGAAGGTTTCTTCCCAGCCTCCTACTCAAGGCACTGGTAATCATGTTGCTTATCTTTCTCAATCATCTCTTGGACCCTGGATAATAAACTCAAGTGCTACTAATCACCTTTGTGATAATAAGGATCTCTTTACTTCACTTTCTTATTCTAATAATCTACCTTATGTTACTCTTGCTGATGGCACTAAGGCCTCTGCTCGTGGAATTGGGCAAGCCAACCCAACTCCCTTTTAGAATTTAACCTTTGTTTATTATATACCTGTCATTCCCTTCAATTTAATCTCTGTTAACCAGTTGATTCATTCTCTTTCATGCACTGTTACCTTCTATAAACAATCTTTTTCTATGAAGGATCCGGGTACGAGGAAGACGATTGGAGCGGGCAGTGAGTCACAAGATCTTTACTATCTGACTGCAGCACCTTCTCCAGTGGTGTGCTCTCTCACAGAGTCTCCTGAACTAATCCACTGTCGTCTGGGTCATCCAAGTCTTTTCAAGCTTCAGCATATGATTCCTTTTTTATCCAATCTTAAGTCTTTAAACTGTCAGTCTTGTCAGCAAGGAAAGAACACTCGCTCCTCCTTTGCTAATAGAGTCAATAAAAAGCTGATGCTCCATTTTCTATTCTTCATTCTGATATTTGGGGCCCGAGTCAAACTATGTCTATTTTGGGTTTTTCAGTATTTTGTAACCTTTATTTGATAATTTCTCTCGTTGTACTTGGGTTTATTTAATGAAAAACCGTTCTGAATAATTTTCAATTTATCAAATATTTTGTGCTGAGATAAATACTCAATTTGGTGCTTCTATTCAAATCTTACGAAATGATAATGCAAAAGAGTATGCGTCTCTGGAATTTTCTAATTTTTTGGAGAAATATGGAACGTTACACAAGACCACTTGTGCGCACACTCCACAACAAAATGAAGAGGCTAAACATAAAAATAAACATCTGGTTGAAACTGCACGTACCCTTCAAATTCATATGAATGTTCCACTCCGTTTTTGGGTAGATGCTGTTATCACCTCTTGCTTTATCATAAATCGCATGCCCTCTTCCGTGCTAAATAATGAAGTTCCACATAGTGTATTATTTCCAGGAGCGCCTTCCTATCCTCTGCCTCCACATGTATTTGGCTGTACTTGCTTTGTTCATGATCTCACTCCAGGAAAAGACAAATTAACATCCAAAGCCTTCAAGTGTATTTTCCTTGGATATACTTGTTTTCAAAAGGGGTATCGCTGCTACTATCCTGACCTTAAGCATTATATTGTTTCCACTAATGTCATTTTTCTTGATCAACAACCTTTTCATTCTATCCAGTCTCAGATATCACAGGTTGATCAGGTTCTTCCTGTTCCTTTTCTTGACCTGTCTTTACCAGCTGCAGGTGACTATATCCCAGAGGAGCGACCACTTGCCTCCATCCTTGAAGACCGCCCTTTTCTCACCTATCAACATCGTCAAACTGCGCCTCCTACAAACTTGACCCTTGCTGACTCACCACCTTCTCCTGTCGACTCTTCCTCTCTGGATCCTCCATCAGAGATTACTCCTATTGCCCTTCGCAGAGGTATTCGATCCACTCACAACCCTCATCCACTTTAAAGTTTCTTGAGTCATAATAAACTTTCTTCAAGCATTTTACTTTTATTTCTAGTATTTCATATGTTTCCATTCCTAAAACCACACCTAGTTGGTGCCAGGCGATGATTTATGAAATGACAACACTTCACTCCAATGGCACATGGGATCTTGTTTGTGCTCTTCTCGGGAAGTCAGATGTCGGTTATCGATGGTATTCACAGTCAAAGTTGGTCCTGATGGCACTGTTGATCACCTCAAAGCTCGATTAGTAGCCAAGGGATACATTCAAATTTTTGGTCTTGACTATGAGGATACTTTTTCTCCTGTTGCCAATATGGCCTTTGTTCACCTGTTTCTAGCATTTGCTGCCATTCATCACTGGCCCCTTCTTCAGCTTAATATCAAAAATGTCTTCTCAAATGGTAACTTGCAAGAGGAAGTATATATAGAGGGGGAGAGTTCTGAAATGGTACGCAAGCTTCGTAAATCTTTATATGGCCTGAAGCAGGCTCCTCGGGCCTAGTTTATTCGCTTTAGTTCTGCTGTTCAATCTTTCGGTTTAACCCGAAGTAAAGACGATCATTTTGTCTTTTATCGGCATAGCTCTTCTGGCCAGTGCATCTATCTCCTGGTCTATCGTGATGACATCATTATTACTGGCAGCGATCAAGCTAGGATTGACCAGTTAAAGAAGAACTTATTCAATCAGTTTTAGACCAAAGATCTTGGCAGACTTCGATATTTCTTAGGAATCGAAGTGGCACAGTCTAGGAAGGACATTTCCATTTGTCAGAGGAAGTATGCACTGGATATCCTAGATGAGACTGGTATGTTGGGATATAAACCCATTAATACACCTACGGATCCTGTTGAGATATATAGTCCCACATTGGTTGTATGTGCAACTAATGTGGAGTTTATAAGGTCTTGGGCACTCCCACCCGTTGAGCTAGCTTTTGGGGTGGTGTATCCCAAGGTTCTTTACAGATCCTAATGTTAAGCTATTACCCGTACAAGGGGAGCCATTGGCAGACCCTGGTCGTTACTGCCGACTAGTTGAAAAATTGAACTATCTTACTGTAACAAGGTCGGACAACCCTTTTGCACCAGGAAGAGGTTTATTATACACAAATAAAGGGAATCCAGAGGTGTCTAGCTATTCAAATGCTAACTGGGCAGGTTCTCCTTAAGATAGACGATCCACCTTGGGGTATTGTGTTCTCCTCGGAGGAAATTTGATATCTTGGAAGAGTAAGAAGCAAATTGTGGTCGCCAGGTCAAGTGCAGAGGCAAAATATCGGGCAATGAGAAATGCAACCTGTGAGCTCATCTGGCTGAAACAATTGCTTAAGGAACTACATCTCTGTGAACAACGGCCAATGAAACTCATTTGTGACAATCAAGCCGCATTGCACATATCCTCTAACCCAGTCTTTCATGAGAGGACCAAACATGTAAAAATTGACTGTCACTTTGTTAGAGAGAAGATTCAGTTAGGAGAGATCAAGACAACATTTGTCAATTCCAGTGATCAACTTGCAGATGTTTTCACCAAGGCTCTTAGAGGTCCCCAAATAGATCATGTATGTAAAAAGCTGGAAGCTTATGATATACAAGGAAGCACAGACACTTGTAAAAACAGGGAGAGTCGTGTCTGACACGCTCCGACACGGCAACACGCTCCGACACGGTGTCGGACACGCGGTCAACTTTTTCCGACACGTTGACCATTCCGACACGCGAATTTGACCGTGTCCGACACGGTCAAATGGCATTTTTCGTATTTTTTTTTAATTTTTTTTTAGAAAAAAATTATTTTTTTTAAAAATTAAATTATATTAATAAAGCTTCCACATGATCCTATCAATTTTATTTTTTTGTCTTTTTTCCCCTTAAGTAGATAAGAGATCATCTCAGCATCATTGTTGTCAATTCCTATCACGCTCTTGTTGTATCTCCTTGTCTCTGATCTCTCTCTTTAATATGATTTGATCTCTCTATCTGATATTATATCTCTCTCTCATCCCAGTTCTTATTTTTTTTATTAAAGCTTCCATCTTTATAACGTGTTGATGGGTATTATTAATTTAGTTTCATTTTTTTGTTAAATTATTAAATATTAAATGAAATATACATTATATAAATTAAAAATATTATTTAACATTAAAACGTGTCCCAACGTGTCGAAATCCATAATTTTTTAGGATTGACGTGTCGGAGTGTCGTGTCGTGTCACGTGTCGTATCGGTGCTACATAGATGATATATATGCACCAGCTTAAGGGGGAGTGACAGAAATAGTATTGCATTTTTTTATTATTGTTTTATTATTCTAAAAGGTTATTTGAGCTTAGCCCATTAGGTCATTTAACCTCTTTAAATAGAGAACTCTTGTACAGTTTTATACACAGTTGAATACCATACATTAATGCTCTAGTCAGCTAATGCAAAGTTCTGTCATGAATTTGGATATCCAAGGCATAATATATTGAATCAATAAATAGAGGATAAATTTTTAAATATTTAAAGTACTCACTTAAGTCCTTGTGCAACAAGAGCATCCCTTGCTCGGTTTCCAGCAACCACAACACGTTTCAGGGTCTCAAGAGCTAAAATGCTTCCACCTTGCCACCCTATAGCTTTCATTAGTAGTGGAACAACCTGGAAGAAAAAATTTGAAGAATAAAATAAATAAAAGTTTTGTCTAGTCAAAGACAGTTTACAAATTAGGATGATTCGAATGCAAGTGGCACATATATTATTGAAGTACTGGAAACAACATCATAGTTACATTATCAAAAAGAAAATAGAACTCTCCCTAAAATATGAGACTATCTTTCTGTTCCTTACTTAGCAAAGTCAAAATTGACTTCAGTTGAACGGGATGCCCTCCCCTTGTCAATATTAACCTTAATCCGCAACAGGAGATCTAACCCCACCCCCCCAACAAAAAAATGTAAACAAATAAATAGATTAAAATTACTCCAAAATAACAGTAGTCATCAAAACCAAAATCACTCCAAAATAACAGGATTTCCTCAACAGTTGCAAGTCTTCACATTTGCCGCTGAGGCTTATTTGCTCAGAAGTTTAAAACTAAGATAGGCAGAGACCATTGAAATAAGTCAATAGTTGATCTTAAATCTGGTTAACCAAGGTCATAGACTTCATGCAATTTGAAGATGAACAAAACAAGGACCAGAGAGAATTTGGGGGATACAGGTATTAGAGAGGGATGATCATTGAGCTGAACAAAGAAAATTTTTGTGACGGACAAGCAAGAGCATGGTGGTAATCTCTCTCTCTCTCTGTTAATTCGTATGACACATTTCACATTTCTTTTTTCTTTTTCTTTGCACATAAATTTGACAATAGAAGGTACGGCTTCTTGCTCAATAGTAATATGGTATAAACCAGGTAGACGAAGATCACAGAACATTTTTTTCAGCAGGCCCACCCAAAAAGGCACGATTTAATGAAAAGCAGATGTTGGATAACCAGCATAAAGAATGCAAATTAACAACTTCATATAGAATATGTCTCGTAAGATACCTGAGGTGTTCCTACACTGGTTGCTGCCATGGCTTCAGCACATGTGGTACTAGCTGCAAGTTGATGCAGGACACGCAAACAACTCAGACGCACAAGTTCTTGAGGAGTTTGTGTGTTCTCTGTTGATCCATCATCTGGGTCATATGTTTTGTCCTCCTGTTTCCCGTTGTTTACCTCAGCCAATGACATTGTTTCTCGTCTACCCTCAAATGCAACAGCACCAACTAGTTTGGGTACATACCCAAGATACCCAACATGATCTGCTAGTGCAGGATGCACACGGAGTAATGAAACTAATGCAGCCGAGAGAAGCAAAGGAAGCTCAGGGTCAACAGCCTGTGCCTCATAATGTGTGGCAGCAATTGATGACAAATACTGATCTAGTAGCCCTTCCAAGAATCTTTTGGGGTTTCTCAAAGGGAATTTGGGATCTTTTAGAAACAGCCGAACATAGATGCCACCAACCTACACCCACACAAAAATTTGAGGCCATTTACTAGAGAAAATATATTATCAAAAAACGATTCTATGCATCATATATATTGTGTGATACCTGTGGCTCATCTCTCATTTCCTGCTGCCCAGATGCCTGCTCAGGTACATCCCAATCAACAACACGACCTTTCATCTGCTCACGGTATAGCTCTGATGCCATAGTTGAAATTTGTGCAGATAAGGAAGCTGCCATTGCTGGTGTCCATACAAGTTCTGGTGTCTCTGTAGTCTGCTCAAGAGCAACTACAACAGCTTCACCAGGCCCATCCCGAATCACTGATACAAGGCCATCAGGAAGAAACCTTGCAAGTGTTATAGCAACTCTTGGTCCGTGCATTGGTTGGCTAACGAGCTTCCCTAACAAGGAGGCTGCCATAGCTCTTTGCTGGAGTGGAATTTCTTCTGCATGAAATTATTTCTATTATCAATATTTGCAATAAGAAAATTAAATAAGACCAACTATGAAATACTAGTTTTCTACCCTTCAAAGGCAAGAGCAATTCAAGAATGTAGACAACACCACCATGCTTGGCAGCTGCCCAGGTCAGTTCTGGTGTGCTTGCCAATGCATAGAGAACATGGAGAGACCCTTCACGACAACTTGGGGCAGAGTGAAGCATTTGTAACAAAAGCAGAAGACTAGATCCATCTGCAACCATGGCTTGCAAACAAGGAGCATGTGCTGTTAAGAGTGACAGCACACCTAGGCAAAGTTGAGGAATGTTACTGTGTGATGCTTCAGTCAAAGAAAAGCATTCAAAAAGAGGCAGTAACTTGTCTTTATTAGAAAATATGGATGCCAAATTTGGACTATTAGTGAGTAGGTTCTGCAGAAAATAAATAAGATTAGTCAGACATGCCCAATAAAAAGTATTTCAATATGCAATAAGGCACCAAGGCAGTTAACCTGAAGGGAGGTCAGTGCAGAGCGGAGATTTTTAATCAGCTCAGGTTCTTCCTTCCCCACAGATTGTTCATCAGACACTGTGCTGGAATTATCTAGGACCTTCTGTTCATTGACAGATCCATCAACAGCCTCGCTTAGATGCTCAGAAGTCTGAATGAAATTAGTGGTGTCTTCAATGTTATGATCAGCATCTTCAACAGATTGATTGTGCACAAGGTAAGATATAAAATCAATTAGAGCAACACAAAAAGCTTCAGGTTCACTAATTTCGAAGTCTGGCTGATCATTGTAGACTCTCAAGTAGACATTGCCAATGAATAATTCTCTTGACAGTGCTTTATAGACAAAGTCATGTGAATCTTTTATATCATATGAACCATCAGGACCTTGAGCTGCACGTTGCTGATCCACAAATTTCAGCAGCTCTGCCCGTGTTGAAGAGTTCCAGATAATCTACACAATAAAAGGTTTCAAAAGATACTATCAACATGTGAATAAAATTAAAATGCAGAGAGAGAGAGAGAGAAAGCTTAGTCATATTATCTTAAAAAGTTGAAGCATCAATATTTTAAATCAAACAACAGCTAATTATCAGTAGGACTTCATGGTTTAACTCATTGAACAGCAGAGTTAATCAGTAAAGTAATGTAGCAGCAAGCTCAAAGTTTGTTCTCCCACAATCTCTAGGCTTTTATCTTCAGCTCAAAATCAGCAATTCTTCTCTCAAAAATGTCTTCATCCAGATTATATAAAAAGTTCTTTCTTCCAAAATGTCTAGATGTTTTTATCTTCACCTCAAAATCAGCCAGCCAGACATTTCCTTAGTCTCGGCATGCTGATTTTGTTAACATCATTAACTTATCAACTATTTATTCTTACAACCTAAACAGTAATCTTTGCTGATTAATCAAAATGGAGACAGACTAAAACCTACCAATTACTGACTAATCACATATTTTCTCGTCCAACAGATTTAGCCCTTAAAATATGTTCAGATAATCTGAGAAATGGGAGATTAAATAAAACCTTTCCAGAGAATGCAAAATATTCATTTTCATTTTTGCTTCAATAATAGTCCCACAGGTAAGAATATAAGTGCCCTTAACCAAAAGAAATTATATATATTCCTTACAAAGGGTTAAGGATGACGGAAAAAAAAATTCACCTCTGGTGTCTCCAGGTTTGTGTTCAATTTGGATAGTAAATCTTTGGGCATTTGATCTTTTAACATGCTAGAAAGCTTAGGAGTTAGCAAAACTCTGAGAGCATCAGCAGCTGCCTGATTGTAAGGTATTGAACTTCCATCGCCACACAAACCACTGAGCCTTGACAAAGCCTGGGACGCTCTTATGGCATGCATGTTTTTAGCAATTTGAACACTAGTACCAACACCATGTGATTCTGTTGCATCAGATTCTTCAGCAGTTGAGTCATACTGAAGCAGCAGTGGCAAAAGGTACCTATAGTGGACCATATTAAATGCATAAGTTCAAAATTTATTTAGGAGCATAACTAAATAGTATAGAAAAGTTTATTTATGTACCACAAATAATTACTGTCAACATATAAAAGTTAAAGCTCATTAGCTAACCATCAACTTGAAAAGTCAATACTTCATGATTACAAGGATTAACCAGATGCATAGAGGAGTAAATGTTATAACGCTAGGAGAAAAGAGTGGTGTCTTGGGTTTAAGGTGGACGAGGGTCAGATGGCATTATTAGGCTGATTTTCCTATTCCTATTAGATTGAGGTAAGCTTTTACTAGATTGGGTCCACTTGGGCCTAATGTTCAGCGCAACGGTGTCTTTCAATGGCCCATTTGATGTTATCAAATCAACACAATCAAATTTCAGTCCAGAAAAGAATCATCAAGGACAAGCAAAGCTCCCCAATTGGAATGCAGCAGAAGTTGGTTCTATCTAATTCTGTACAGGTTGATACGGATCTGGATTTCTAGATGGCTGAATGTGTAGCTGTTATGACCGATGTTAGGGAGTGGTTAAGGGCATTAATTAGGGCCCAGGTTAGTTGTAACGGTTGTATTAAGCAGTTAGGCTTGTATAAAAGGGATATTCTGACTGTAGTAGCAGCTTCTTGATAATTCATTGTTTGGCTGAGAATTTCTCAGAGAAAAGGGAGTTCCCCTTGTGAAGAGCTTGCTCTTGAATTCTAACTCTGTACTCTTTCCTATCAATCAATAAAGAACTGTTCTTACTTCCATTTTCCTTCCTTTTCCATCCTCATCTTACCCCATCACTGTAATTACCTTATAATAATCCACAGCCGTAATAATTGGTCCAACTTGCCGGATCTTGGAGGAGGCTGCCATGGATGCAAGTTTTGGAGCCCTGGAGAGTTCAACAGAGGTCTTGAAGAGGGAGAACAGCAAAGATGATTCTTGGAATTCCAAAATTGAAGAGATTAAGGAGATGTTGTTGGTATTGCTAAAAATCTCAAAAAGTGATTGGGAGAAAGAAAAAAGAAAGAAGCTATCCTCTGAAATTAAGAGGAAGCGATCATGGGAATTTTCTGCCACGGATGTTTGTAGGTCGAAAAGCAGCACCGAAGGAACAAAGATGTCAGAAAAGGGGCAAAAAAAGTCGGATTGGCAATCAGAATCAGGTACAGAGAAGTCCGTGGCAAAAGATGAAGATGATTCTCCGTGTTTGTCTAAGGGAGAGGAGAAGATGCAAGACGAGGTAGCTTCCAAACCAGAAACCATTAAAAATAAAGAGGAGACAAGGTCTCAAGTTCTGTTAGAGAGACCCGATAAATTTGTTGAGCCCACTTCGATCATGGGTGACTGTGTTCCGGAATCAGATCATGAATTGTAGACGGAAAACGAAATAAAGATGACAGAAAAATTGCAGGAAGAAATATAGCAAAAGCCAGAACACGAGGAGACATCATCTTCTGGAATTAAGAAAAAGCAAGAATACGATGTGGAGATAAGACAATCGCATTAGCCAAAGGGAGAGGTGCTGGCAGCTGAGCATAGAATGGAGAAGACCCAAATGGGTTCATTCATGGTGAAAGGTGGGGGTGTCATGCTAGAATATTCTGACAATTATGATAGCTCATACCCAGATTCAAATTTTATAGGCTTGCAAGGAGTTGTACAAGTTGATTCTGATTTTTAGGAGTATGACGGTTTAACTGATCAAAACTCTTCAAGGGAAAGTGGCTGAGATTATGACAGAGAATCTAGTGTTAGAGGAAGAAACTTATGTGTTTCTGCTTTATTCAATGATATCAACCATCCAGGAGAAAAGAATGCAACCCCTAAAGCTCAGCCGGTAACCCTGTTACTAGTAACAATTCTCTAAGTAATGCCAATGACCAAATTTTGGGCTTAACAGTTACAGGGAATGCTTTTCTTAATCCTTCTTATATTACCTCTCCTTTCCAAATTTTGGGTTTTCGGTGTACTAGAAGTACTAGTGTTTGACCTAATTAATAGTACAAAAAGGTGCATTAGGTTATTGTATTTTGTAACACCTTACTACCAATCTCAATACATAATTAGCCATCACTCTTTCTTTTCCCTCTTGCTTGTCTAAACCTAAACTTTCATCCTTTTTCTGGTCTAAACCGTGAAATTTCATCCTTTTCTTTGTCTAAACCCTGAAGTTTAAACACAGCTTATTTGGGCTTATCTATTGTAATAAGCACATGTGAAGTATTTTGGTCCTGTTTGTATGCGCTTATTGAAACAGCTTTTGAAACCCAACTAAGCTATTTTAGGCTTATCTTAATAAGCTATAAATATAAGTTTATGAAGATTTACAATAATTAATGACTTAACTACCTAGAGGCCTGAACAAATTGTCAAAATTCAATTCAAGCATAAGTGTTTCTCGAAGTGTCTATCCAAAGTATTCAGTTTATTTTATAATGCACTTATAACAGTAAAGCTTATTTAAAAAGATCTACTCAAATTAGTAGTTACTGAAGCTAATTATCCTACTTAAGCTATAGACTCATCCGCCTACAAACCTATGGTTGTGAACTTGACATAGATACCAAAATACTTAATAATCAAAGAGGACATACCAAAAAACACCAGCCTTTAATAACACATCCTGCAATTCAGAGGAAACAGAAACATTGGCTATAGTCTGTAGAGCAGCATCAACAGCAGCAGGTACAAGCTCAAATTCAGTGCAGTGCACAATGTCCTCAACTAGTCCAGAAAATTCAAGTATCTCAGCTCTGGCAGCCTCAAATTGACTAAGAACTGAAAATGTTCGCATGATGTTTGTAACAATGATGGCTGACGGTTCATTTCCAGAGGTAGTTGGCTGAACAACACACATGCAACGGGAAAGAAGTGTTGCCAGAAGATGTATTCCTCCATCTCTTACCAGCTCTTCACCATTCAATGAAGAAGACGCACATCTGACCACATGAAAATTCAATAAAACAGCAAAAGTTACCACAAAGTGTTTTAAATCTGTTGGCATAATGGTGAACCTAACAAGAAAGAACATGAGATTCTTACGTCAGCCAGACAAGCTCTGATGCTGCAACAAGGAGAGGTGCTCTATCTGAAGAAAGAAAATTGCTATCATCCTTGTCCACAGTAACAGCACTCAGCAACATGGGATAGCCAGCATATTTGAATGGCTCCAATATGCCTCCATATCTTCTATATAAAATACATTGTCCCTTCAACAAAAGAAGCAATCTCCAAGCCTGAGGACCTTGCAACCCTTGCATCGTAGCCTAAGTTTTGGTCACAAAGTATATATTTTAACAAATTAGAAAAGGAATAATGTATTGCTGCTTGCAAATTAAAAAAAAAAAAAAAAACACGTTTGGTTCAAATTCATAGTAACGAAGGCCACAAATACGCACCAATAAATCAAAATGAAAATGAATGAGCATTATGATTTTGCCACCCCATCCTTATGCTTTGATATAACCATTATAAGCTTGTATGCATGCATTCCGCCACTGATTCATTAAAAGATTAAAAAATAAATGCTAACTAATAAATAAACAGGAGCATATATGGATGTGCAATTCTTCTCCCTATCCGGCTTTTAAGTCAATAAACTCCATTTCCACCTCTAGTCAGAAAAGCGAGTAAAAGATCCCTTATGAAGAAATAATTTACGCTGTCTTTAAAGAAATTTACTGAAACATGATTCCAAAGAAGACTGTGTATAACATGGAAACTTATGTCTACCTGGAGGCGTTCATAGGCCTTCTGTATAGCAAGAAATTTCTCCCTTCCTTCTGGATTTTTGTCTGGATGATATTTCATAGCAAGTTTCCGATATTGTCGCTTTAACTTTTCTTCATCAATGTTCTCAATCTGCTTTGATAAGCTAGATGCTTCATCTGCAATCTCCGGAGGATGCTTTTTATTAACATCATCACTAGATACATCCTCCAAGGATATTTCAAGAATCTTGCAAGCCTCTTCTTCAGAAAGATCCATAGGCTTTCTTGTCAATTCTTCACGCCACATTACAAGTAATGACTGCAGAAACTCTACATGTTCAACAATCGGCCAATTTGGAAAACGAATCTCATCACATAGGTTCCTGAGGTAATAGCGGTGGCACCACATTTCATCTCTCAGCTCTGGGTATGTCACTGGAGGCATCGGGGCATAGTCATATAAAACATGGCAATGCTGTGACAGTTTCTGCGGAAAATCTCCAAGATGCTGCAAAACCTGATAAAGAGCAAAGAAGCATGGATCAAAATCATCATATTGTAAAGTAAGTGAACCTCTTATAAAAAATTGAAAAGAAAAAAATTATCAGAATGTCTCCAACAAAATTTAGAATACCTGACGAATTAGATTTTCTGCCCTCATTTTGTGAGTCCATATTATCTCTGGAGTGTCAGAATCAGAAACCATTGCTGCAGCAAATGCTGCTGGACCACTACGCTCCAGTACATACAACAAAGATTCAGGAATAAGTCCACCAAGAACACTGCGTTTTGCCAAAGGCAATGAAGTTGAAACTGCAGCCTCTTCTCCACCATGAAATGCTTGATGGACATGGGTGACAGCAAAGAGTTGTCCAATTGAAAGTAGATTAGACCCAGGATAAGCCAGTGAAAAATAAAATGCACCAGTGCTGTATAGACGTATCATGGCCTTGGGGTTCCGGGTAACAATGGCCTTCAGCAAAGCAGCAGCTGCCTCAACAATACTTGGTTCCCCGGAAAGAATGGCCTGTATTCATAACAACCCCCCCACAAAAAATAAATAAATAAATAAATAAAAATGAAAAAGTAAATCAAAATATTACAATATTTTAACTTATTTAAAAGTTTGAACAGTAAAAATACTACAATTAACTATATGATACTATCACATATGAAACAACTTGAATTAAGCATTATAAAAGTAACAAGAGTTACTACAATCAATACTTAAAGAAACTACTAAAAATAATTTTCAGAAAGAAATGTTACTCAGAAAGTTGCAAGTCGCATCAAATATCATTGCTTTCCTACATGGATGATTAATAAATGAAACAACTCCTAAAATTACCTGCGCAATATGTGGAAAGCAGCGTGGACTTGACAAGATTCGTTTTACTCTAGGAGTTGGGGTAACAATTTCTCCAGCATCATCTAAATCTGAATGTGCAGACACCATGCTATGCAATATGGACAAAGCTGTGTCCCCGACCTGAATACAATATCCATATTCTATCTATTAGAAGGGTACCACAAAAATAAAATTGAAGAATAAAATGTCAAAAAATATGTTCAGAGACAAATTATTAGCCACAATAAGACTTTCCAACTAACAATTGATGCTACTAACATGACTATCTTCTTTCGTCTTCGTTACATTTCCAAATGAGTCTAAACTCACAGATATCAACATAGCAGCACCTTAACATTGGTGGCCCGTCTCAACAGTTTTTAGGTACCACAAAGAAAGCAAGTCACCGAGATAAAGTTAAGCACAGCTTTTAGGCTAACAAAAAGAAGATTGTGAAAAAAGAAAGATATGGCGTCCAATATATGGAAGAAAGAAATTATGCTACAGAAAACAAGCACTTGCAATAATATTTATATGAATATCATCATTATCTTCTAGCTGCAACATGACCCTACCTGAGGTGGGGTAAGGACTGGAACTCTAAGGGCAAGTGCCCAACGAAGCTCACGAATATCGCGCAACTTCTTCCAATCTAGCATCCCAGAAGCCCAACACCTTGTGGTCCAATCAATAGCCTTCTTGGACCATAACCTTCTGATAGCATCTTTTTCCATAGGTCCAACTTGAGCACCATCTTTGTCAACATACATCCATTCCTTAAGTGGCTCCATAAAAGCACTAGCAGCAATCAAATTTGATTGCAAGGGAATAGATGTCCTCTCTGAAGTTTCATGGACCACTGTAAGCAGGTCAACTGCTAATACACAACCTCCAACTAGAACACAAGCCTCTACATTTGATAAAACCTTCATCAATGCCTGAAATTGAGTATACCATAGTTAATTTAAAATTTCCAACAGTAGAACTAGTAAATTACAATGTTTACTCAAGCACTTCTATAACTGTATTCCATTTAGGATAGTCATTAAACCAACACTGACAACCGATCCTATTGCAATTAGCAACAAACAAAGGTCAAAATTTAAAATTTATTTTTATTTTGGCCCAAAAACCTGACAAAATATTGGTACTCTAAAGATAAAAGCACAAATATTAGGATGAACTCCAAACAGAAGTATAAGACAATACCTAAACAAATTTATCCTTCCTATTCTCATTCAAAGAGAAAGCAAAACAGGGGGGAAGGGGGGACACACAACTGGACAGAGCTAGGAAAAAGTAAATTTGATTTAGACTCACCTTCAGAAGTAAAAGAAGACGGTGCCTTAAAGCTCTGTCATCTGTCCTATCCAATAGAACAGTAACGTGAGCTGTACCTTCAAAAGGACCTATGGTCTTGTAATGCTGCTCATATACAATTGCCATTGCCCTCGCACAAAGCTCTCTAACTGATGACCCACCACCTCCACCAAAACCATCTAATCTTCCCATGTCACACCAATCATCAGATGCACCTAATTCATCAGGAACGGCACCATCTACAGTAAGCCCTGTGTCTGCATCACATAAAAATCTATGGTAAAGTGCTCTAAAGAAAGCAACTGGATCACGCAACGGGAAGTCTTGCGCCCTGCTACCACTGCCGCTCTCAAGCAGTAGACGTAGATAATATTGACCCACACAAACTTCTTTTGACAAGCTTGGGTATCGAACAGAAAATTCAGGGTAGTTCCAAGATATTTGTGGTGCACTTTCAGTCCCGGTAACCATTTCCAGTGTAGTACCCCCTGGAACAATATCTTCAGTACGCTCTTTCTCAACATCTAGTTTATGAACTTCGGCTTGCAAGGATTCTCTCAACTCTTGCCTGGTACGCTCATTCCAAATCAAGTCTGCACGATTGTGATCAAGATCAAAAGCTCGCCAAAATTCAGGCCAATTACATAGAAGCCGACCAGATCCTACAGGGGTGTTCTCCACAACAACTTGAGCAGGAGCTGGAATGCCTGCATGCTGCAAACCAACTGCATTGCTGTCAGGATCAACTGAATTTGACAAATCAGATCCAGGTGCTTCATTTGAGTTTGCTGATGGCACAATAGCTGGAGCCACAAAAGTTGAATAACCATTTTGTGTTTCTCCTGTAGGAGATCCATTGGTCAAATTCTCACTAGTATGAACAACTGAAGATTGAATACTTGAAGCCTGTCCAGAAATTGGGTCAACAGCAGTTTTTTGATGGTTGTCTGAGCCTCTGTCAACAGCACCCCCTGTCTGCTTACCTGAATCAGAAACATCAAAGTTATTAGCTGAAGGGAAGGATTGTTCTTGGGAGGTCAATCCTCTTCCAAGGCGACCTTTCCTCTGCTGAAGTAAACGTCGTCTTCTTTTCCCAGATAATGAGTCTTCTTGATGTGTGTCTTCAGCCAGAACTCCATCAGAACGTGTGTGCAAATAAGCAACAAGACCAGGAGGCAGAATTCGAGACAATAGCTCCAGAGCTGGTTGATATGAATCTGCCCAAAGAGCAACAAGTTGTCGACTAACTTCACGTCGCTCACCATCACGAAGGAAAAATGCATGCAATAAATGCCTCAACAAGGCACCATCACGAAGAGAAGCATCCCGCATAGACTCTGCAGCAATAGCATCCTCCTCAGCAATTGATTGCATAATCACAGCTACTGTTTCTCTAACACTTTCAGCAGGATGACCAAACAGTGCAAACAAGCGACGCTTCAACCCAGCAACTTGGCGTAACAACTCAACAAAAACAGGATATTGGGTAGTCTCCCCATGTGGATCACAAATCATAGCCTCAAGCACTTCAACAACAGCCATTGACAGTAAAGGTGATACAGACATGGGCTTTAATCTGTTGACAAGAATAATTATATAACTATGATTAGCAAACAATACTGACTTGGTATGCATAATTGTGGCATGCCACTCTCCTTTAGAATCTGTTACAATTGCATCACCAGGCCCGCCACCAATGAGTACAGCAACAAGCCCTACAGCCTCAGAAGCCACACCTTCTGAACCATTTCTAAGTAAACCCATAATCCTTCCAACTGCTGCAGGAAAAGACATCACATGTGAAGCTGCACTTCTTGAAGCAAGTAGTCTACGTAAACATGCAATAAAACCCATCACAGTTGCAGCAGCTTTTGGTGAAGGGGGTGGCAATGGAGGAGAATCTGGAGGAAGATTTGGGGCAGCAGGAAGCATAGTAATCAAGGCCATCAAAGTAACCTCTGGTACTTCAATGTTTGGAGGCACCCCACTATATGATATACATGCATTAAACTCCCTTATTCTACGCCATAGTTTAGCTCTTGATCCAGGAATGGAACCACCTTCAGCAACAGCATCTTTGGCAGCAGCTGCTAAATGTTTCAAATGCATGGATGCACTTTCTGCATCAGCAACAGGCTTTTGTTGACCATATTGCAAATAAACTCTCCCACAGGGAGGATCAATACGGTGACCAGGCATTGTCAGCCTTGGCAATATAGGTATGGCACATTGACCCTGTAAGAAAACATTACCAGAAGTCAAACATGCACTTGGATGCTACATTCTGCAATAAGACATGTCTTCCTTTTTATAACAAAGCCATAAGGCATAATTGCCTCCAGTTCAAGAACAGGTTCAACATTCATATTATGAGATTAAACAATTATAATAGGACATAAAACAACACTCTTCAACAAACACATACAACTATAGAATACTTCTAAACCAAGATGAGACACATCTACCTACTTCAGTTTGCAACACATCACGAACTGCTGCAAGTAAGCTATCACGAGACGTGCTTGCATAAACCTACAATTCATGGCACACCTTAGAAAGTTTATAGCATAATAAGTCACAATTAGAGAAGCATAACAAAAGCTTACATGGATAGGGCATCCATCACTGAATTCGATTGCAAACATCTGGGGCTCTTCAGCAAACCGAACAAGAGCACTTACTGAAGATAAAGGACGAACAGTAACAGCCTGCACACATCTAGTAGAAATTCTCAACATTTGACATAACCCTTCGGAGTAAAAATCAGCTTACATAGACATATAAATGCATTAATATAAAATTGGTTGCGTCAAAACAACAAAGTCTGAATAAAACTACAAATAGCACATTCTACTTAAGATCCATAAAATGTTCAAGATTAATGTATCTTCCTAAAATCCGTTTTACCTCAGACAGTGATGCTCTTGTTTAGTGTAACAAGTTAAGGACCAGTTTGCTCAAGCTTTTGTCTAAGAAAAAAGCATTTTTTAATTAAAGTATGCTTATAATTTTATGATAATTGGATAAATTTTTTGAAAAAACAAAAACATAAAAAGAAATCAGTTTTAGTGCTTTTTATAAAACCTAGAAAGAGTAGTTTATAACAAAAAAAGCTCTAAAAACAGTTATATCATAAAAGCACTTTTTTCAAAGCTTATCCCATCACACCCTAAGTTTGTAGGTTTATAAAAATTCATAAAATCACTTGGTCAATGATAGGAATATAAGAAAATGGAATGCGCTATTCTTTTGATACTACAAAGTTCATGTTCTCATGGGGTAATTGTTTTAAGAAGCTCCAGATGGCCAGGCTGGAAGGAATTGGCTACTTTGTGCTGCCTTTTCTTGTTAGGGTCCTTGGAAATCGAGGTTTTTTATCCTTGTCTGTTAACAATTGTGTGGACCTAGATGACAAGGAGTCTATTGAGATGGTTATAAGAGAAGAGATCACTCTAGTTGTCATTACATCTAGAAATTTGGCAGAGATGCAGAAGAATAATGTGACTAACTATATATGGTGGCAAGATTTCCCTCACTATTTCAGCCTATGATTGCTATCGCATGAGATTGCGGTTCTGGTGCTGGTTGTGCCACCCAGCCGCAACTTCCGCACCTAGCGGACGGTGGAGGACGACAGCTCTTGCGGTGCGAAGGGAGGTGGAGTTTCAGAGATTGGGGGAGAAAAAATACGAAGGGGCATCATTTTGAAAATTTGGATCTCACTTAAGGGTAAAATGGGAAAACGCCAGGATAAGTGAGGGGTAAAATCAACATTTACTTGCGTCCTTTTTTTGTGGTAAAGTTACAACGGGTTGCATCGCAAGAGCCAAAAGACATCAAATTGGGTTGAAAAGGGATAGGGGTCCTTGTAGAAAAATCTCACCCGAAATTAAGAAGATTATGAGAGATGCTTATATGCAAAAGCTTGCTGTAAAGGATGCATATAGTGTTGAGATACATGAAGATGATGATATGTTAGAAAAGGTGCAAGAAATTCAACACATTAAAAATGGGAAAAGGAGTGAGACAGCTTCAAGTGAAGCCTCTAAAAGTAATACTGCTGCTGCCAAAAGAGTTAAAGGCCCCTTGGATTTAATGTTTTTTAAGAAACCAGAAGCAAGCATTAAAGTGGGCAAAGGAAAGAGGCAAACAAGCATAAATGATGCTTGTGATAAAGAATCCAGGGCTAGAAC
Source organism: Gastrolobium bilobum (assembly GCF_033153095.1). Lineage (NCBI taxonomy): Eukaryota > Viridiplantae > Streptophyta > Magnoliopsida > Fabales > Fabaceae > Gastrolobium > Gastrolobium bilobum. The sequence continues at coordinate 176,506 of NW_026897314.1, forward strand.
TATTCAATACATTGAAAGATTTTTGTGTACGAATGGAATACCTTTCAATGTTGTACGTTCAAAAAGCTTCAAGTACATGGTTGAAGGAATTGGCAATTACAGTCCAAGTCTAAAGCTCCCAAGTTATTATGAGTGTAGAATTCATCTACTTAAAAAGGAATTGGATTACACCAAAGATTTATTAAAAGATCATGAGGTACAAAGTGCCAACTATGGATGTTTCATTATGTCGGATGGATGGACTGATAGAAAGAATCAAACATTGATAAATTTCTTGGTGAATTCTCCATCTGGGTCTATGTAAAGAGCATTGATGCTTCTTCTTATGTCAAGAGTGGAGCAAAATGAGTTGAGCTTTTAGATAATTTTGTTGAAGAGATCGGGGAGGAAAATGTTGTTCAAGTGGTGACCGACAATGAAAGCAATTATGTATTGGCTGGTAAGACACAACTTGTTTAATTTAATCTCATTTAATTGTTAATTTTTATTTTAATTGTTACTCATTTTAGGTTGCTTAATTTGTTCTTAGGCAAATTGTTACAAGCCAAGAGAAAACATTTGTTTTGGACTCCATGTGCTGCACATTAGTTGTATTTGATGCTTGAAGATATTGGGAAAATTGAGAGTTAAAAAAGCAATAAAAAGAGGCATCAAGCTTTTTGGGTTCATTTATAATCGCACATTGGCTTTGAACACAATGAGGAAGTATACAAGCAAGACTGAATTAGTTAGGCATTATTAGAAGAGATCCATTTAAGGAAAGCTTAAGAAAATGAGAGAAAGCGAGAGAAAAGGTTGAGAGAGAAAGAGATGAAGAGAAAGCATTATTCTATTGAATCTGAACCAAATGAATCATTATTACAGAGAGAGAAATGAAGCTAACATTTATATACTAAATGGCTAACAGCTGTAACAGTGGCTAACAGCTGTAACAGCTTATGGTTGACAGCTGTAACAACTTATACAAATAAGTAGCTGTGACTAAAGTAAAGAGTTCTACTGTATATACACTAATATTCCCCCTTCAAACTTAAGTGGGTTGGATCAGGAGAGCATGATCCAAGACCTTGAGTTTGTCTTTTAATTCTGTAAACCTTGCAGCAGAGAGAGGTTTAGTAAATGTATCAGCAACTTGAAGAGAAGAAGGTATGTGAAGGACAGCAAGAGACTTTGCCAAGACTTTTTCACGAACAAAGAACAGATCAAGCTCCATATGTTTCGTTCTTGAGTGTAGAACAGGATTGTGAGCTAAGGCTACTGTGCTTTGATTATCACAGTATATAATAGGAGTTTTGCTTGACACATGAAGTTCTTGCAATAGTGTCTGAACCCACAAAATTTCTGCTGCAGTGAGAGCTAGGCTACGATACTCTGCCTCAGCACTAGATCTTGCCACTACAGACTGCTTCTTGGACCACCAGGAAATGGGATTGGAACCAAGGAATAAGCAAGCACCTGATGTGGATCTTCTATCATCTGGATCAGCCCCCCAATCTGCATCACAGAACCCAACAAGAGAGAGAGGCTGGTGTGGTGAGGCTGGATGAAATAGAAGACCATGAGACAATGTTCCCTTGAGATAACGCAAAATCCTTTTGACAATCTTCCAATGTTCTTCCAATGGTTGGGACATAAACTGGCAAACTTTATTTACGGTAAAGGCAATTTCTTGCCTTGTTAAGGTAACATACTGCAAGGCACCAACTATTGATCTGTAGAGGAAGGGATCAGCAACATAATTCCCCCCATGCTTGCTTAGTTTGCAGCCACTAGGCATAGGAGTAGAGATACCTTTTGCATCTGACATTCCAGCTTTGCACAGTAAGTCTTTCACATATTTACCTTGAGATAACAGAAGTCTCCCATGAGAAAGAGGCTTAACTTCTATACCCAGAAAATAATCCAAGGTTCCTAACTGTTTTAGAGCAAAGTGAGAGTTCATTTGATCAGTGATCTGTTGAATTAGAGCTGAGTTGTTTCCAGTGATGATGATATCATCCACATAGACTAATACATATATGCAGCTCCCATTAGAGTGAAGAATGAATAAAGAGGGATCACACTTGCTAGAGTAAAAACCAAGTTGTCGAAGAGTAGTTCCAAACTTTTCAAACCATGCACGAGGGGCTTGTTTTAGCCCATAAAGAGCTTTGTGTAATCTGCATACCAGATTCTTATTCTCTGTTTCAAATCCAGGGGGTTGTCATGTAGACCTCTTCGACAAGCTCTCCATTAAGGAAAGCATTGTTGACATCGAGTTGTTTTAAGGGCCAGCCATAAGAGAGAGCTAGAGTGAGAATAATTCTGATTGTGGTGGGTTTAACAACTGGTGAGAAAGTCTCATTGTAATCATAGCCCTGTTGTTGATGAAAGCCTTTGGCAACAAGCCTGGCTTTGTATTTGTTAACTGTTCCGTCAGAATTTTCCTTGATGCGAAAGACCCATTTACACCCAATAGCCTTCCTGCCATGTGGTAAAGGAACAAGAGACCATGTGTGGTTAGATTGCAAAGCATCATATTCTAATTGCATTGCCTTAAACCAGTGAGGACTAGTCAAGGCTCCCTTAACTGATGTGGGTTCTGAATGAGTGAGGAGAACAAGATTTCTGGTTGCAGCCTTAGAGCGTGTGATAATAGAGTGTGTTGGAGAGGGAGGGTGCAGAGGACCTGATGGGACATACTCAGAGGAACATAATTCAGGACCAGAACTAGAGCTGGTGTTTTGACTGGAAACATTAGGAGTGTGAACAGAAGGTGATGGGGAAGAAGGTAAATGTGTGGCTGAATTCGAGAAATGACCAGACTGGTGTGTAGTGTTTGCTGACAGAGAAATGTTGGAGGAGTCAGAAGATGGATCACTGTGAGGAACAGATGTTGATGAGGAATTAATAGATGATGCTGAATTAGTGGTGAGGCTGGTTGGACAAGTTTGTGGAAGGAAAATAGTTAGAGGAACAGAAGTAGAAGTAGAGGTAGACTGGTGCAAAACAGAAGAAGTTTTGTTAGTATGCCATTCTGTGTAAGGAAACTTGTATTCATTGAATAGGACATCTTTAGATATAAATATTCTGTTTTCTGGACTCAAGCAAATATAGCCTTTATGATTGATAGAGTAACCAAGAAAAATGCACTCTTGAGATCTAAACTCAAGCTTATGTTTGTTGTAAGGTCTTAGAAAAGGGAAACAAGCACAGCCAAAGGTTCTAAGAAAGCTGTAATCAGGTTGTTGATGGTGCAACTTAATGTGAGGGATTTCAAATTTGATAGCAGAGGAAGGAAGTCTGTTTATAAGGTAAGTAGCTGTGGTAAAGGCATAGTCCCAGTATTGCATTGGAAGAGATGAATGAGCTAAGAGGGCTAGACCAGTCTCTACAATATGTCTGTGTTTTCTTTCAACAACACCATTTTGGTGAGAAGTATGTGGGCAAGTGATTCGATGAGCTATTCCTTGCAAGTTAAGATATTGAGTAAAGGCTCTAAACTCCCCTCCCCAATCTGTTTGTAAAGCTTTTAGAGGGAGTTGGAACTGATTGGTCACCATGGCATGAAATTGTTTGAAAATGCTTATTGCATCTGATTTTTGCTTTATTGGATAAAGCCATGTGTACCTAGTGCAGGCATCAACGAATGAGATATAATAAGCATTGCCTAGAGTGGATTTAAGAGGTGATGGTCCCCACAAGTCACTGAAAACAAGAGTGAATGGCTCTTTGTATTCTGTATGAGATGGTAAAGAATGTTGTCTATGAGACTTTGCACAACAACAAGAAGGACAGAATTCAGCCAATTTATTATTGATGTGTATATTACAAGATTTGAGTACACTTTTAAGGGAATTAAAGTGGGGATGTCCCAGCCTATAATGCCATAAGGAATACAAAGAGCTAGAAGGGCTACATATATCAGAAACAGTTCTAGAACAATGACTATGTGTTTTGCTATTTGGACTAACAGCATTAACAACATTAACAGACTTGTTGATAGTCGAGGACACAGGAGAGCTAGCACAGATGTTACTGGTTGCAGAAGTATGACTTTTGGAGAGCTTCAACTTTGGAAAATAGTACAACCCATCAGAACCCACTGCACCTTGAAGGAGGACTTTATGTGAAACCTGGCATTTTACAAAACACACATCAGAATGAAACTCAAAGAAAACTGAGTTGTCTTTAGCAAATTTGCTAACACTGATAAGATTTTGAGTAATGGAGGGAACCAAAAGTAAATTCTGAAGGTGCAGGTGAGTGTTAGAGTCAAAAGGAGATTGAAAAGAGGAGGAACCAGTAGCTGTTATAGGAAGACCTTGTCCATTTCCAATCAGAACATGATCAGTACCACTAAGTTGCTGGCCTTGCATAATATTTTGAGATGTACCAGTTACATGACTTGATGCACCAGAATCTGGTAACCATTCAACCAGAGGGGGAGAACTACATGTGGAAGGTAGACTAGAAGGAGCAGCAAAGTATGCTTGAGGCTGAGACTGACTTGTTGGTCTTGTATACTGGAAAGATCTCATTGGTTGAGATTGCTGGTGTTGATACTGGAAGGACCTCACTGGTTGAGGTGGTTGATGAACAAAGTAGTGAGGATAAGGAGTGTTTTGTGGTGGAGGTAGATTCGGAAAAAAATTCTCTTCAAATCGATGCCAACAATCTCTAACATCATGTCCAAATTTATAGCAAAGTTGACAGTGGACATGTGTTCTGGTGCCTCGTCCTCTTCCACGACCAGACCTTCCACCTGAACGTCCTCGTCCTCTATTCTGACCACTTGAGGTGTGGAACTGACTGAAGTTTTGGTGCTCTGTTCGACTCTGTTTTCTGGTTTCAGAAACAGAGTCTTCTTCTTCATCTATAACTTCTCGATCTGAGCTTGGAAGACGCTGAGTGAGATTTATAGTTGCTCCTTCAGTCAACAGAGTATCGTTTTGCTTGATTAACAACTGTTCATGAGCTAGTAACTCCACTGTTAGATCTGCAATAGTGCAGTCTCGTTCTCGTCCGTGTATCATCATAACGAAAGAAGTATACTCTGATGGTAATCCTTCAAGAATAGTCTCAGTGTGCTCCTCAATAGAAATAGGCTTCCCAATCGACTTGAGCGAGTCACATAGTGTTTTGATACGTGTTAAGTATTCTTTAATAGTCTTCGAGCCTTTCTTCATAGTTTTCAACTCAGATCTGAGTTGACGAACTCGAGACTTCATGACTCCATGAAAAAGTTTGTGAATATTGTCCCAGGCCTCAAAGGAGTGCTTCACAGGTAGAATATCATTTACAGTAGACTCAGAAATAGTGGATAGGAGCCATGTAAGTAGCATCTGATCTTGATTGAGCCAATCGACATAAGCGGAGTTCAGAATATCATTCTCTCTGTCTTCGTCTGAAACAAACTTGAGAGGAATTTTTGGATTAACAAGAAAACGATGCAATTGGTGTGAAGTAATTACCGGTTCAATGATCTGATTCCAGAAAAGGTAATTATCTTCGGTAAGTTTTGCAGAAATTTGAAGATTGAAGAGAGAAGCTATCTTGATTTTCATTGAAGTGGACTTTTGTTGAGATCTGGATCTATGTTGAGATCTGGATCTAGGTTGTGATGCGTTCGAGTTGTCAGAAGCGTTCGAATCAGAGTCGGAAGCGGAAGACATGATAGAGATCTAAACGGATCAGGCCCTCAGAGAGAGCTCTGATACCATATTAGAAGAGATCCATTAAAGGAAAGCTTAAGAAAATGAGAGAAAGCGAGAGAAAAGGTTGAGAGAGAAAGAGATGAAGAGAAAGCATTATTCTATTGAATCTGAACCAAATAAATCATTATTACAGAGAGAGAAATGAAGCTAACATTTATATACTAAATGGCTAACAGCTGTAACAGTGGCTAACAGCTGTAACAACTTATACAAATAAGTAGCTGTGACTAAAGTAAAGAGTTCTACTGTATATACACTAATAGGCATGAAGTGGCAAGATTTGCTACAACATTCCTCACATTGCAAAGGTTTCATAAATAAAAAAATAATATTAGAAAGATGTTCACACCAGATGATTGGCTAAAATCAAATATAGCAAAAGACCCTAAGGGCAAAAGGGCGACTAACACTGTACTTATGTCATCGTTTTGGAATGATGTTATTCATTCTTTAAAGGTTATGGGGCCTCTTGTGCGGGTGCTTAGACTTGTTGATAATGAAAGAAGGCCCGCAATGAGATATATATATATATGAAGCAATGGATAGGACCAAGGAAGCAATTCAAAAATCTTTCAATGGAAATGAAGATAAATACAAGGATGTTTTTACTATAATTGATAGAAGATGAGACTGCCAACTTCATCATCCATTACATGTTGCAGGCCATTATCTAAACCCTTAATACTTTTATGCCAATCCAAAGATTGATGATGATGTTGAATTGATAGTCGGACTATATAAATGCATTGATAAGCTAAGTGCAAATAAGGAAGAGGTGGACAAGATACATGGACAATTGGAAAAATATAGGAGTGCAGAAGGCCTTTTTAGTATGAATACAGCAATAAGACAAAGAAATAAGATAGCTCCTGGCAAGTAAAAGCACATTTATTTGATCACTTTAAGCTTTTATTTAACAAGTTGTAATGTTAACAAGTTGTTGCAATTTGCATTACAACTCAATGGTGAAAGTCGTATGGAGCACACGTTCCGAATTTGCGAAACCTTGTTAGAGTGTTGGGCTTAACTTGCAGTTCATCGCGATGTGAGCATAATTGGAGTACTTTTGAGCATGTAAGTATTTGTTAAATGATTTTTGTTTGTAGAGTTTCATATCATGATTGTGAAACTAATATTCTTTATTGGAAATTGTAAACTAGATTCAATCTAAGAAGAGAAGCAGGCTTGAGCATCAAAGATTGCAAGACTTAGTCTTTATTAAGTATAATCAAGCTCTTAAAGAACGTTTTGAGAGTCGTGATTTGATTGATCCCATTGTCCTAAAAGACATTGATGAAAGTAATGAATGGTTGGTGGGAGAAGTGGGTGAAGATGCAGAAAATGAGTTTGTTTTTTATGATGATATCTTGACTTAGGGAGATGTTGCTAATGTAACCGGGGCTAATGAGCCTAGAACTTACACTGGGCAGTATACCAGATTCAGGAAGGAAGCTGCCTCTATGCCATCAAGCTCTAGGGGAATAAGTGTTGAACAAATTGAAGAAGGTGATAACTAAGAAATAGAAGATGAGGATGAACAGACCTACAAATTTAATACTAGTGAAGAAAGTGAGGGTGGAGAAGAAGAAGACTTTGAAGAAATGTTTGATGATAATTCTGATTAGTTCTTTTCCTTCTTTTGACTCTACTTGGATCCTTTATGTTCCTAGAATGTTATTAATTTTGTTACTTTCAATGAACTAGTATGTTGCTTCCTTTATGTTCCTTGAATCCTTGTTTTGAATGTGTAGTATTATACTTTTCATTCCTCATTTCCTCCTATTTTGGGTGATTTCTTATCTTATAGCATTTATATACCTTTATATATATGGTGTAATTTATTATAAGTATTTATATGGACTTCACAGTAGCGGCTTTACCGCTACCCGCTATTTAAAACTATGATTTCAGCTGGTTGTGGATTACCTTTCACACAAATTAATGATGGTGAAACTCATATCAAATTGCATGAGAAACAATATAGTGAAGAATTGAAGGATCTTTCTGCTAGGATTATTTTTCCCACTACTGAAAGAGTGATGAATACTTATAATGGGATTTCAAAGTTTTATTTGTGTTCTGGCGTCAATGATGAGACCAGTGCACTAAATGCTCTTCAAGTGTGGAAAAGTGAAGACGACACTGTTGCAGAAAGGCAATGGGATCCCGGGGGATTGCATAATGCTTCAAGCATAAGCTGGCCCCAGCAACTCACGCAATGGGATCGTGGGGGGGATTTATTGTTGTTCCTCACCTTGAGGATAAGGTGAGTGTTTTGGGGAGGGGGGGAGTATTGATAGGAATATACTCATGAAGCTGTATGTAAGGTGGGTAGTAGGGGATTATGTTCTACTAATGGGGTGGCATAACTAACTTTTGGAGATATAATAGAATATTCTAGGAGGTTGGGCTAAGCATAAGATGGGGAATGTGAAGTGTGTGAAGGTATATTGGAAAGTTGGGACTCTTGGGCTCTTGGGAGAGAACCAGAACCTCTCAAATTGTTCTGGATATCAGTGTTAGTATTTCCTTTCTTGTAATTTTCCTTGAAGTATTTTGATCTGCAATTAGCTATCTTCATTTACCAGTATTGTAATTTTCCCTATCAATGATACAAGTTTTCATTTCCATTGAGAAAATCTCAGTTATTGTTAATTTTCTGGTTATGGATTTGAGTCTCTATCAGTCAACGATTCCATAGACCTATTAATGCAGATGGCATGTACAACACCTGATACAGTAATTGTCTCATTCAAGATTAACTCAAAACTATATTTCAGAAAACAGTTGTTTATCAACGCTTAATTTTTCATGCAAGAAATTCCATCGGCATGAATCAATGCTTGTAATACATAGATTTTCAATACATTTACACATGCTACATCCTGATCAGAAATTGACTTAATAAATGCGTCACTTACTTCATAGTTCTCAGGACGCCTTTCCACAATTGAAACCTTTGTTAGAATGAGCTGACGAGATACAGCATCACCATGTTCACCTAGTCCTCCTTTTGGGCCAACTCCTAAGCTCAATCCTGGAACATTTAGTGTTCCATGGGCAGCAGAACGCAACCTTGTTACAGACCAACCCCCCAATGGCGTATCTTCTGCTCCAACTGCCTCTTTTGCTGCATTCCATTTATTTGTTTAAGGTTAAAAAATAAATTCACTGCAGATAAAAAATTAATTTCAATGTGGAAGGAACATAAATGAGGTTATGACTAGTTACCCCTTTGTTTTATATACTCAGAAATGGTGAGAGTTTGAGAATTTTCCACAGACAAGGACAGCCCAACAGTGGATTTTGCAGTTTTTGTCTGCAATAAAATTTATGCAGTGTTATTATTGTTGATATTAAAACAGGAAACAATATATTCCATGGTTATCCAGAAAGCTCAGTTAAACCATTCTTGCAAATGTAGCCTTATTTCAGTGGCAAAAGGTGCCCTAATTTAAGATACCATTATCTAGCAGAATATCTATTTATGCTTAAACAAAGCCATTCATACCAAATTCGAGATAATAGTTGATATTGTGCACCCAGAAGCAGCTTGAAAAGCTTTAGATTTTCTTCCATATAAGGGGCAAAGAACAAATCCGCTAGCATGATCAACATTTTTCTTTCCGAAAGCATCAGAGAGAAGAATAATTGCAGGGGAATCCATGTCTCTAAAATCCAAGCACCAGCGAAGGTCACCAGATTTTGTCTCAATAAGTTCAACACCGGCATAAGTTAGTTTCAGTTTCTGTGAAAGCCACCAGTCACACAGGATAGTTAGTTTAACTGTTCACTTTTTTTGGCTGGTATAAGGAAGTTCATCACACAATATATATCACGGATAATTTCGGGTCATACAAAAATAAAACTCATATCGCCATGATCCCTAATCTCCAAAATCATTACAACATTGGGATTCCCTTCAACATAAAATACTAAGATCATTATCTTCTCTTAATCGGCATGAGACAAAAGAATGAGACACACACACCCTCACACGACCACCAATAAAAAGTATCATATACTCTTAACCATCGCAATATAACCATGAATCCCATAATCAATATACATGCATGTCTACTCTGCTGTACTTATTTACAAGCCAGAAGAAGCATACAGAAAAGCTTAGTCCATCAGGATAAAAACATCAAAACTAAACGAATCAATTACAGCTAAAGGAGCAATTAAAAACACTAAGGTAACTTACAAAAGGAACCCACTGAGATGCCCGTCGTCGAAGATGAACCACCGGGAACTCAGCTATCGGCGACAACCTATTCCATCTTATCCTATGCAACTCCGTCAAAATACTTGCCCTGTATCTAGACGAGAACTTCATAGCTTTGAATTTTCCGCGCCCATCGGTACGCACGTTCAAGTTGAACTCATTCGAATTCTCATCGCGCCCGAGAACTGGAGCGGCACCCTCGAAATCGCTCGCCACATCGTACGAGTTCGTGACGGCGAGCGTGGAGGGGTCGAGAGTGATGATGGCAACGCTGGAAATGCACAGTATCCGCTTGTAGCGGCCACGCCACGAGTGCTTGATGACCAGGTAGCGGGCCAAGTACTCGGGTTCTTCGACAGATGAAGGAGAAGAATTAGGAACGGCGGAAGAGTTGCCTGCGTTTTCCATGACCGGCGGCGGCGCCAGCAACACGGGGCGGTTAAGATCGGATGCGTAGCGTGTCACGGATTCGACCTGAGGGAGATGCGCGAGGGTGTGAACACGAGGTGCATTATGGAAGCGGAGAAAGAACCAGAGTCCCTGCGACGATGAAGCAGCCGCCGCCGCCGCCGGGCTTCCGTGAGGCCGAGACTGATTCGCCCCCAGTTCTAAGACTTTAAAGGTTTGTCAATTACATTCAAATTTTGTTCGATCGAATCAAACCCTAATTGCACCGATTTGTTCATCCAATGCGAGGTTCCTAATCAAAACGTAACAGTATCAATTTAATTTCTGCGTTGGAATCAATGAATGCGGAAAATCGAATCGGAGCAAAAGATCGAGTTGAAGCAGCAGAAATGGCGAGAGAGAAAAGAGAGAGTAGGAATTGGAGGAGGGATAGGCGATGACCGAATGCACCGTCTGTGACTTATCAATGATGACGTGGCATCTTCTTATTCGCCGAACTACTTCCTCCTTCAGAGTTAAGTTAAGACATTCAAATACTTTTACAACTGTAATAAGTAATAAATAAAATTGATTTGGTTAAGATATTAAATTGGCTTGATTTTACTTTTACAATAAAAATATTTCTAAATCAATTTAAATTTTATTTTTACATTTTCAAATATAAATCAAATTGATTCTAATAATTTACTGGTGGTTTAATCACTCAACTACCTATACTTAATTAAAATTCTGACCACAAAACTATTGGTTAATTACAAGTAAATTGATTTTAAAAAAGTATACCTATCTAATTTAATCTAATCTATAGTAATGTTCATGTATGTATACCTCATGACACTTGTTATAACAAGCATAATTTTTTCTTTATTATCTTTCATATACTAGGTCACAATTAATATTTTTTTTTTACTCATTAGATGGATAAATTATATAAAAATATATAGGGTAAGAGGTTTGAATAAGAATAAAATAAGATAAATTCATATTTTACCTCGTATTTAATTTGCACTAGATAAACAGTCTTATATGATTATGTTCGCTAATCTTTTGTTAGGGGGAATTAGATAATATTGAGATATGATATATATATATATAGGTAAAATTATTTTTGCAGCCGATTTACGTACAGCAATGACATGTGTATGGTTATGATTCTTCACATTTAAAGCTTTTATCCTTTGTATTATAGGTACGATTCTCCACATTTAATGTTTGTAAGTATATATATGGCAAGTATTTGATTGCTGCACGTACAGCAGCTGCAGAAATGTAAACCTCGTATATATATATATATATATATATATATATATATATATATATATATATATATAGTTTTTAACATAATTTCATATACTTGTTTTTAAAAAATAATTTTTAAACTTATTTTCTTTTCCATTTGACTTATTTATATATTAGTTTATATTTTATTTTTAAAACAAACTTAAAAATCATAATTTTAAATAAAATATGTAAATAACTCACAAAAAATTTCAAGATAAAAAAATTTATATCCATACCAAATAACATGATAAAAATAATTTAAATAATATTCGAATAAAATAAAAATTTGTCATTCCATGAAATTTAATGATTTTATTTTAAGAATGTAGGTCACGGTCGTCGTGGTTAACTGACCGATAGAAATAATACTAGCTAGTGACAGTGAATGGTGGTGATAAAAATGAATAGTGGTGCTAGCCAATAGTTAATGGTGTTCATTGGTAATATAATGGTGGTAGCTAATGGTCCATATTATTAATATAGTTTGGTAATATTGCTCAACACATAAGCACTCAAAATTTTGTAGCGGGAGTTTAATAATTTTTACTAATTTTATGATGAGTTCGGCTTTTTGACCCTTTTGCCCTTCATTAATTAATTAATAATTATTTTACCCTTTATCCAAAACTATTTACTAATCAGTCCCTCTTTAATCGATTAACTTGAAGATTTAATCGATTAAATGGTCAAAACTGACAAAAATAGTTGACTTGAAAATTTAATCGATTAAATATCCCTCTTAATCGATTAAAACTTATATTTAATCGATTAAATATCTCAAATGAGCGTGAAAACATTGATTGAATGAGACAAACACGGTATTTGAGGTTATTTGAATTTTGAATTTAATGTAATAGGAGTTGATTGCGATTTGTATTTAATAGGAGTTGATTGTGTTTTGTATTTAATGGGAGCTGATTGCGTTTTATTAGGAGTTGCCGTTTTACGAGTTTGTCATATTAAATACAACTCGCAATTAACTCCTATTACATTAAATTCAAAATTCAAATAACCTCCAATACATGAAAAACTGATTGAAGATTCTTCTAAGTATTTTTATGATGAATATGCAAGACGGGAAGGGTTCGTTGTTCGCCTTGATCACTGTCATCGTTCCGAGGTTGACAATAGGATCATATGCATGGAATCTGCTTTTGTTTATGGAGGAGATTTGACCTTTTTTGTCTGTTGGGAGATTTAATCGATTAACTTGAAGATTTAATCGATTAAATATTCAAGTCAATCATTTTTGCCAGTTTTGACCATTTGATCGATTAAATCTTCAAGTTAATCGATTAAAGAGTGACAGATTGGTAGATAGTTTTTAATAAGGGGAAAAATGGTTATTAATTAATTAATGAAGGAAAAAAGGGTCAAAATTAGGGGTGCTCATCAACCGATCCAAACCGATTCAAACCGCAAAAACCGAACCGAAAAACCGATAACCGAATAAACCGAAAACCGAAAAATCGGAAACCGAAAGAAAACCGCAAATTTTAATTGGATTGGATCGGTTTTCGGATGGGTTGATGAAAACCGATCCAATCCAAACCGATCCAATATATTAATTATTCTCTACCTACTTGACCTTTCTCCAATCGTAGCCCAAAAATTTCTAAACTCAAGACTCATTAACTCATCAACTAAACACAAAAAAAACTTAGTCACGTCTCATCAACTATAGTATTGTTTACTGATATTTTTGTATTTCAATTTTTTTTTTACAAAGCCAATATATACAAAAGATGTTATTTGCACAAGAATCATGAAACTAATTTTAAGATATTCAAAAAACCGAAAACCGATCCAATCCAAACCGAAAAAGTTGGATTGGATCGGATCAGATTTGAAAAAAAATCTAAACCGAATGGATGATTACATGATCAAACCGAAGGGATTGGATCGGATGAGTTTTGCTTCCAAAACTGATCCAATCCAGACCGCGAACACTCCTAGTCAAAATGCCCACGTAGTTCTCTAGGATTACTTTTGTCAATATATAGTTATATACGGCTAAAATGGTATCCTCTAGGGTGCGTTTGGTACGCGATTTATTTCTGAAGCGAAGTAGGGGAAAAAAGTCTTCCACATTTGGCAGCTAAAATCTTCAAAGTTGCCCGGCCAAATTTGTTTCCGAGAAAATCCTCTTGTGTGTTAACTTGTGTACAGTCTGACAAATTGTAAATCCATAAAATTTGTGAAATGTTGGCTGCTCAGGGAAGGAAAACTAAAGTGTGAAAAAGTAGACAAAATTAACCTTGTGGGGAAGTACGATATGTAGATATGGTCTACCAAAAGCGAAAAAGGTTGGGTTATTTTGATAAAATAACTTCACATTCTCACTATTATTTCATAACCAATCAAACACAAACTTAGTAAAATTAACTTAATTTTTCCGAGAAAATATGATCTACCAAATAACTTTTTAGTAACATTCCAGTAAAATATATTTTTCCCTATATTCCGGTAATAATTATTTCCCGCATAAAAAAAAATTTCTCCTCTACCAAACGCCTCTTATAATGCGAGCGCATAAACACGTAGCAAAAATATAAAAAAATCCAAACGAGCTCTAATTAATTATACTATATATGAAAAGTTGTTGTCAGAATGTCAAAGCAGACTGATTTAGGGTCTGTTTGGAGCACCTGATAAGGAAAATAGGATAGGATAATTTATCATATCCTACTTTTATCTCTTGTTTGGTGGGTCAATAGGATATGATTAGTTTATCCTATTGTCTCATTTTTTCCTATTCAATACTTGATTTCTTATCCTATGGGAGGAGCTGGGTTAGGATTCAACAAGATATGATATTAATATTGGATACCCAATATATCCTCACTTTATCCAATATATTTGTATTTATTGCATTATATATTGTTTTTTTGTTTTTTCTTTCTCCTTCTACATAATCTTATCAGATTGCTAATTAGATGCTCGTCAAACACAGGACATGATATAGGCTTATTAGCCCCATATCATATCCTACTTTTATCCTATCATGTTCACCAAACGATAATATCTTCTCTTGATTTATACTAAAAATGTCATAACATATAGGGTGTGCATGACAATAATTTTGCTTCCTCGCACTGTTTTTGAAAAAAAAAAACAATTTTTTTTTTATTTCTGTGTTTAGGAACAATTTATGAAAAAAAAAATTTGTTTCATAACATGTTCTAATTTTTTTTCTGAGATCGAGTTGACGTAGCAGAAATGGGGAGAGAGAAAAGAGAGAGTGTCAATTGGAGGAGGGATAGACTCTTATTCGCCAAACTAGACATTCAAATACTTTTACAACTGTAAGTAATAAATACAATTGATTTGGTTAAGATATTAAATTGGCTTGATTTTACTTTTACAATAAAAATATTTCTAAATCAATTTAAATTTTATTTTTAAATTTTAAAATATAAATCAAATTAATTCTAATAATTTACTGGTGGTTAATCACTCAACTGCCTATACTTAATTAAAATTCTGACCACAAAACTAATGGTTAATTACAAGTAAATTGATTTAAAAAAATTACACCTATCTAATTTAATCTAATCTATAGTAATGTTCATGTATGTATACCTCATGACACTTGTTATAACAAGCATAATTTTTTCTTTATTATGGTCACAATTAAATTTATTTATTTTTACTCATTAGATGGAAAAATTATATAAAAATATATAGGGTAAGAGGTTTGACTAAGAATAAAATAAGATAAGGATATGATAAATTCATATTTTATCCCATCTTTGATTTGCACTAAATAAACAGTCTAATATGATTATCTTAGCTAATCTTTTTCTAGGGGGAATTAGATAATATCGATATATGATATAGATAGATAAATAGATAAAAATATCACTTTTAACGTAACTTCATATAATAATTTTTAAACTTATTTTCTTTTCCATTTGACTTATTTATATATTAGTTTTTATTTTATTTTTAAAACAAACTTAAAAATCATAATTTTAAATAAAATATATAAATAACTCACAAAAAATTTCAAGATAAAAAAATTATATACATACCAAATAACATGATAAAAATAATTTAAATAATATTTGAATAAAATAAAAATTTGTCATGAATTTAATGATTTTATTTCAAGAATGTAGGTCACGATCGTCATGGTTGATTGACCGATAGCAATAATAGTAGCTAGTGACAATGAGTGGTGGTGATAAAAATAAATAGTGGAGCTAGCCAATAGTTAATGGTGTTCATTGGTACTATAGTGGTGGTAGCTAATGGTCAATATTATTAACTAATTTGGTAATATTGCTCAACACATAAGCACTCAAAAAGTTGTAGCGGGAGTTTAATAATTTTTACTAATTTTATGATGACACATAGATCTCTAGTATTACTTTTGTCAATACATACGGCTAAAATGGTACCCTATAATGCTAGCGCATAAACGCGTAGCAAAAATATCCTTTGGCATGAAATAAGAATTGTCATTTTAGATATATTCATCGATTAACGTAAACTAAATTTAGTTTGAAATTTTTTTCTCTAATGATATTCTTAACGTGAGCTATTATATTCGTTTTGCAATAATTACAATTTTCAACTCGGTAACTAGTTAAGACTCGAGATATATATCGTGCACTATTTAAAATTGAAAGAAAATAAGAAGCAGAGAAAGAGCGTTTGACCACCAATTAAGGGCACATTTGGATAATTTTTTTTGCTTATTTTAGAATGACTTTTTCAAAAGATAAAGCTATTTGTATTTAGATATTAAAATTAAAAAAACACTTTCATTCATAAAATTACTAAAATGAAAATGAGAACAAATCATGGAAGTAAGTTTGGTTAGGGTAAAGGCAATAGTGATGGCAGTGGTGGTAGGATAATAAAGACGATGGTGGAAATGATGATAACGACAATAATATAGGGGTAATGATGGCAACAATGATAGGGTGGTAGCAGCAAAAATGACGAAGATAATAATGATAATGGTGATAGCAATGACAATGGTAAAAGAAGTTGATTGGGATTAAGATAAATTTGAATTTTAAAAAAATAAATTAACTTTTGACTTTTTTAAAAAGTAAACATCTAAACACTAGTTTGTAATGATACTATATATATATATATATATATATATATATATATATATATATTTTGTTTTTTTTTTAAAAAAAACTTTTGGAGAGGAAAAAAAAATCCAAACGAGCTCTAATTAATTATACTCTATATGAAAAGTTGTTGTCAGAATGTCAAAGCAGACTCATTTATAGTCCAACTAATATCTTCTCTTGAATTCAAACGGGGACTGAACGTGATCATGGGAGCTTCATCCCAAATTCGGACATTTGATCACGTAATCCCACCGCATCTTAACATCCGGATGAATTACCTAGTTATTCATGAACGTCATTAGATATTCATCGACATGCAAAAACGTGAGTTTGGGGAGGGGAGGTGGAGTTGAAGCAAACATACACGCCTGATTCATTACCTTGAAATCTAGAGCACGACTCCAAGAACAAAGAAAAAGAGATTCAGCATAAAACAGTAGCCAGCGCAGAAGAAAAATGAAGAAAATATAATTCTATTTTCCACCAAATAAAATTAGACAAAACTTAACTCAAAGTCATATATATCTAAATCCGCTCCAATGTTTATTTTGCATTTGCAAAAGAACAAAGAGCCTATGCTCATATATGATAAAGAAAGATGAAGAACATATAATTCTATTTCCCCCCAAGTAAAATTAGACAAAAACTTACTCAAAGTCAACTTATATCTAAAACCGCTCCAATGTTTATTTTGCATCTGCAAAACAACAAAGAGCCTATGCTCATATATGATAAAGAAAGACAGGAAATGAAAAGGACAAAATAAAAAATAAACAGCCAAGAAGAGATACAGATACTTTGCCAGCCTGTTTACCGCACTGGCTGCTGATTGTAGTGACCCTTCTCTTTTTTCTTCGCAGCGGCAAGCTTTGCACTCCTTGCAGCAGCCTCACTGGCGGCAGCACGGGCAGCAGCATCCATCTCCTTGCTTGATTTTTTCTTCTTCATAGAGGCAACTTTCTTAAGCCGCTCTTTAACATCAGAGGCAGGTACATCCTCAGCCTTTTCCGTTTCAGCAGCTTCAGATGTTGTATTTCCAACATCCGCACCATCAGGCTGGTCTTGTGATTCTTTCTGCTCCTTGGAAGACTTATCCTTCTTCTTCTTCTTTCTTGCATTTTTGCTTTCCCCAGCAGCATTCTCCTTCTTTTCCACCTCACCGTTGCGATCCTCTTCTTTCTTCTCTGCACCTAAATTTTCAAAGGCCAGACAAAATATTCCAAGTAAGAAAGTTTGAGTTAGTTATATATTTCACTTGAGAAAACTAAAATATTGAAAGCAGATTTTACATATGAATAAAAGCATTATATTACCATGGGAATCATCCTGGCCACTGCGTTCAGTTTGTGGGTATCCTAGCTCAGCCAAAACAGCTTCAAGCTCTTCAAGCCCTTTTTTCTTCAATTCCTTCTTTGAAAGTTGTCTTTCAGTTTCTTTGGTAACCAGTGACGGCTCATGAGGCTTTTGAAGAACAGGCTCAGCTTCTGCTGGCATTTCTAAGTCATTTTCATGTTCATCCTCAGCATCATCTTCAACATCATCGAGACCTTCTAACTCACTCTCACTTTCCTGGTTTCAAATATTCATCAAATCTACTGGTTATGGATGTAAACCAATGATAATGCAATGTAACAATAATGGCCATCAAGAGAAGTATTAATGGCCATCAAGAGAAGTATACATGCACACGCCCGGGGGAGAAGTGTAGTTAAGACTGATTATTAATTGAATTTAAAAAAAGAAAACCATGCTTGGACTTTTGATGTTTATGTCTTTATGAACAGGCAATAGTAACCTCATATACAAATCAGATAATTTTATTCAGTGATATATGCCACTTAATATATATTTTTTATTTCCGGTAATAGCCCATGAATGGATTTTCCATTGGATGACACTCATTTACTAAAGAGTACAAAGTAATAATCAACTTGGCTTAAGCTCCATATTTGAGTGAGATTGATATTGTTGACAAAATAAAACCCGATATATCTTTATACATTCACCTTTTTGCAGGAATCTTGTTCCTAATTTGACAACAATACTATTGGAATAATACCCTTTCTATTCTCTTCCTCAAAAAGCAAAATACAATAACTGGATGGGCAAGGATCATTTATTACAAATCAAAAATATAATCAAAATTGGATTTACAATTTCAATTTTCCATGACAATTTAGGATTCTTTTTAATACTTTTTCCCCTTCTACAAAAAAGGGAATATCTCTACCAGCATTATCTGCCTTTCTAGCCTACCTGGCAATGTATTAACCCCATCAATGCTACCTATCATGGGTGAGGTATTGATAGGAATCATATTAAATGGAACAAGGCTAATATTTTCTTCCTTGTATAAATTTTCAATTTTCCTTTATCTCGAAATAGTAAAGATGCCAGCTTCAATCCATCCTTGACACCAACTGTTCAATGTAAATCTTAAATCCAACTGATCGGAGAAGACGCAATCTTTATCAAAATTAACCAGTTCATCCACATAGGCACAGAAACTAGCAACTCATGAATCTCTAAAATTTAGATATACAATTAGTGACAATATAATCCTAAAATATGAACTATCAAAACCATGCAGTCTTCATTTCCATTTACTTTGGATGTAAACCCATAAATTGTACAGGAAGTCAGGAACAATAAGCCTAATTTTTGTTTTGGCTTCATAAATTTCACAACTAAGCACAAAGTCATTGACCCTATTGCAGATGTTCCAATGCCCACCTTAGAACCTATTGGTTTCCCCAAGAATAATGTTGAGCAGTTTGTTGGGCGCTCCAATGCTAGACCACATGGGAATAGGAGTAAGGGGCAGAAGAGGGATTTGGGTTGTAACAAACTTGCCTATGTGGCAAGTAGGGTGGGGAGGAACGGGAAACAATTAGAAGCAAAGATAAAAGGGAGGAAACGGTAGGGGAAAGGTTCATCCAGTTTTGGGGCCTTTGGGCAGGGAGGTTTGCAAATCTCAGAGTTCTGTCATGTTCTATCTTGTGTTTTCTTGTTCAGTGAGTGATTTTGATTTTTGTAATTGGGGTTTATCCCTATTTATCTGTAATAAAACACCCGGTTCCTATCACAATCCATTAAATCTGGGAATTTGTAATGACTATTCCAAGTCTTTACCCTAAAATAATTCTAAGGTTACATCTAAAGCTTGTGAGATGCTTGCTTAGCAACTATTTTAGCCAACATCAGCTTGCTTGATACTTATTAACAAAGAACTATCTTAGCAACTCTAGACATTTGCTAGAGTGATCTTATCATTCCTATAAACACAAGTTCAGTTTATTTGTCATTAAGGCCAAGAAAAAAGAACCTCCAATGCGTCCAGTTATGCTATTTTTATTACTTCCATAATCAATGTGTAATGTGCAAGGCCAGTCCGTGAAGATTACAGGCTACATTACATATTCACATTAGTTATGACATAATAACAATTTGACTACATAAGATCAGACACATGGGAAGTAGAAAGAAACCCAGTACCGTTATAGTCAAAGCAGCAAACTGACAAAGACATAGTCATTAATTGCACGTAAACCAGATGCCAAATCATAAAACTGTCAACATAAATCATGCAGATTACAGGCTACATTGCATATTCCCCGTTAGTTATAGTTTAACAAAATAAGATCAGACACGTGAGAAAGTAGAAAGAACCCTAATAGAAAGAACCCTAATACCATTATAATCAAATTAGGAAACCGACAAAGACAAGGTCGTTAATTGCATGCAAAACCATATGCCAAAACACGGAACGGTTAACATACCACATACATGTGACAACTTGACAAGGATTGATAATTGTTGTCGCGAAGCTAGACAACCGGAATAAGATTCGAATAATCATTATCAACAAACAAGACTAATGGAATATTCAACATCGTATCTATTAAATTTGAAAGTTACATAGCTTTCATGCCAATCAAGTAAATCATTCAATATTCAACACAAGTCTTTCCCCCCAAAGATATAAAGCCATCCAACTCAAAAAACCCCACATATAACCGAAAGTTAAAAAAAATAACAAAACAGAAACACACCAACACAACCGAAATCCCTAACTGATCAGTCCCTGTTGAAACACATACATTTCCCTTTACCTCATAGTCAATGAAGCATTTCATTGCAAATTAACTTTCATCAAAATATTTATGCATTAAATTTATTTATTTACTTATTTATTTTTTGTATTGCTGTGAGGTGATGTCCATTGTCCAAACACCTCAACCAATCCAACATACCCAGTCTGGTTAAAGACAAACCATCCAGACTGAAACTAAAGGATTCACAAAAATATTCCAGAGTAACGGGCACAGCTAGGATTATACAGTCTAATAAGCATCATCATCGACAGTAAAAACTTCAAATAATTAAGGCAAGCTAGAAGCAAGACGGAAAAAGGGAATAAATTTTCACCTCTGGAGCGGCGTCGCGTTCAGTCGCGGTCTCAGAAGACGGAGCGCCCCAAACGGATTGAGGAGGAGCCGTGGTGGCGTAATAGTCGTCATCATCTTCATCGTCGACATCAGCCCAGGACTTCACCGTGAGCGGCGCCGGAGCCCAGAAAACATCCTTCTTCTCGGTCTCTTCGCCTCCGGTCTTGGACGAGCCCTGCTCCTTCTCGGGCTTCTTCTTCTTCTTCTTCAAGCTCCCGAGCGCTGCAAAGACGTTGGTACTGTTTATCACCGGAACCTCATCCTTCCTGCTTCCTCCTCCTCCCACCATTTTCAATCCCAGCTCAGAACAACCTAAAACCTTTCTTTCTTTTCAATTTAATTTAATTATTTTTTTTTAATTTTTGGTTTGGTTACCGTAATCGAATTCCCACAGTGAAATCACGAGAAAGACGAAGACGAAGAGTTCCAGTGAAGGGACAAGATCGGGAAAATAAAGATATAAAGAAATGAAAATTTTAGGGTTTTTGTTTAGAAGAGGATGGTGATCTGAGAAGTTAGGGTTGGAGTAGGAGGAATGTGGATCGAAGAGTATAAAACGACGACGCGTTTCGGTGTCGGAAGAGGATAACGTAGAAGGTGAAGAAGTGCGAGGTTGAGTTGAGGTGAGAGGCGAGGATCGATAAATGATGATATATATATCTGTTTCCTTCCACAACATCTCTCGCATTTAATAGCACTTTTATTTTATTTTTTATTTTTTTGGTCAACAATGAGACTTCCATTTCTATGCGCATGTTTTTTCGGGTGCGGTAAGGTCAGTGCGGTACATGTGAAGGCTCAAAATTGGTAAGTGAAGATTAACACACGCAATCTAACCATCAATTCACTTTTTATTTAAAATTTTCTTGTTACATTGTGGCTATTATACATGTATTTTATTTTAAGTTTATTACGATGGAAAAGTGTGTGTTATTTTAAATGATGTAAAATTATGTTATTTTAAGATAAAGAAAGAGATAGATAAAGGGAAAAGAGAGTTGACAACAAAAATAAATGTGTTGGTCCCGTCCCACTTCTTTGTGAGAGTGAAATGACATAAGTTGTGTCATTTAAAAGGATAGACAATTTTATGTTACAAGAGATAATTTTATTTTCTATACATATATAATAGTATGTGGAATCTATGTGAGATCATATAAAGAAAAGATAGAAAAAAAAATATGAGGCCTCATACACTTTTATATGTATGTAAAAGATAAAATTCATCTCCTATAATATGAGAAATATTATTCTCTCATTTTAAATATATGTATATATATATAGAAAAAAATGTTTCTCATTTTAAATGACATAAAGTTATGTCATTTTAAGAGAGAGATACAAAATAATTTTTTTTATTCAAAATTTAAATTAAAAAAAACCATCCACTTTTTCTCTCCCATGATTTCCATTTTTTGTGTCTATCTCTTTCCTAAAATGACATAACTTATGTCATTTAAAATGACAAACACCAAACCCATGTATATATAGGGTTCACTTTTTTTGCAGTAAGCTCAATACGACGTCGTTTTGAGACGAAAATCATGATATTTTTGTAATTTTAATTTATTTCAGAATTATTATAGTCTTTATAGTTTTAATTTTTTAATCTCAAAACGACGTCGTTTTGGAAGTAAAAGCAGATAACTTATCTGCAGTAATTGCAAAAATATTTTTCTATATATATAGCTACAACATAATACTTTTATATTCCACTATTCATGTGAATTTCATGGATGACAATTATTCGTAAATAACTGTTAAAAATATTGATTAGCACTAAAGAGTTAAATATAATTAAAATTATAAATAATAATACTAATAAAATACCAAACTAATATAGTACCTTATGCCTCCTAAAAAACGCACAGTTGAGGAAAATTAGAGAAGACATCTGGCCGGCATGCATGGTCTCGAGAACTTGTTCGAGTAAGTTCTATCCCCGTTTCTTTGTTTCTTTTCGCCATTTTCCACTTTCACTTAATTGTCAGTTCAGAAACGCTCCTCAATGACCAAATTTTCAGTAAAGTTACTTTTCAAATAAAAGTGTTACAATTGACTTTCGAGGCATATACAACCAAAATAATTCAATTATACACGCAATAAATTGCCAGTTTCTATTGAAATATTGATTAAAAAGTGTCATTAATTGTCATAAATTGATATTGAGAGGCCTGGTAAATAAACATTAAATACTTAGGTTCTAAACTTTATTGGTATAATTATAAAGGAAGAATCGAGTCTCCTGTCGGTGAAACAAAAAAAAAAGTGAATTTCACTTAATTCTTAAAAATAAATAAAAATTTATTTCATGTTGTATAAAATAATTATTTCATGTAAGAGATAAAGTAGTGAGATCCATTATTTTATTTTATTTTTGAAAAAATAATAGATCTCATTATCTTTTCTATGTTATATAAGATAATTATCTTATGTAACATGAGATAAATAGATTCCAAAAATAAATAACACATTTTTTAATGCACTTGTTGGAAGCTCAAATTTCTTTTTAAATTTTTGGAAATATAAGCTCAAAATTCCTCTCATTCCCATAACATGTCAATCGATTCTCTCAATTTATATTATAGTATAATCAGAGTAATTGTATGAAAAAATTTACCACATGTAATTCATACTATGATTTGGATTATTTTGAAAAAATATGTAAAATTTCCATCTTAAGAAAGTTTTTAAATAAAATTAAAATTGTATGCGTCACGGGTCAAATAGGACTTGATCCATGGTGCAACTTAAAAATTTAAATGTTAAATTAATAAAATTAATTTGAATTCTAATTTTGAATTCCAAATTTAAAATTTGAATTTAAATATAATCATGGAATTAGATTTTGAAACCAATTAATTAGATGGGGCTCGTTAAAAAGTCTTACACTATATTTTAATCATTGATTCATGTGCATCTAACTTTAAGATTTATTGGGTCATAAAATTAATTAATTATTATGTCCCAATAAATCTTAACTATTAGATGCACCAAAATCAATGATTGAAATATAGTGTAAGATTTATTATTCTTACACCGATGTAAGTTAATCATATCCCTAATTAGTCATCATATTTAGTTTTAGAAACCTCTCTCTAAGGATCTTGTATGTTGAAGAATCATTCTTCCATCATCTATTTCGTGTCTTATTCGCTTATTCTCACTCTTCAATATATCTACCACACAATATGTTTTTTATCTTCTTTTCTGTCATCCGAATTGTATAGTTACACTTTTAAATAAAAATTATACGTTCTTTTACCAAAAATAAAATAAAATTATACGTTCAACCATTATGAATAAAAAACATTACATTGTATATATAAAAAATTACATTGATAATACCCTTTTTCTTATAATTTTTTTTTTAAATTAATTGAAAAAATGATATCATATTTTATATTACCCCTTCCAATAGTATTTAAAAAATTGGCTTTCTAACCAATTATACGCCAACATCTGGCATTAATTCCGCATCAAATTGACTCCATGGGTATATTTCATCAAACTGGTGAATAATTCGTGATTTAGTTGATGAATCGTTAGAGTTCAGATTGAGCATTGACATAAAATAATTATAACACCTTTTAATCACATTGATAATAATTGCCCAGCTAATGTTGATATAGGTGTAAAACTATTCGAGATTATTTAATTATTTTTAATTTTAATTTGTTTTGGTTGATCACCTTAATTAAAGGAAAAAACACTAAACTTTCGATTTGCATGCAATTTTAAAAAAAAAATAAGTATAAGACCCATCACTAGTTGAGTCATAATATGATAATATAATTCTCATACAACATGAGAAAATGAAAGCCTTTAATTAAAGGGTTCGCTTTTTCTGCAGTTACTGCAGATAAATTTATTTGCAGTAAACCTAATACAACGTCATTTTGAGGCAGAAATCATTGTGTTTTTGTAATTTTAATTTATTTCAGGGTTATTATAGTCTTTATAATTATAATTATTTAATTTTTCAATCCCAGAGCAACGTCATTTTGAAAATAAATGCAGATAATTTATCTGCAATAACTGCAGAAATATTATTCTATTAATTAAATTTAATAAACATGTGAAAACATACTTATGAAAAAAGCTTATTGTTGAATGAAAAAATGGCTATAAGCATTTGTTAAAATCGCGATTTATCACTACAATTTTACGTTTTTATGATTTTTTTAACCAAAACGATTTTACTAATATTCCAAACGCTTTTACGTTTTTATGATTTTTTTTACATTACGAATTTACATTTTACGATTTTTTAATTCCCTTACGATTTTACTTAATATCTCAATTTTAACATCCTTGGCTATAAGAGTAACATGTGGTATAAATCATTTCTACTTTTATTATAGAAAATATTTCTCTATTATACTAAAGTAAAAGTGAGTAGATTCCATTGTAAAAAGAATAGAGAGAAATATTAATGAAATTCACTCATTTTTATGAAGTGTGACAAAGAAATATTTTCTACAGTACAAATATAAATATTTTTCCCATAATGATATTGTATAAGTGATACAGATATTCACATAAGTAAAAGTCAATATCTAAAATGATCGTTGACATCAAGTTGGTTGTCAAAATATTTTGGACATTGAGTTAGTGCTTCATTTTTATTTTATTTTGATAAATAGAGTTAGTGCTTCATAACTTAAACATCAACTTATAAACTAGGGTGATGTTTAAAGATAAATCAAAAGGAATAAATTAATGTTTTTTTTAAATAACAAGAGATGAAAGTAACATCCAAAATCTTTGTAATATCAACTTGATCTCATATATAACTTGGAAATAGCAATTTAAATACTTACTCTATAAAGAAATAAATGAATATAACACCTAGATTAAATTATTACCACAATACAGTATATTATAGGCGAGAAATTAAGTCAAGATATGGATCTTATGCACCAAATGTTGACGTTTTTAATGGTGTCATGTCATCATAGTTTTGACAATAATATATGTTGATTCAAGAGCAAATTGACAAGCAGTAATATAAAAGAAATCAAGATGCATTCCAACCATATGTAAAAGTGAAGCAAAAAAAAAAAAAAAATGAAGCAAATCCAACAAATTAAAGTGTCCAAGAACCAAATAATGGAGTTATGTCCAAAAATACGTTAGAATACTAATTTAGCACTTGAAATATGATTATAAAGGTATATGATAGTTTGCATTCCATGAGTTAAAGCATTTCTAACATTACATGGTGAAAAAATGTATGAATTTCTTGGTTTGATATGTCAAAAATGGACCACAATAGTTTTAACATGACTTAAATTCATAAACATGTAATTTCCAAAAATAAAAATAAAAATTCATAAACATGCTTTCACACTCCAATTACATGTGGCCACGTGTTAGAAACCATTTTGGACCAAAAAATGATACATTGTTCAAGTTGCATAGTGAAAGGATGCATGAAACTCACATGATACTTTAAAAAATTGATTTAATAGGTTTCAATATGTTTTGAACTCATAAACATTCTTATCATCAATTTACATGTGTCCAAGTGGTTAAAATTTCATTTGAATCAAAAGAAATTAAAACTTCACGCATATATGTCAAACCCGGATAAATTAAAAAAATTATCTAGATAAATGACCATTTACTAGGATAAATAATTGATTTATCCGGATAAACTCACGGGAACAATTTATCAGGATCTATCCTGACATTTACCAAGTAAATGGCTATATTTTACTGGAAGCATATATAAATACACTTGTAGCAACTTTAAAAGTTCAAGAACACTATCTCGTCATTTATTGAGACTTAATTCTTACACCTAATTTGTTTATACTGATTGATTACTTTCATTCTTGATCATTTCCTTGCTTTAAGCTATATAGTAACTTAGTTCTTAAACTTGTGTAGTATGTTCTTTGAAATATCAAAGAACAGTGAGATCCATTGAGATTGAGAAGCGCCCATTTTCTAGAAATTTTTTGAGAGGATTTATAAGGTTTGGGAGTACCTGAAAACTTAATGGATAGTAGAGATTTGTCAAGCATCCTTAAAACTTGATCTATAAAGAAATGAATGATTGTTTGATCCAATTGCGTCATTATTCGTTTTAATTGAGAGAACTTTCAGTGCTCTTGGTGCACATGATTCTTCTATTAAAAAAGATGACACATGGTTTAACTTTTTTTTTTTTCTTTCCTCTGTACACATATCTCTCTCCGATTTTGATTGGTTTGTCCCACTAAATCAATGATGATCCTGAAACACCTTAATAATTTCGGTTTTAACTTACTATTACTTTTACGCTTTTTTTTTAATTTTAAAGCTGGGGAACCTTTTTTTTTTTTTTTTTTTTGAGTGTACTCAAGGGTATCCCCACCCCTTTGGGAGTGAGACTAATCCCAACCGTGCATTGTCGGTCCCTTCGGGGGTAGCACTACCCAATCCGTTTTTTTCATACCCAGGGCTCGAACTCGAGACCATTGGTTAAGGGAACTCAGACACCTTCCATCTGAGCCAACGGGTTTGGGTAGCTAGGGAACCTTTTTAGATTGCACTACCGCTAGGTATCGGATTGCTCGTGCCTCCTGAGTTTTGTTCAGAGAGTAATGCCGCAAATTTATTCTTCATATGCCGTCATTCTTTTTCCATGTCCAGTTCTCAATAACAGGTATCCGTTATTTTAAAGGGACATGATCCGTTTACAAATTTTTTTTGCAATTACACTAAGTAGGACCGGTCGTACACTGTGTGATTAATGTAGGACCGGTCCTACTTAGTGTAGTTTGTAAGAATTTGTAACAAAAAAATTTATAAATATAACCTGCCCCTATTTTAAAACAAAAGTTAAAAAAAACTTAAAAAATAGAGATAAGATATTGTTATTACCAATAAAAATTATTACCAATGTCACTTCTAATTTATTTAACCGTTAGATTGATTATGTTGATCCAATAATGTCGATTTAACTTTCTAAAAACTTTCTTTTCTCTCCCTATATTTAATGGATCTGGATTCTCTCATGTGAAAAAGAATGATATGATTATGTGGAAAGTCATAACCATACAAAGATAGATCAATGGTAATAAATGAAGAGAGAAAAAATATATTATAATAGGTACTTACAAAATCATAACCATTGATTTACCTTTCTATGTTTGTGATATTCTCACATGACCATGTCATATTTTTTTTCACATCAGATAATTCATTTTCATATTTAATATTTTATATTTATTTCTAATTTTGTATATAACTCCCTGTAATGTTGAAACACACCCTATCTCTAATTAGAAAATGAATACGAGAATTCTAAAAATTTGGGAGCTTTTAGCTTTTGCTAAAACATATTTAGCTAAGCGGAAGAAAAACTAAAATATGTGGGTTTTTGAGGGAGTCCCATCCAGTCTTCTTGTTTATAGAATCCATCTTAGATGATGAAGATTCTGACATGTTATTGTGATCAGAATCTAGCTGCACAACTATTACAATTTATCAAAAATACACTTTAAAAGATATGGAACACTTAAACTGTATACCTAACCAACATCACTACAAGTTTCTAAGAAGAAAAAAAATCATAGTCCAAGTGTAACAGAGCCATCATCCAACAAGTTCCCCTGTTAGAGAAATTTAACTTTCCACCATGATTGTCCCGACTCCGGGGACAGCCAAAATAGGGGATGGACCACTGGTAAAATTATCATTTTGATCATCTGACTTGAACCAACCCATGGATGGTTTGGGTTAAATTCGAGTTGGTAAAATAAAATTTACTTAACTCATACAATCCATCCAGATTAAATTTAATTGGTTCAATTTTTATTTTTGTTCAAAATAATAATAATAAAAAAACTCAATCCATTATCACCTTTTCTCAAATTTACAATGAAACAATGATCATTGTCCTAAGCATGCAAAGCAATCTATCTGGAAGAAGCATCTTCCTTTCAACATTTTCAAAGTCCAAATACGAAGTAAAATGAAAAAGAAAAGAAACAGAATTTCAGGATGAAGCAGGGGATACGGAACTATCAAAAGTTGTTCCTACATGCTGAATAACAAAACCGTAGATCTTTCTCTTCAGATTTTCAATCTTAACTGTCAGTGAGTCATTCCCTTTGGAAACTACGCGGTCCAGCCATGCATTTACACGCTTCAAATGAGATAAAACAACAGCAATGGAGCCACCATCCAGAGGCAATGTTTTTTTCCCATCAGTAGTACACTCTCCAAACACTTTAAATCCTGCATCAAGGGACTCCTCAACAAAACGTAGAAACCACATTTGCATTTCAGAGAGCAAATTTGTTCCAAGCTCCACTGTCTCTTTCATTCCACCACCTCTTGTCCACACACCAGCACTCAAATTAGATTGTGGGGATGAAGAAGCCTTCAGATGGTTCTTAGCTGCACTAAGAGAGTGTCTTTTTGACTTGTTCTTTTGCAGTGTTGATGGATAATCAGCGTCAGTGCCATTAAGAAGGGATACTATCTGAAGATCAGTGGCCAAGGCAGCTTCAACCCAGAGAAAGAGTGATTTTGTCTGCTCTGTTGGAACACTGTCATCAGGTTTCTCAGAATTGTGACTGTTGGCAACGGACTCAGCCGTTGCAATTGATCTTACAACATCATCATAGATAGAAAAAAATCTGTCTATGGTTGGCAAGGGATTTGTGGCCTGGCACACTGAGCAGAGGTCTGAAAACATGCTGAGGTAGGCAGAAAGAACATAAAATAAAAATGTATTATTCAATGTTAGCCGTTAAGGAGGAAGTAAAATATGTACAAAAAAGATATGAATTTTGACACCCTTTAATAGAAAATGGACTTTTCTATTGAAGGTTCAAAAATTGAAACTGCCAATAGAATTCAAATTTTTGGAATATAATAGACTCTATTCCAATATAAGATTCAGGTCCAAGTGTGACTATTACCTTAAATTTCTTAGAATGCATTCAGTGGCATTGGCCTCCTCTAATGCTTCAGCAGCAGCTGCAGAAGCAAGAATTTTCCTTTGCAATGCTTCCTGAATTTAGTTGATAAGAAGAGTTATCAAACTGAGTCAAACGACCAAATTAAATGCTGCACTTTATGTAAAAAATCCGTTGGTTTGGATGCAAAAGCTAGAACAGATAATAATATGCCAAATCCTGTTTTTACTATGTCTAAATTCCATTGAAGTACTAAATTTCAAAAATTCATACCTTTCCAAGCCTTGAAAGTTTGGCAGACACCGCATCTAGTGGAACACTTCCATCAGTCCATTTCTTTTCATGAACGGTGATACCCAGATCTGCTAAATTGGATTTCTCTTGGGCCAGACAACTTTTGGGAGAACAAGCTTTAGTTTTCTCATTGGTTGAAGAATCATTGCTACCGGAATTTTGACCATTCACATCACTTAATCTCCTTGACATTGCAGCCTGGCAAATTACAACAAAAAACAACAAAGTGAGGTGCATTATAAAAACAAAATACAAGATCTAATTTGTATGCAATTTTACAATTCACTATTTTAAAGTTGATTCAACTCACTTTGGTGTTTACTTATTTAAATAATTACCTGTGTACGCAGAATTGCTTGTGGGTTAACCTTGTTTTTGGGCACACTCACTTCTTTGTGTTCAACTTCAAGGGATGATGGTGCTGTTTGTTGCTCATCCCAATTCTTCCTAACAGTCTTTGCTGATCCAACCAGCAACGCATCAGAGACCTTAGAGATTCCTGCTACCATTTTCTTTTTACCGGCGGAATCCAACATCGCCGGTGAAATCTTGAGACCACCGGACAACCTTCTTCCGGGAGAAAGCGAAGCCCTCCGCGGGTTCGGCGACGGCTGCTTCCTCCCACCGGGAGAAGGTTGCCGGTACCTCGACGGCACGATAATCGCCGGCTCTTTCGAAACTCTCCGGTTCTCGTCGCGAGCAGAAACCAAGCTGGGAACCACACACTTGGACGGCACAGGAGACGCCGACCTCTTCCCTTTTCCGGCAGCAGGCGAAGGATCCCTCTCAGCCGGAGGAGCAGCAGCAGCCGCAGCGTTCTTGTTCCTACCGGCGGATTGGGATCTCTTGGCCGTCGCCGGAGATGAGAATCTCTGAGGTTGAGGCAGATTGTCACGTGGCGCAAGAGGTTGCCTTGACCTAACAACCTCAGGTTGGTTGTTACTGTTGTTATTGTTGTTATTATTGTTATTGTTGTTGGAGAGATGGAGAGGGAGGGGGTCATCGGAATCGGAATCGGAGAGGGGTTGGATGATGAAGTGGCGGTTAGAAGGGGACATTCGGGCGACGAGTGGTTCGGGGGATCCGAGGAAGTTGTTGTGTCGGCCGGGGAGAGGGCGGATGTTGGAGACGGAAGGGAGTGGGGAATCGAAGTGGAAGCGGTCGACGTGGATGAACTGACCTAGCTGGAGACGGTTAGAGAGGATAAGGTCGGTGTCAGGGTGTGAGAGAAGGACATAAGTGGAATTAAGAGAATCTGAGAGGTTGAGGTAGAACCCTTGGTTGGACCACAGGTCGGAGCCGGCGAGAGCAGGGACGATGCCGATGACCTGGAGGAGTGGGGAACGGTGGTCGCCGGTGACGCGTGTGTTGGAGTTCATTGCCTGCAACATTTTTAGAAGAATTCCTGGGGTTAGGGAAGCCATTGTTGCTATTTGCTTCTTCTTCTGCTTCGAATTACTCTGAGTGTGTGTGTCAACTTAACTGGTATAAGATAGAGAGACACGAGTGTGAGAGAGGTTCATGTTTTCTCTTTTGAATTCAAATTTTTGTCCGTTACTCCTTCTGTCCGTGATGTATCGTTTTTTTTTTTTTTTTTTTTTGAATTAAGGTTCCCCACCAATACGTTACCGTTGCGAATTTTAACGGGTTTAATTGAGGTCTTCGATGTCCAATTAATGTCCATTTCAACCTGTTCAAAATTATTTGCTCTTGCTTAACCTTTTTTTTTTTTTCTTTCCAATAAAAATACGAACAAAACGTAACCTAACCATTTTCTAATCCAACAGTAAGCTAAAATCATAATATTGATGATGCACTCTCAAGGTTTTTTTTTCTTTGGTGGGATGACAAAAGTATTTTTGCCTTGCAGCATAAATATTTTGTCTACCACATATACATTTTTTTATCGGAATCTAATGTTGGATTTTGATTTTAAAAAAAATCGGCGAATTTTGGTGAATGTGTCTGTAGTAGATATATCTTTTTATCACAGCTGCAAAAAAAAATGAAACCCATAATTTTTATGCTGAAAATGTGAATTGTGACATTTGAACTTTGAGTTTTTGATCATATATTTGCAAATTTTAAATATTTTTATTAAAACAAGGGAAAAAATTGAATATTTTTTCAAAATAATATGGCTTTAATATTTTTATAGTGAATGTAGATAATGAATATAGATAACTTCTCTACATTCATTACCAAAACAACGTCGTTTTGGGTTGAAATATTAAAAAATTATAATGAAAAAAACTATTATAACCTTGAAATAAACTACAATTACAAAAATACCTTGATTTTTGTTTTAAAACAACTTCATTTTAAGCTCAATATAAATAACTTATGTACATTCACTACAGAAAAAATAAATCTAAATAATATATGGTAAAAATCAATTTTAATCTCATGCTGAGTATAAAACAAGCATGGTCTTATTGGTAAATGTCTCATTTTTCATCTCCCTGAATTACGAACCAAGAAATGTTCCTTGCACAAGGACACTTTGTTAATCAGATTAATTTTTGGGGGCAACGGCATTTGACCTAACAATTGTTTTGAGCTAGTTGGGCTTAGGTTGTTATAAATAGTAACCAAACCATTGTCAACCTGGAAAAACCTTTATGATAACTAGGGTTAGCTTTTAAAACTACATGATTTAGGCCTAGTAGTTATACACGAGCTGCAAGCAAACTCACACATTTTATATTTTATGTGCTAAAAGCCACTTGAACTTAGCTCACCTAGTTAAGGTAAGTGGAGATTTAACTATTAAGTTTTATATCCTTAAAAAAAAATAAAAAATCAAGAGGGAAGTGTCCGAAATTGTTTGATACGAATATAAATTTCTTCAAAAACATATAGTACAAATCTGCCAGGACACATTTTTTAGTGCTCCTGGCTTCTTTTTGGCTATAGTAAAAATACAAGAAAAATAGATATACCAAAAGCTTTCATTAGGATTTCTGAAAGCCCTTCATGCTGCATCAAAGCAGAACAACCATGAGAGATCATCACAGGAAACTGACACCCTTTTTCTGATGGATCATCATCTGTTAAGATA
The DNA here is from genome assembly GCF_033153095.1 of Gastrolobium bilobum. Classification (NCBI taxonomy): domain Eukaryota; kingdom Viridiplantae; phylum Streptophyta; class Magnoliopsida; order Fabales; family Fabaceae; genus Gastrolobium; species Gastrolobium bilobum. Next base: position 209,933 of record NW_026897314.1, read on the forward strand.
GCCAAACCAGAGAAATCACAGTCCCAATCCCTCTGGTTATTAACTTGATAATACATATTAAATGCATAAGATGCATTCCCTTGGAGACTTAGACTATTACAAGAAGAACCATAGCCCAGAGCAGTACAATCTGATAGGGTACAAGCATAGTCAATACTATCAGACAAATAGTGCAAGTTTGTAGCATCTGGATCCAAGATACACCACTGCTTTTCCATGTACTTTACACCCTCCACAGGAACCAAACCCTTATTCTCTTGAAGACCTGTTAAGTCTAATTCATACTTTGGCTTCCCATCAAACTCAAAAATTCCCCAGTGCCTCTCAAAGTTGCCAGGAGCAATACTTTTAGCATTCTCATCAATCAAGCTGAATAAATAAATGTCAATTTTGCTTTTCCTTTTAGGGGTACCATTTCCACTCAGAGCATGTTTAAGCAAACCCATGTTGAACCTTTTTGCATTCTGGACATTAGCATTCACATCACCATCAGTTGGCCATCCAACTTCTCCAACTATAACATTCATGTCTGGATATCCTGCCTTTTCTAAAGCCCACAGAAGGGTATCCAGATTTGCATCAAACACATTGGTGTAAAGTGAATCACCATCTATAAGGGGCTTGTTACTCCCATCAAAAAATGCAAAATCAAAGGGGAAATGATCATTTCCATAAAGACTAAGGAAAGGATAGATATTGACAGTAAAAGGGGCATTGTTTGAATATAAGAACTGGATTATTTCAATTGTCAAGTCTCGAACTTCAGGTCTGAAGTCACCAGCTGATGGAACTTGATTTGAGTCGGGTGAATAGTAAACATCAGCATTGAAGGGAACAGTGACTTTGATCTTTGAACCAAGGCCTGCTTTATTAAGGGATGTTTGTATATTCTTAAGAGCTGGCAGAGTTGAGTGTAAATAGGTGCCATTATATTCCTTAAGAAAAGGCTCATTACCCACGGCAATATACCTGCATAATTGACATCATAAGCATGATGATACGAAGTAGAGTTAAAATATGACTTCAAACATATATATATATATACAACAGAAGCTTGTATAAGATCAACAAGAACATAAAGTACAGTAGAAGAAAGACTGCTATTTAAACTCCTTTAATTGAGGCACCTTAGCAGGCTTCTGATTTATCAACATTCCTTGAAACACTAGTTTTATTGTATTAGTTCAAGAAGCTAATGAATAGATGCAAAAGATTACAGACAGAATATGCATTCCAAGAAGTATGGTACCAACTCCCCCAGCCTTCAGAAAATTAAAGACATAACTAACAATAATTTGACCAAGAAAAACGAAAGACAAGCTAGCAGCATCTTGAGTAAAAGAATAAGTAAATTAAAATAAAAATAAAAATGCAAGATATAATGTGATCAAGAATGTTGAATATACTTGTACAAACAAGTACTTAACTTGATATTTAGTCCACCAGGGTACAAGTAACTGGTGACATTTTCATCAACCCAAGAATCTGCAACCTTAGGATTCTTACTCATCTCCTCCAACATGTTATTGGGTACTGCCAGCATCACCTCTATATCAGTCCCCAAAAGAGCTGCCATAATCCATTCTTCAGCATCAAACAGCTTCAATTTATCAAAACCATTTTCTTGAAGCATCTTAATCACTTTCTCTGGTGGAAGCTGGTGTGTTGCCATGGTTCCCCAGTTCACTCCAACCCCAGAGCCACACGAGACCATAGTTAAGAAAGCTAGAAGAAATGCCACTAGGTACCTAACGTTGGTTTCCTTTTCTTGTGCCATTTTATGGCTTTTCCTATGCTCAATTCTCTGCCTCGAGACTAGCAAAGATTCAAGAATAATGACAGAAAAGAACCCAAATAAATGGGAGTCAATCAAATATAAGAAAAAGAAAGGGGAGGGTATGATTCTTGATACCAGAATTTATAGATGCTGAGGGCTTTCTTTCTTTCTTTCTTTCTTTCTTTGTGCGTGTGTTTCAGTGCCTTCACATAGAAGGTAAAACAAAGGCTAGAATTTTGAATTTTTTACAATAACATAAAAAGCAGGAAATGGAACAAAGATTCGTTCCTTAATTCAGTTATAGTGCCAGCACGAGTTGCATTAGTATTAACCTCTTTGTATCATCAACATGATAATTGTAAAAGGAGTTTTTGCAAGGCCAATCATGTGTCTCACCCTACCAGCACACACATATCACAGATCATTTAGGCCATAAGATAATAAAGTAACCAATTAAATGCTCTTTAAAGATACAATATTCTACAAGATTTGATCTTCTGCTAAAGTATGAGATTCATTTATAAAGTAAAATGATAAATCTCAACTATTAATAAAGAACAATAATCAATTTGTTATTATTATTATTATTATTACGTACTCAACTATAGTCTATAGTAGTGGTGGTGCTTTCAAAGTGGGAGCTTGTAAACAAACGCATGCACAATGGGGACACAAGAAACTTTGGTGGAGGACAATGCATTGACTAGTAATTGACCAGAATAGAAGAGGGACAGAGTCGTCAAATATCAAACTTTACACCTTGAATTTACGTGTACCCTTGTTTATCCTATTGTCCTGTCTTGCTTCCTTTGTGAATATCTTAATTTAACAAAGCATAGCCTTTTGCTTTAATAAAAGGGCTTACGTCTAAGGATTGCATTTTTTGCAATTTTCCAAATATAGAAAATCAAATAGCATCTCAGGACTCAGAAGAAGGACGTGTTATCCTCATTGGGTATTTCTTGTTTCTCAATTGCCTGTCCTGAGAGACCACAGATTGGACAAAAGTCCTTCAACACTTCACTAAATGTACTTAGAAATAAGGGTTCTTCATTTCTGCTGTCAATACTGATGAAAAAACTTGCAGCAAATATATTATAATAAGATACGGAGCCAAATCCTGAAATTAGCAAAAAAAAAAAAAAAAAAAGGATACAGAACCCAATGAAAGTAAGTGTTGCTGTAAATTTTCTGATCTGCAGCAACTGAAGGGCTATTAAAGCCTAGAAATAATAGTGTATATACTATTTATTTAACTAAAAATAAATTATAATCTTAACTTATTAAAAGTTTAAGATATATATATATATGTATCTTTATTTGTTAATTTTAAGGATGAAAAACACTAACAATATATTCTTTGACACACTCTCTGTTTAACACTTTATTTATTATTGCATGAAATGTTATACTTACTCTATTAAATAACTTGAACCCGTACTCATCTAATGATCTCAGTATGTGATTTCTTCTAATAATAACTTTTTTTTTTAAGAAGTATTTAATATTACTCATAAAAGTAATATCACTTACAACATCTTTTTCCAAAGGTTTTAGGACTTGCGGCATGGAATAACAAAGTATAAATATAAATTTTGATAACTGCATTTTAATTATTTTTACATTACTCGTGTAGTACTGTAATATTACCAAGGTCAAATTATATTAAGGATATGATGTATATGATTTGATAATAAGTAAAAAATTCTACTACACTCATAATAAATTAAATATAAATTTATACTTTTTTTTATGGTCATTTAATCTTGGTATTATTAAAAAAGTTTGACTTTTTATATAATCATTATAAAAATTATTTAACTCTTTTAATGATGCGATAAATATGATGGAATTATAAAATACAAAATTTTTTTACACAAAATGAAATTTTTGTTAATATATTCAAACTCTTTTATGATGATATATTTGAATAATAATAATTATATGAAAACATTTTCGCTAAAAGTGGATGAAAATGAAACTCTGCTTCAATGCACTTCTGCGGGGATATGATACTATATATTTTACTAGCATGCAACAGCCAGGTTCCAAGGCTAGGATTTTGTTTCATTAGGACATTAACTTCTTTCCAACGTAAACTATGAACGAATCAACAATTAGCGAATGAACTTTGCATGGGAGTTTCTGATTAAACAAACTAAACGGATAAACCAGTCCAGTTGTAAATTGTAAACCACCAAGTCCTGTCACCCTTTTTATCCTTTCTTTTTTATAACTTTACAGTTGAACCAATCAAAGCAACCGTTTTGAGGATATGCTTGACCTGGTTCAAAATCTAATTAATAGTATATGTCTCTTTCTGCCGAAAGGAAGCATATGATATGCCTTAAGATTAGTCCGAGTAAGGTGTTTGTGGTCTAGATTGTATTGATTTTGAAATAAAAATTATTCGATCCAATTCTTTCGTTTTGATTATTTAATCATCTATTTATTTTTTATTTTAAAAAAAATCTAATCCAATTCAATTTTATTTGGTTTGGATTAGATCGATTTTCAATTTTTCGAAAACGCTAAAATTTTAGTTATACAAATCAATAGCTATGTCAAAATAAAGTCATTTAAAGCTACAAACGACCAAAAAATTCAAATATTCAAATAAAAACAAATTTTAAAACTCACGAAGAGTTAAAATAGATTAATAAACAATAAAAACTAAAACAAGATAGTTTGTTATCAATAACGTCCAATATTTCAAGTCTACAAAATAACAAGATTTCAAATTATCATATTTCAAAAATAATAAATACATAATACATTACATCAATTTTCATTAACCAAACCGAAAATCGATTCAGTTCAATTAAAATATGTAATTTTCTTTCTATTCTTGGTTTTTCAATTTTCAATTAATTCGATTATCGATTTTTCAATTCAATCACCGCAGTTTAAATCAGTTGACGAACACCCCTAACTCCAACACTCATTTCTTTTTTAATAGTATTAATCTGGGAAATATTTATTGTATATTATATTTAATAGACTCGTGCATTTGTACTGAAATCAATCGTTAAAAAATATTTGGTAGTTCACTCAAAGTATGTTAACATCATGAACCAGCTATCCCATATGATATGACAATAACAGCCGTACAATCATTGTTCAAAATAACCACGAACTCATTACAACATATACTTTTAATAAACTACAAGAAGAAATCCTCTATAACTGACTTGTCTTCTAACAGAAAAACTCGGTAGTTCGATCCAGTTTTTGCTTTGAAGTTAACTCGGCACTTTTTGCTTCGAAACATAACTTGTTTCAGTTATTTCAAATATCGAAATACAATACATATCGACAAGAATGAATACCCTTCAAGATCTTCAAAGAGTAAGGCCTATTCCTTTTTTTCTTTTTCTTTTTTAATTTTTCACGTTTCATTATGCTTGTCTTTGAGTCAGAGAGAACATGGCATTGAATCCATCCATGCATTGATGCACAGGCACGGCCCTGTCAAACCCTGAAAATTTAGGTAGTAAAATATACAAAGTTACTTTTTCTTCAGCTGCATCACCAAGGATTGTGCTATTGACTATCTTCACTAACGCATGCTCCTGGCAACCTGAAGCTTAAACAAAACATTGCCTGCACAGTAAATAAAAAGCAAGACCCAAATGTAGTTAATTATACATGTTCAACAAATCAACTAGAAGAGAATAATAAGAGTTACCGAAATGATCTAAAATGTGATGCTGAATAACTGGTACCTTGTTTGGAGCCACATCCCTAACCCTATGAAATATTGGGTCTTGTATAGGAGCGTTTAAAGCAGACTCTGCCTCCTGCAAGATAAAGTTCAATTAACCATCCGTAGTCCGAACAATTAAAGTACATATATTTCATCAGTGTCCGTATCCATCTAGCTTACAAAATCCAGGTGCCTAAGCCATCAGAACAGACAGAAGATTTTAAATACCACAAATCAGTGAAGTCATTGATATTCTAACCATAACATACAAAAGGGAAAACGTGAAACAACATTAGCAGAATGAACTCACAGCTATTATAGACTCAGGAGTTTCAGTTGCCCTAATGAAGCAATAGCAGTGGATCCATGGCAGATGTCCTTTCCAATATTTCCTCTGTAATAATCCCCGGAATGCATCTGGCAGAGCATATCTGTAGTCAGAATTCAGATATCTGCCTATATATCTTAAAATGGTAATAAAAAAGAGCACAGTAAAAGAACATGCATACTTAAAGATATATAAAACCATTAATGTAACCTCGCCCAATAGCTTAAGCTTTTGGGTTAAATTGCCACTTATATATCTTCACTTAGCCCATTACCAACCAATGTGCAACTCATCACACTTGAATACTCCAAAAATCTTCCCCTCAAGTGTGAAATCCAATATTGATATGCTCCTTCTCAACTGAGTACCCCAGGGCCTAGGTACTCAACCCACCTCCTAGCCAAACACCCGGCTAGTTGGAGCCAAACCCAGCTCTGATACCACTGTCAGGCGGTCCAGGTAGGAGCCCGTGACGGGGGACCACCACTAATGGACTAAGGCTACACCACCATATCAAGTGGATCCGACACCATGTCTGAACCCAAAACCTTAAAGCATTGGGTTCATAGATCCTTCCACTTATATACTCTTCACTTAGCCCATTACCAACCAATGTGGGACTAATCACATTTGAATACTCCAACAATAAACCGCATTGCAGTGCACACAATAAAAAAATTGCTAACTGCTAAGAAATAACGTCATTAATCCATCCTGCACAAAACTGAAGCAAGATCTAAAACTCTCACCAAGGATGATTATAGAATATATACAAGTCACATCAAAATCTACATAAATATAAGTTTTACACTTGAAACGGTAGAGTTGCCTACAACCCAGGGGTGGTGGTGGAAGGATAAACTGCCTGAGTTTTAATATACTACCAAGTAAAGGACCCATTTTTAGTATTCCTAATAGATGAAGAAAATAAGGGACTCACCTAAGGGAATAAAAGGTCAAATGATTTGTAAGAGAAAATAGTCACATCACATCAAATGGCATTTTACCTAGAAACTGAACAGCAGATGCTGGTAAATTCATTATTACATGGTCAATATGTTCCCAAGTTTTTGTGTCAGATATCTCAGAGCTTCTCATTCTCTTGTTTGTGCTTCCTTTATTCCCACCACCTTCAAGGACGCCAGTGCCATGAGCCTTTTCATTCCCTGCCAAACAAAAATGACTGAAAGTTTTACTTTCAACCTTACAGATTATTGCTATCAATGCTGTAATTGTTTTCCCAGGAAAAGGGGAGACTGCTAGACAAAAAGGTTTTGAGTCTCTTAAATCCAGAACTGAAATTACAGAAATTTTAACAAGCTAGAGGATCAAGTAACAGCTACAAGTAGTGGCAGCCTGATGTATTATTGTAGTCAGTAGAATACCATCATGAGAACTACTAGAAGATCTTTTAACAGCAATCACAGATGTAGCAGCATGCCTTGCTGAACCTTGTATATCCTCCAAACTATTGTTCATGCTATCTCCTAGGTCCTTTGTATCAACTGCAATAGCAATACTAGCATTAAGTAACATGTTCTCACCTCACAATTATAGATACTTGCAGTTATTTACCATAAAGAAATTACCAGTTAGCAACTCATTTTCTGAATTTGATTCAGCATTGTCTGGTATCTCGCAATTGAATGTGACACAATTATTCGAAATGGGGACATCATATTCTAATTTAATCTCAGAATTTGGGACTTCCATTAGCTGGGATATGAACTTTCTAGCATCCATGTTGTATGCATAAATCCGATCATCGACCTTGTTGATTTTGGCATTAATCCTCAAATAGTGAATGCTATCTGGATTTAAATCATTTGCATAGACTATGCATCCTTTCTGTGCCGAAGGAATGGCAAAAGGACCTATACCAGCAAACATGTCACAAATGGTCTCTCCAGCTCGGAATATTGAAACTAACCTTCTGTGTTCATGTTCCAATCTGGAATTCCAATAAACCAAACTGTAATCAAGCCTAAAAGTGGCACCATATTGCTTCACTTCTGTAATCATATCATGCTCTCCTGCTAAAATTTCAAATTCTGGCACACGAAATTCATTTGTAATGGTTCCAACTTTATTAACAACAGTTTTAATTCTTGGAAAATTTTTCTGCATAAATAGTGAAAATGCAAATATTAATAGGAGGAACATGCATAACATCTTCACAGAATAAAGGTAGAATTTGTGAATGAATCTATGACTGGACATCTTTTTAGCAAACGGATGTCATTTAAAGAAAAACACAGACTAATGTGGCCTCTATAGTCTGTTCTGTAGAATAACATCATTCATTTTGCTTCAAACACACATGAACCAACAAATAGATATGAATACCAGTATAGCAGTACTAAAATAAGGCAGCAGCCTATGTAGCACCGATACTGCCACGGGACACGTGACACGATATGATACGACACTCGGACACATTAATTCTAAAAAATATTAGATTTCGACACGTTAGGACACATTTTGATATTAAATAATATTTTTAATTTATTTAGTGTATATTATATTTAATATTCAATAATTTAACCAAAAAATGAAACTAAACTTATAATATTCATCAATTTTGCAAAGAAACATAAGATATCCTAAATATTTATATTAAACTCAATAAAATGGTAATTGAAATTAAACGAATCTAATAGTTGAAACTAAAAACTCAACGCAACGCAATCTTCGAACTTTTTTCTGAATTTCTATAACACGTGTTAGAGGGTCGGAGTGTCGGAGAGTGTCAAGAAGTGTCGGACACGACACGTCAGGGTTTGAAGTGTCGGTACTTCATAGGCAGCAGCATCAAATGAATCTGATAGGAACGCAGAATTGGAGTAGAAAATAGGGAGATCAAGCTCCTTACAAGCATATGTATCCCTCTGTTAAGACTGGAAATGCAGAAAAAGGAAAGAAGTTAAACAAGGGAATTCTGCAGATGCACAGAATATCCCAACCTTCCTACACTCCATCTTATTCGATGATTGCCTATCTCTCCCATATCCTTCCCTCCACTTTTATCCTTACTCCTAACCAACTTCCTCCTTTTCCTACACTCCTTGCCATCTAGGCAAGGTTGTTACAGCCTTTACAGTCCAAACTGCCTCTATGTTGTCCTCAAAGTAGTAGTGGTACGAGGCCTAACAGGATCAAAGATTTTAATACTTAATTTACAAAAGCTGTAACAATTTCAACAAAGTAAGGCAGGTCAAGAAAAAAAACTCCTAAACAGAAGATGGTGTAATACTGACTATTCCAAAAGCAATTAAAGGACAGAATTCAGTAAAGAGAAGCATTATATCTTTGTATCTAAAAATTAAATGAGACTACTGCATCCAATAGCAGTAAATAGACAAAGAAAGTTAAAAAACGGGGCTAAAACTAAATCTTGAAGTAGTCATACATACATCATAAATAACCTTTGCAATAACATCTTTGTAGGCAAGTAATTCATCATGCAGATTTAAATGGGCAATTTGACCTGTATAAGTAGGACAAACATTAGTTTACCATCGGTGGCTGACCAAACAGATTTAATTGTTAACAAAATTGAAAAGCTCACTACCCTCCCTCTGTCTGAAGGAATCAATATTAAAGAATTAATAAAGCATATTATTGAGTTAATCTGAAAAGCACATGAAACAAATTATAAAAATTTAAAAAATAAAAAGAATCCAGAAAGAGTAAAATAAAATTAATAAAGGTCAGATACCACTCAAAAAATGATCATAAATTCTAAATACTTAACTATTGTTTCAAAAGACGACGGCACCTCCACTCCAGTAGGCAGGATCTTCTTTAGCACATGATCTGCAAACCCAATAATTTGTCGGACAGTTATAAATATTTGTAGGTAACCCTAATGTAAGAAACAAATGAATCATTACAAAAAAGTGCTTCAAACTGAACGGACAAATCAAATATGGTAATGGAATACCAACACAACATGGCGATATTACCAAAGCAAATGATAAAACAGTAATAGGGTCCACTACAAATCAGACCAGAAAGAAGAAGTACACCTCTATTTGGTATGCCACGGTGGGATAAAGTATTGGGTGAATCAGCATTTCGTGACAAAAAAATCTTAATCAGGCAATTAAGCAGGTAGTCGTGGTTAAAGATCTAGGAAAGGATGCCACTACTTGACACAAAATTCATAAAGTTAAAATGCTTATCAGAGTTGCTACTGTAGTCCTGGGTGAAGAGACTTTTCAAAAACTATTCCATCAACTGGATAGTTGGCAAGTCAACATCCAGATATCATGTTAAAAAGCAGCCTCTGCAGTATAATTCAAGAGAACAATGCACTCACCTGCATTCCAGTATGAATACCCTAGCATCAACGAATAGGGCAAAACTTCAATCTCACACAATCCCTTAAGCTCATCAAGCTTTTGCTTTGGAATATCGGATAAATCTGCCCCATAGCCAAATCAAGTCAGGGATAAGAATCTCCACCGAAACTTAAAAAATTACACAAAATGACACGATGAATAGGCCATGGATTCTCCAGAATAACAAGTTAAGGCCTAGTTGGGTATCCTCAGCCAAATTTTTTAATCAAACATGAGAGCAAGAAACAGAAATCCAAGGAGATACAAGTGATAAAAATTAGAACCATTTTGATGGAACATTACATTCAGGTAGTTCTGTATATATTAATTTTTTTTTTAAAAAGGAAAGATATTCCAAAAATGCAAAAATTGATACCACCTTGATTCTGAACTTTCTCGGAGAGTATAAGGTAACGGTTTTTGTCACACGCTGGATCCTCAGTGATGGGTTTAACTCGGGGTTTGTCAAGCATGTAACTGCACAGTTTATCAAGCACGGGATTAGAAACAGAGAAGGTGAAAAACGCGCGCTTACACACATGGAGAAGAATGGAGGGAGAGATACCCATTGAGAATTCGAGTGGCAACCTTGCAAAATTGGCAAGGTATTCGAAGCGCCCACAATTTGAAGTGCTCGTCGAACTTGCTCTCGTCCAACATTGCGCAAAATTCAAATCGAATAGGATTTGTTAAGCCATAACTGAAATGAACGATCAAAATTCACAGCATGCAATGTTTCCAAAACCCTAGAGGGTTTAACGGTGTTCGTTTGGAGTTAGAAGAGCACTGGCCCGTTTTCGAATATCCGACCCGTTATGGGATTGTACTTGGAGCTTGATGTTCAAATCCATGACGGCCCATTGGACTATATATACTATGATGGCCTGGCCCAACACTATAATCAAGTGTTCCTAATCTATTTTAAGCATAGTTGTTAAAATCTCGATTTATCAGTACGATTTTATGTTTTTACGATTTTTTTCATCAAAACAATTTTACCAATATTTTAAGGGGTTTGCTTTTGTCATTTAACATGATCACAAAAAATCTCCTACACACATAACATTTTGTGGGACCCACATGTTTGGAAGAAGAAAAAAAAAACTACGACATGCAAAATGAATCTCTATAGCATAACACAATCATTTTTCCTACAACATAACTCTTATAAAACCCATATTTCAAACGCTTTTACGTTTTTACGATTTTTTTATATTACAATTTTATGTTTTACGATTTTTTAATCCTTATCAGATTTTACTTAAAATCTCGATTTTTACGACATTCATTTTAAGGATTAAATTGAAAATCTACTTAAAAAGAAAAATACCCGTTTGAAAATTAGAGTGGGCCGCATCAAAAGCCTGGTAGGTCCATTTGCTCGGGCCTTTGGTTTAGGGGTACGGGCTTTATCTCACCGAGGCAATTTAAAATTACAATTCCATTTCCGCAAAATAAACAAAAGCTATTTTCGTGTTGTTCCCTTCTTGCCCTAAGCCTCGACCCACTCCGGTGATTTTTGCACAGTGCTAGCTGCTGGTCCAAACCGGTAACTGGTAAGACTCTCTCTCGCTGTGTACATTCCTTTAGCATTTCATCCAAGAGTAACAGTTACTCGAAGTCTATGAATTTGTTGAGAATACTCTTTTCTTGAATCATAGATTGCCAAGTATTCCACCTGTTGACAATCCAAGATTCCAGACTTTTCGTAAATATGAAAGAGATGCACCAGGGCAAAAAGATTATAGAACTGGAGTGAATGCTTCTTTTTTTTTTTTCTCTTTTTGTTTTAAAAAAGAGAAATATGTCTACTGCGTTAGGACCATTGTCTGTGTTGTTGTTTAATTCTGGTGACTTTGGCTTACTTTGAAGGAATTTACTAACTGCTAGGTTTTTGAAAGAATTAATGGGTGCTGGAGAACTTGAAACGAGTCGTTTAACAAATGCAGGAGCTGAGAACAGTCTTCACAAGCAAGCTGATCAAGCTACTGATGCTGTATGTGTCTGCTTGAACCTTATTTACGTTTATCAAATTCAGCTTCTAATATATGTCACGTTTTGTGTTTGTGTCTGTGTGTGTGTGTTTTTGTTGTTTAGCCGCTGAAAAGGGCAAGGCAGCCGAGGGAGTTGACTTTTCAGGATATGTATCAAAACCAAGACCTGTTCGATGATGACGATGACGACGACGATGATTGGGAGCCGTTGGAGTTACCCAAGTTTGTGGAAGTCACCAAGTGGTGCTGCAAAAATTGTACTATGGTTAACCTAGATGACGTTGTCCATTGTGATGTATGTTTGTCATTCACCTTTTCATTGTGTGCTACATTATTTATTACGGGTTTCTTACGTAGGAAATTTTATTCTTTCATGGATGGTTATTGATCATGAGCTATGGGTGTCTATTTGGTGGTAAACTACCATTGCTATGACTCACTCTTTATTTATTTTTTTTGAATATTTTAGTGCTATCTTCTACGTGCAGATATGTGGAGAGCATCAGGATTCTAAAATCCTGAGCCATGGGTTTTTTGCTTCTCCCTTTGCAGAAGATGAGGATACGGCTGAGGTCCAGCCAAATATAAAAGGACTGAGAGGTGAATATGAATGCTTGGCTAATAATTCTCTTATGGTTATAATCGAGTCAAAATGGTTTTCTGTACTTTGTTTTGGTACAGTAAATAATCTTGGTTTTGGGAAGCAATATATTCAAATTCTCCTTTCCAAGTTTGTCGAATGGTTGCCTTTATGGCTGGTCATTGAAGCTGTCATAGGCAACGGTGCTTTTATTATTATTTTCAGAACTTTATCCATTTGTCATCAAAATTTATGATCACTCTGTTTGCTCCTCCTCATTCTATTTTTTTCATTTGGTGTGGGGTGGGGTGATGTAGGATGGGAGGCCTAGGGTTAAATCAGTAGCACTCAACTGTAGAAGGTTGGTCTTCTGGTTAACATATAGGGAATATAGAAGAAAAGCATATGTTGTTAAGAAAAATTGAAGTAACTCCATACAGCATTAAAAACCCTTTATATAGGCAGAAACCCTAATTAAAGGCATATCCTAATCCTTAGCTATATCTGATCCTAGCTGTTTATGGCAACTTGAATAAAAAGAAGCTGAGAAACATCTACATCAACAACACCTTTATCCCAAAAAAAGAAGCTGAGAGGCATAAAATAAAAGTAAACCCATTTTTTTTTGGTAGGTTTTACAAACGGAGAAGATGTGTGCATTAGAAACACAAAATCCAAGGCAGTTTGGTGTAATTTTCTCTTTTCTTGTATACAAATTTGTATGGAGGGGGTGTTTCTACGTCAAAATTTTTTATACAGGCCGGGTATCCCTTATTATAAATTCAAAGGGGTGTTATTTCTCTAGGGTTTCCAAACAGCAGGGGAGGTCAGTACAATTTACTCAATTATTTCTGGTTTTTGTAGATCCCTATGTTGATTATTGCTTAAAATATTATCATTTTTATATGGTTGTATGTGGTTTTTCGCTTTGGGGTGGTATTAAACTACAAATTTATTTCAGTTTTATCCTTATATTTGTAGATGTTGACTCACAGGAATCAGCGGCAAATAGTTGTACAGCAATTGGCTTTGATGAGAGAATGTTGTTACATGCAGAAGTACGGTCCTGCTTGTCTTATTTATTCCCTTTTTCATCCCACTTCAAAATTGATGCTATGCTTTATTACTAGCCTCCTAGCAAATAGAGATCTTGTTAATTTGGGTTAATATCCAATCATATAAAATTCCTTTTATTTCAATGAAACATTTGTGTTTCTGTGTCTTGGTTTTGTGCTCACTGAAAATATTGAACTGGAAAACAGGAAATGTCAGTTCTCCCCTTCTGTAGGAATGATATAGACTGGTGTATTTGGGGACAGACTGCAGACTTTAGTTGATAATATATATCAAAGTGGGGCCTTTTCTTTACGAGGATCTAATGCTAAATATGGAAAATGTTTACTTCCAGTTAATTCCCATTTTTAATCATGTGCAGTATAATCTTTACTTTTTATAATACCATAAACTATTTTCTGATTTAGTTAATAACTAAAAGCATACTTGAATACATGCATGATATTTACGTATAATCTTTTAAATTTGTATATGATTTGTTTTCTCGTAAGCTTTATGTGCTTCAAGATTATACCACTTTCACTATAAATATCATTCTGAATTGTTTCCAAAATGTTTCTATTTCCAATGCAATTGAAGTGATCTCTAAAAATGTTAATTCATAGCTTGGCTCCTTTAGAAAACATTGATACCAATATCAGTATTTACACTATCACTTTGTTCTATATACGGGTGTTATGTTTTTTATAATATATATATATATATATATATATATATATATATATATATATATATATATATGTATGGAGAGGGGATTCCTCCAGTTGGTTCCAGTTGCTACTAAAAATAAAGGGTAAAATCTTTTCAAATTAATCACAAAGGCCCGGCTCTTACACTCCGTACTTCTAAGGAACATCACTTCAATATTTTTCTCTCTACATATTGCCATTTTTAAACCAGTTTTAACTTATCTATAACTCCATCTGTTTAATTTAATAACAAAGCAAATTTGATGGATAGTGAAGTCATTTTGTATTAAAGACAAATACATAAAAGTTTCAACTCATTTACTGCACCATCTCTCCCTTTCTCTCTCCGGTTCTTTGTCTATTGCAGTATAACCCATAATGATCTCCTTAGAATTGCATGTTTATGTGAAAGTCAACATAAAACCATGTTTAAATTAGTTAGGAAGTAAGGGAGGAAAAATTTGTACAACAAATATATTCCTATCTGTCTAAATATTTTTGCCTGCTTAATGATCATCTGGATCCACCCTTACTGGAAAGTTTCACACTTTCACTATTTGAACAACAAATATCTTAAATCTATATGATTGCAGCCAGCATACTTAAGTGGACAATAATTGGATCTTTATTTTTTTCCCTATTGGAAAGAAAATCAGCATTTTGTGACATTTATTTACCTTGAAATATATTTTACCCTATAGGTATATGAGCTATTTTATTCTCTATTTCCATCTTGGCAAGACATGTTGCAGCAATTAAAATCAGATTTAAATTATGATTCAGAAAATTTTGACCCCTATGGGATTGTGATTCACTTTAGGAGTTGGCATTGCCAATGGAATATGGTCTACAAATGGTTTGTTGCTTACGTCCTGCTTTATTAGGAAAAACTGCAAGGTGCTGGTAATGGGTACTGGACAGAAAATGAATAAATGACAGAGAGAGATAGTGCAATAAATGTGTTGACACAATATTTTAGTTATTTGTTTTCCTGAAACAAAATTACTTTACCATCCGCCAAAGATTGTTTTGTTGTTCAAATAAACAAATGGGTTTCTTGTTCATTTTAAAATGTGGAGGATGCCGTCCTTCACATTGTAGGCATGAGTGTATCAAAATCATTCTTACTCCATTGAATAAATTCTCATAGGATTAGTGTTTTACAAAATCAACTTTTGGATTGTGAGTGAAAGGGAACCTTGGTGTAATAGTCGGAGATGTCACCATGTGTTGTGGTGGTCACATGTTCGAGTCGAGGAATCAGCCTCTTGCCAGTGTAAGGTAAGGCTGCTTGTGATATGCCCACATAGTGGGTCCAATGTTTACTTGGACCTGCACAAAGCTTGAGCTTTGTAGCACCATGCTGACCCTTTTAATTTTTAACCGTTGGATTGAAAGTATACTTTATGCATGTAATGCATATAAAATTTCACACTAATCCAAGATTGTTTCGTCCTCCATTGGATTACATAAAATTAATCTAAAACATGATATACAAGAAGAAAGTGAAAATATGTACCAAATGATCACATTTAGTTGTTTAATTTTTATGAAATTTGATCTGCAAGACCAACTTGATAATTAGGTATAATTTAATGGTTATATTGGTTAAAATCATTGTCTACATACAATGAGTTATTAGATGGTATAATAGTATAAAATTAGTGTTTTATCATTTTTCTTTGGTAAAAGAATAAATTTTGTTATAGTGAAGAGAGGAGAACCAAAGAAGAGAAGAAATCCACAAAGGTGTATAACTTTTTTGCATTTTTTTTTTTGTCACATTCAGTTTGGTAATGAGAATATGGGACAGCCCTTAAGTTAATTAACATGTATGAACCACTTGGAGTGTACTGAAAAATTTTAAATTCATTTCTTAAAATTTAGTGTATAACCAAAGAAGAGAGGAGAACCAAAGAAGAGAAGAAATCCACAAAGGTGTATAACTTTTTTGCATTTTTTTTTTTGTCACATTCAGTTTGGTAATGAGAATATGGGACAGCCCTTAAGTTAATTAACATGTATGAACCACTTGGAGTGTACTGAAAAATTTTAAATTCATTTCTTAAAATTTAGTGTTGTGGAATTTAAATGATCTATGAAGATAGGTTCATTTTATGTTTTAGTTGGGTTGTATCATATACAGGCTTTTTAATACATTGGAGGTTAATCAGGGTTCTCATTTTTTAAAATCATACCTTTTGACGTACTGTCGACCTGAGTCCTCTTAACCTGTGGTGTGGAACGGCTGTTATTCCGCTTCATCCTTTTCTTTTCTTTTCTTTTTTAAATTGGAAAAGGCTTCTTTGTTTGAGCCATAGTCTACAATAATTTCACTACAGTAGCACTGTATTTTGGTGCACCTTACACGTGATAAAATGATCCATGTGCTTTTTTTCCCCCTTGGAATTGCATATGTCTGCTTATGTGATAATATCTTTTCTGGTGGTTGCTGGGTTAGAGTAGGTTGAAATGAAATCACATCTGCACCCTGAAAGGCCAGATCGTCTTCAAGCCATTGCTGCTAGTCTTGCTAGAGCTGGTATTTATCTATTGTAAATATTTGCTGTAATTTTTCTTTCTGGGTTACTATCGAAATTTTCAAATTAGCACTACTGCTGATTTAGTTTCAATTTTAAATTTATATTTGATAGTATTATCGATCCACTGCATCAATTTTCCGAGTTTCATGCAGGTATATTTCCTGGAAGATGCTATTCAATTTCTGCTAGAGAAATCACTGAAGAAGAACTTATTTCGGTAATTGATTTCCACTATATCTTGGATGAATATGAGGCATGCAAGTACACATTTCCAATGCCCATGTCAATGCTTTTTCAATGATGAATATAAAATGGGGCCTCAAACAAATGCTATTCAATGACTAGACATACTTATTAATAATTTATTCTGGACTATGTTTTTGGTGGGTGTATTAATGGAAAATCTGACTTGTGTTTAAATAAGATGTATGTCATGAATGTATATGCTTTGGGACAGAAGGATTCAAACCTCCAAATAGTGGGACCAACGACCAAAAACTGTTGCCTTATTTTTCCATGCCTCATTTTTTATTCAACACTAATAATCACTATTATTAGTATTGGTTGTTCATCAGTTCCAAAATATATATAAAATATATTATTGCCGATTGTCTTTTGGGATTCTATGATTATGTTAATGAAATCTATGAAGTAACTCTTGGATAATCACCCAATTTTAAGTCTTTAACTTATTGGAATTGAAGGTTCATTCTTGGGAGCATATTGAATCAGTGGAAGTTACAAGCGATTCAACATCTAGGTGTGTTAATCTCTCTCCGTGTCTTTCTCTCTCTCTCTCTCTCTGCATATTTTATTTCTTCTTCCCTTTCTCCTCTTGACTTAGATATATTGTTTTCAATACAATCTGTACTTTTGTTGGTCCTCTTTGCTGGTTTTTATATCTAGCCATAAATCTCCACTTACCAATGAGTTAAATTCTTATCATGTATCATTTCCTGTATCCTAATCCTCTAATTGGACGGGAAAAAAAATAAAATATATATATATATATATATATATATATATATATATATATATATTAAATTCTTTAGTTTTAGGATGCTTAGTGCTATTGCTTTATATTGATAGGATATTTTCATTATTATTAATATCTCATGTGATTGCTGTACCCCAACTAGTTTGGGATAAAGGTGATTTTGATGTTGATGTTGATGTGATTGCAGTTATTTCACTTCTGACACATATGCCAATGAGCATTCCGCACGTGCTGCTAGGTTGGCTGCTGGGATATGTGCTGATCTGGCATCAACAATTGTTTCTGGGCGTGCCAAAAATGGATTTGCTTTGGTATGAATCATTGAGTTATTTCTGATAACTGTTTTCATAAATTTAAGGTTTGGTATCTATTAAGTTAATGATTTTTTCTAACTAAATTAGGTTAGGCCTCCTGGTCATCATGCTGGTGTAAGCCATGCGATGGGGTTCTGCCTTCACAATAATGCTGCAGTGGCAGCTTTGGCAGCTCAGGCTGCAGGGGCTAGGAAGGTGCTAATTTTAGATTGGGTAATGTCTTCTTCACTCATTATATGTCTTAGTTAAATCAAGTGATTTTCCTGAAAAGCAATTTTGAGTGGGGCATTCACTGTTATTAAAGTATGAGTTGATTGTGCTTTGTGATTATTGCAGGATGTTCATCATGGAAATGGGACACAGGAAATATTTGAGAAAAACAAATCGGTGAGCTGTGTTTGGTATTTTTTTTTTTTAGCTCTCCTTACCGTTTCCGTGAAATTTTAGCAATATGCTAATCCTGCTCTGTATTTATATTTTTTTCACATTAATTTATTCTGTTCAATTTTTGTTTTAATGCGGCTTTAGGAGCTATGCCGCTAACTTATTTACTTGTGCTAATGACTTTTATCTGTTCTGTAGGTCTTGTATATTTCATTGCATAGACATGAAGGAGGGAAGTTTTATCCTGGTACTGGAGCTGCTGATGAGGTAGTTGACTGCAGACAATTAGGGTGGAGAATTTTTTTTTAAAAAAAAAAAAAACTGAAAGGGATTGCATTAGTAATTTAACTTGGGTAATCTTGACGACAAATGGAATTGGACTTTAGGTGGCCTTTAGTTTTGTCCTGTATATATGATTTTATAGGTTTTGTGGATGGGAATTGGTTATATAGAGTTCAGCATGATGTTCCCTCGTAAAGAATTGGAAGGTGATCTGCTGATGTGAATATACCATTCTTTGAGATGCTTACTGTTGAACTTATGACTTGATAATGGTATGCTGGCTAGTGTTTTGAATTCTGAGAAGTGTTCATAAATCCATTTTTATATTTTCAGGTTGGTAGTATGGGTGCAGAAGGATATTGTGTGAATATTCCATGGGGTCGAGGAGGAGTTGGTGATAATGATTACATTTTTGCATTTCAGAACGTTGTTCTTCCTATAGGTTAGTTTATATTTTGGTCTTGTGCGATTTATTTAATTTGATTCCTCGAAGATGGATTGATCAATATTTTCAGGACTGTGTCTTTTAGGAAAAAATGTAAAAATGATGAATTAAATAAACTTTAAGAGTTTAAGTTAAGACATTTTGTTTTTCTGATTTCTATTTTCTCCCCCTGCCCCACAAAAAATAATTAGGATTTTGCATGACAGAAGATTCAGTCGAGACTTGCGTAGAGAAGTAACATTGTTGTAGAGCTGAAACCTTTCTGCGCAGGACCTCTTTTTATGACCCAGGGAAAGTAATTTAATAATTAATGCACCAGAACCTATTTGCTGAGCAATATATCGACATTTGAACTATTTGTCAAAAGGTGATCATATGTGATCAATTAACGTTTTTGGTGATTGAGTTAATTTGCTTGATATGCTGCCCTGGAAGATTAATTGCTTGGCAACTAGCAAGACCTTCAGAATTAGCTACGAGTGAAAATAAATTTAGTATAGGATGCCTAGGAGTATTGGATTATAGCACATATGTATTTTTAGAAAGTGACTTCGTTGTTTTTGCATATGATAGTCTATTCTCCCCATCCCCCTGGGTGGTATCTTTCAAAGTATACAATATTCTCTGCTTAAACATTAATAGTGAATGACTTGTTTTTTCAGCTTCTGAATTTGCTCCAGATTTCACCATAATATCAGCCGGATTTGATGCTGCAAGAGGTGATCCCCTAGGATGTTGCGATGTAAGAATTTTATTAACTCAATCTTTATCTTCTGTTTGTTTTTTCAATTCTTTGAATTGCTTAATTGGACTAAATTCCCCAGCAAGACTATGCAATAAATTACATCAATTTACCATAAAAATGTCCCAATTTGCCTTACTGTCTGGTTTTCTTTTCAATACAATCTTCTGCTTTAGTTTTTATTGAGAATTTAAAGCATTTAATAAATGATAATAACCAAATTTAGCTATAATAAATCAGCATTCTAAACTCTTATCAATGATGCAGGTTACTCCCTCTGGCTATGCAAAGATGACACACATGTTGAATGCCCTCTCTGGTGGAAAATTGCTTGTTATTCTTGAGGGGGGGTTTGTGGCTCATGCCTTTAGTACTTGTTTATTCTGCTAGGCTATGTTTTGCTTCAAATTGATTTATATACATTTCATTGCAGCTATAATCTTCGTTCTATATCATCATCTGCTACTGCAGTAATCAAGGTGAATTCTTTTGCCATTCATTATCTGTGGTGATATCCCTGCTTCAGGCGTGCTTCCTCTTTCTCCTGTTTTTATTTTTTCCTCCTTTAGGATAAAGGGTGTATTTTAATGGTCATTTAGATTTTTCATATTATATATATATATATATAGGCAATCTATTGCATGATTGTGACAGGTGAGAATGATATATCAACTTATTTTTTTCTTGATAATTTTTGGTTTCTGACTTGGCTTCTACGAAACAGGTATTGCTGGGTGAGAGTCCTGGATGTGAACTGGAAAATGGTTTCCCTTCCAACGCTGGCCTGCAAACTGTTCTGGAAGTCCTCAAAGTTCAGATGAATTATTGGCCTTCCTTGGGACCCATCTTTATAAATTTGCAGTCACAATGGAGACCGTACTGTCTTGGGAAAAAAAGTGAGGATTTGATTTGTATTTATTGAATTTCACAGCCTTATTTATTTGTGAAATTGTTTTATTTTGAAGGAGGAAAATTTTTTGCTATCTCATTCCCTGCATTACTAATATACTGGGCACAAGATTATAATCTAGTATTTCTGGGGAAGCTTCACTTCTGAATACCTGATTTCTACTACTACTACTATCATTACTTTTGCAGGAAAACAGATTAAGAAGAAACGCCGAGTTCAGGCACCAATGTGGTGGAGGTGGGGACGAAAAAGTTTCTTATTCCATTTCCTGAACGGCCATCTTCGTGTAAAATCAAAGTGATTTTGTTGTGCTGATGAAATTTGCAGTACAGTTATACCTAGTAATTGTCAGCATGTTGTATATTCCATCTTGATTCAGGATAATATGATTTTTGTTTGGTCTTTTTAAAAGACAGACTTGTGCGGAAGGGTGAGAAAGAAATTGGGGGAAAGGGGCAGGGTGAGAAAAAGGAGTACCGGATAAAAAATGACTTCCCATTTCCTTGTTAAGGTCTTTTAGAAGTTACCAAACGTGGGAAAGTGAGTATTAAATAGCTTTCTACTCGCATTTAAAAACGAATTTGTATAAACTTTAAATAGATGTAGTTTGTCGTGTTATCCTTTATTTTTATCATCTCCCCTTTGTTTTGAATCCAAAAATTTGTAAAACAAGTTCGTAGCTTATCCAAAATTTTGGTATGCTTATATTTTCAACTTTGAATTATGAATTCTGTTTTTGCCGCATTGGTAGAAGTCGAACACAAGATATATTTCAATTTGGGCAATGCTAAGAATAGCTTTTGTTGTTTTTTATTATTATTATTATTAATTTGTATAACTCATTACATGCATCTCAGTAAAGAAATCTTCGTCCACTGGTTGATAGTAGAGCTCATTACGTTTACAAGCATCTCCTTTCAATTTCATGCATACATAACTTTACGTTCTTTTAGTAGGTATGTCTGCATGTCAATAGTAGGCTCCTGTTTTGGGGTAGAAGAAATTTACAATTAGGAGATACTTGCGCTAATCCGGGGTCTGCTAGGTCTCAGATTAATTGAGTATTTACATTGGATTTACAAATAAACAAGATAATTCACGTCTGTAATCTGCAGGGGAGCCAACCTCTTTTTGGCAACAGTAAGCTTTATTTACCAGTTTTCCATGCATAGGCAATGAGATGAAGCATCGAACATTCCTGTGTAAGAAGGCCCTGATGCAAGATGCTTGAATCTGAGGGTTAAATGGACATTCCAATCCAAGCTGAATATGAAAATTTTAACCTAGTTTTCACGTTATCGTGCAATCACCACTTGGTGTAATTTGCAGGACATAATGGCTTTAGTAGTTGTGGAGTATTCTTAAGAGGTAATTCTCAGCGGACCCAGGGCCAGTGGGAACGAATACAACATAACCTGTTACATCTCTATTGTTATGAAGCAGCTTACAATGGAAGCAAACAGATTGACATGTCTCTTGTTTGGCATCCATTAGATGAATTGAACTTTATTGAACTATATGTATGGATCTTGTCTGAAATAATTTGGAGCTAGCAGGTTTTCTTGTCTACGTGTGCAATGAGTGAGAGGGTGGAGATTGAAGTGAGGGAAGGAATACACAGACAGAGCCATAGACTTACCAATTCCTCCCTCTCTCCTCTATTATACGTGTGTGAAATTGACACATTTTATGCTTGATATAATATGAATTCGGATGTTTTTAATAGAGTGACATATCATTTATTATCTATTTTAAGTGAATACTTGATGCCCACTAAATTGAATGTGTCTTTTTTTTTGGTAAGAGAATTGAATGTGTCTTTATTGAGCTTTGCATGAACTCATGGGTTTTTGTGGATATTTGAGGCATAGTTACTAGAGTTCTAATAAAGAGATCTTAAATTGTAACTTTTGCTACATGTCTTGGATTGAGTTGATTTTGATGTATATGGAAAGCTATAATTTTTTATTTTATTTTATTACAATTTTCATGAAGATGTCGAGTGTAGCAAAACGATCAAAAGATGACAGCAACATTTGGAGATTTCTTTACAGAAATTTTCGTAACTTGACTCATTTTCACAAAAACCTTAAATTCTTATAAAACTAAAAAAAAATGCGTTTAATTCAATATGCATACAAAATTCGCTAAAATTAAGTAGCATGATCTTTTATTGAAAGCATTCAAATTCATGGCATGATCTTTTACTAAAACATTCAAATTCATGTTAAGTCAAATATAAGATGGGTGTGGATTTTACAGAGAGTAAATACCCCAAGCTTGTACATTTACTTGTTCTCAGAGCAAGAAAAATCTAAGTACGAACAAGACACGACACCTTTGAAATGATAACAAGTGCAAATAAAGTTCTAAAGAAAGCTGCAAGAGACTTAACATGTCATTAACTTATCAAAGCTTTTAGAGCCAACCATTCAAAAATAAGCTGACTTTCAAAAATAAGTCCCATGAACTTACTCGCTCATTAGATGAACATATCTGACAAATCAAATAGAAAAAGTCGCTACTCAATTCTTTAGTTTCAAGTCTACAACTCTATTCTTTAGTTTCAAGCCTACACTTCATCAAGAATTATCATGATTTTTTTAGTAATTTATTTTCTCCCTTTTCCCCCCATATATATATAGAGAAATAAACTTTGCAAGTGCTTGAACTGATGACTGTGTGTCTATTATACACATCAATAGTTCTTACCAAAATGTTCAAATTATATAATATTTACCATCTGAGTTGTTAACTGGCTTATTGGATTTGTTAACCCTTGTGTGAACCAAGCATTAGCTTCCCTCATCTCTCGCACTTCAGTAATCATTTCCTCCAATTTTTTGAATGCTTAGTATAAAGAATCAATTCAACCCAAAAGTTTAAGCTGTTGGGTGAAGCTTGGTTTTTTATATATCTCAACATACCTCCTCACACGAGAGCGCACTGGGATCAAATCCGGTATAACGAGGCTAAGATACCATGTAAAGAACCAATTCAACCCAAAAACTTAAGCTGTTGAGTGAGATTATATTAATGATTTTTTATATATCTCAACACTTAGAAAGCAGTTTCCTAGTAATGATGCTCTCCTCTCCTCTTGACAAAATCAATCTACAATTTGAGAAGTAAAATAAGATGGTTGAAAGTGATCATAGGTAGAAGGATCAAATTTATTTTCATTTTCAAAACACTACGTTCCGTTGTTGTCGTCAGAAATTAGAATGATTTTGCAAATTATTATTATGTGTCTCATAATTTGAATTGTCAAAAAAATTCGTAAAAGAATTATGTAGATAAGTTAAAGTAACATGCATAGGACTTGAATACACCTCACAGTTAGTGTAATTAATTTAAGCACAATAGTGTGAAGGGCAGAACAAACCTTTTTTTATCCTGCAAAAAAATCAAATTAATTGAGAGAAAGGGGGAAAATTTCCAAATTTGAATGATTAGGAGTGCCCTAGTACTATATGTATTTTAAGGCTACAAAAAAGCTGTTTATTAGTTTCTCTAGCATCCTGAACAAGGGTGAAAGTTCTTGAGGTAAAAGAGACATGACTAACTTGAAATTCATTCGCTTCAATTCCTTGGCATTTAAATTTATATCTTTCACCATATACACCATGAGGCAATTCTTAGCATTACATCCACCACCTAACAGGAAAAGTGGCAAAATCAACTAAAATATAGTCTGTACCACCACATTAACTCATGAATACCATAGGATTCAACAAATTCTTTGCATAAACTAGAGTAGAATTTAACATAAGACTTTGCACATAAAAAGGGGGGGGTTTCTTTTTCCTTGTGTCACACATAAGTTTCCCTCTAAAACTAACTAGAAAGAGTTGTTATTGGTGCATGGTTGGAGGTGCCATTGGGTAAGCAAGAGGAACAACATAAGGTGGATGAGGATGGGCATGAGCATGGGCATGGGGATGGGGATGGGGTCCAGGAGGAAGCATGACAGGAGTCCCAACTGCAGATGCCATATGCCCATGAGGAGCAGCCACAGGATGTCCAACTGGTGTTCCATACATACCTAAACCAGCACCTATATGGGGCTGAATCCCTCTATTCTTAAGTGAGTGTCCCACAGCCATTGTACTTGAAGGGATTGTGCTACTACTATGCTGGCCTGTAATTGGTGCCTGATTACTAGCCACATCTCCATTGTTTACACTAGTAATATCATGGATACTAGACCTCCTTCTGTCTCTATTCATGGAATTCAACCTTATGAAGTACTTTTGTGCATGGCTTGCCACTTGAGTTGGAGTCCTAGATATCACAAAGTTCCTTGAAATGCTTCTCCAATCTCCTTTCCCAAACTTATCTAGACCAAGTAAAAATAACCTGAAAAAATAAAAAATAAAAAATAAAATTGTTAACTACCCATGTTACTTGGAATCCCATGAAATTTAGTGTTATATATACATATATGGAAGCATATAAAATAAGAGGAGAAAATATATGGAGTGTATTATAAATGTAAATGGAAAGTACCTGTGCTCCTCCTCTGTCCATGGAATTCCTTTTCTCCTTTCTTGTTCTGATGACCTTGACAAGCTTCCTTTACCACTATGTGTGGTGGATTCATGTCCTAATCCAGAAAACCCACTTCCATAATTACAATTTGATCTCTTATCTGAAGTTGTAGCCTTGGAAGAGCCATGGAAATCCTTATTTGAAGAAGTAGTTTCCTCTGAAGTATAGTTTGGAAATGATATATGACCTTTCTCTATTGCACTTACATCATCTACTAGTACCTGGTAATGTTGCTTCACTTCTTCCATGCTTTTGTTTGGAACAGCTGAAGCAATCTTCTCCCATTGCTCTTTTGAGTCTTCCTCAATCCAATGCATAGCAATGGCATTCTCAAATGCTTTTTCTTCTTCATAACTCCATATGGTTCCACTTGATGACATGGTGGCTCTTGGTTGGATTTGGAGTTATGGTTACAAGTTCAACTTTAGAGGATGAAAATTGTGAATTTTGTAGATGAATGTGTTTTAAGTTATTTTTTCTTGTGTAGATTTTGTCTCCATTGGACAGAAGTAGCAGAAGGGGTGCGCATGATAAGGAGGAGAATCACAATGTGTGTAGGATAAGATGTTAAGTGGTATCAAACAATCAATTTCGAGAGGACCACACTCTGTAATTGAAGGGATGTGTTATTTGTCATGTTCATTCATATCTTTTTTTCTTCTTCTTTTTTTTCCTGTTTGCAAATTTCTATAAAAGAATTTTCTCTCTCTCTCTCTCACGGTTACACTGCACAAATTGTTGGTATTTTCTTTCTTGACTTTTGGAGACATGTTGGTAATCATAGAGCGTGTAAATGAGTATGAGAAATTATATTTACACTTCAAAAACATTACGTTATATTTTGTTCAGGAAAAAAAAAGGGTAGAAACAAAACTGTACTAAAAATGTATATTTTTCTTATTTAAAAAGAAAATAGAGTTAAAGTGGTGTGAATTTTTTTATATACAAACATCATTTCTGAATGAGTAGGCCCAATAGAATTTTTCTTTGCACATACAACCATAATCAAATGGA
Source organism: Gastrolobium bilobum (assembly GCF_033153095.1). NCBI lineage: Eukaryota > Viridiplantae > Streptophyta > Magnoliopsida > Fabales > Fabaceae > Gastrolobium > Gastrolobium bilobum. Next base: position 236,606 of record NW_026897314.1, read on the forward strand.
ATCTCCACCATACTAATAAATAGACCATTCGTGATAAAGACTTACATGTTCATTAAGTTATGGGTTCTTTTTTTACCATCTCATTTAATGATTTAATATAAGAGACAACATGTAATTTTCCTACACGGCTAAAGTTTTCTTGTCACTCCTTCCTACTTAAATAGCCTCTTCAATTAAATTAATTGTGATTGTGTTTAGTTTATCTGACACCCTGAATTTAATAAAGCAACAGTTAACTTTTAAGCTATGATTTTAGTACATTTAGATTTGACTTAAAACCGGTACTGTCATTCTTAGGTTTTTAGATTATTATTTTTTTAATTCCAGTAGTATTTTTACAATTTTATACCTTTTATTTTATTACATTTTAGGGTTAATTGATATCATATAAAAAATATTGAAGATTCCAATTATAGTAATTTAATAATAAAGATTAAGAATAAATATTTTCTTTCAAATCTCAAATTTCTATTTAACCTTATGCATTCCCATCAAGTTGTTTATAATCCAATGAACATTATCTATACTCTATACAGAAATGAAATTCAAATATGATATCATGCTGCCATAAACAAACTTCAGAAAGTACAGAGCACATGCCCCTACTGCCAATAGTATTATAACATTTGTCTTAATTAAAAAATGAAAAAGAAAAGAAGAGACGTGGCGAATTATCCATGTCTGCTATGCGAGGATATGAACCACATGTAAGTTTCCCTTTTCACAAAGTGGAAAATATTCATTCGCATTATGAAAGAGTCTAGAAGGATACAATCTACATCTTAATCTTATAAAGTAAATACAATGTTCCCTTCAAAGAAAATGTCAAGTTGCAGCTATATATATATATATATATATATATATATATATATATATATATATAATACAACCTCAAGTTGCACCATAACAACTGAAACTTCTATGTTGCTATTCCCTTTTTACCTACGTCAATTAATTATGTACAAAATAAACAGTACTATGGCACCAATAATTAAGTTATATCATTGAATTTATTTCTGAAGCTGTTTTTGAATTGTATCGATATTTTTTGGACAATTTTTTATATATAAAGTTGACGAATTTACGCACATATTGAAAATCAAAGATTTATATCAACAGTTTCTCTTAAACATATATCAGTCAGAAGTGACATGTTTCGGATACTTCTAAAAGCCGTAGAAATTTATCATGAAGCAATAACTAAGCATTTCTTAGTGATTAAGACATGGTGATGCTTACCGTATAACTACTTCGCATTCACTGATGATATAAACTCGAATTTGGTACACCATAAAACTTCAAGTTATCCACTTCTTTGATAAAACTAACACCCGTATTGTTTGAAGAGGAGGTATATTCTAACTACTAAAATTTTTCACTATCAACTTACTACCTATCTAATCACCATTAGATTAATATTTTCTCTCTCTTCAAAAACTTTTTAACATTCTCTCTCTTTGATCCAATGGTGATGTGATGGGTAGTAAGTTAGTAGTGAGAGATTTTGGTAGTTAGAATATCCACACTCTTGTTTGAAAGTGAAACTCATAGTTGTCATCAATACTATATGACTCGAAAACGCATTAAAAAGATAGTTAAACAAAAAGTTAGGATATAATAAAAGAATAATCCTTCAATTCTCAAAATAACAAAATTTAACTCCTACAATCAGGGTTATAAGAACCTTTTTATAGACTACTTATAAATTGATCCAAAATTTAAAATTCAAAATCTCAAATCCTAAAAATAAAAAAAAAAATTCCTAAAATAAATGTAACGTAATTAACTTCTAAAAATAAATAAATAATTATAATTAAATCATTCAAAACACGTCACAAATCTTAGATCTTAAATCATGTCAAATGCATTGTTTTTCTTTTTTTACTAAACAAATCACAATCATATATATTACTTCATTTGAACTTGAATTTGATCGTAATTTGTTATATTTTAAATTATTGCTTCTTTAACCAATTAGATCATATTTATTGATTCACAATTCTGGTTAACTCTGCACTTCTTGAATCAATGGTTAATTCATATGCAATAAACTAACTCTGAGTGCATAGCTATGGAAATGTTAATTGTCAGGATTGACTTGCCCTAGTCCAAACGTTTTGAATTTCATTGCAGCTGATTTGTGACCCTAAATTGATAAAGCATAACTAATTGCGGTGCAACCTACCTAGATTATTGAACAAACTATCCACTTACTAAAATTAACATGTACCACAGAGCTTCAGCTTTCTTTATCATGAACAAATGAATCTGAGTCATAATCTGTAATCACGCCATATAATAACACCAAGATGTAGCAAATCGAGCACTGAAGTGACAAGTAGACGCCGTCGTTGACACATAACATAACAATAATAAAAATCATCTTTTGTCATCTTTCATAGACTTGAAAGTGATTTAAAGACATCTCAATCATCAAATATTGGACAACCCTAAACCCTAAAATAAAAATAAGCCTGAATATCTTTTTGGGTCCCTAACAAAAAAATATGGTTCTTACTTTAGTCCCTCTCAAACAAAAATTAATCAGTTGGTCGTGGTCCCTATGAGATTTAAAATGGAACCACTTTAGTCCTTTTGAAGAACTAATATGAGTCTTTTTTGAATTTATGAGGGATCACGATTTCAACTAAATGGATTCACTTTGAATTTCTTAGTCGAGACTAATTTTTTTTTATAATGGACTAAAGTGAGGATCGTGTTTTTTGTTAAGGACCAGAGAGAATATTTACTGTAAAAATAAAGTGTGAACGTCCACTTCAAAGTAAATGAATGTTACCTAGGGAAAAGTCCATTGCAAAAATTGATAATTTCGGAATTGTAGAAAACTTGGAATGGATACCACTACCAAAACCTAACACAAAGTGAATAATATACACCTTGGTCCTTCATAATAGAAACAAAAAGAAGCCACAATTTCCAGCAAGGCAATTAAAAAAAGTCACAAATTTAAAATAAAATCAAATTCCCTCGGATGAATGTGAAGAGGCAGGTTATCCCACGTCTGATTCTTGATGTGGATTGATAAATTAAATTGTTGTTATTGCACAGCTGTTAATCTGAAGAAGAATATGAAAATCAGCAAATATGATCTATTGAAATGAATTGCATGTCTGCCAAAATGAGTCTTACCGCAAGACTTGTCAAAAGTCAGAGAACTTCTCTCAATCAGAGAGAAGGAGGCAGTGAATTAACCAGAAGTCTGTCCTTTAGCATCAGAAGAAGACCATATATACCCAAGACCGCCTGTTTCATGCTTTTCACATTACCTGGGTGATGTAGAAGACACATCCCCAGTTTGTAAGAGTGGATGCCCTGGAAGTTTTGTCAATTCTGGGTTACCTTTCAAAAGGGATGCCCTTTGTGGATTTGAAAGCATGATTTGTTGCATGTCCTTCGAAAGTGCATTGAAAACTGCCTCAAGATCTCCTGTTAGTTTCCGACAAGTTGCCTCAGAATCAACACCGCCATTTCCAGATTGCTGTAGCTGATAATTGCATTAATTTAACAGAGATATAAAAGCATTGTGTATGTATCATTTACAGCTAAAACAATCCTACATATTCTGGCATATATAGTATGCTGCAGTACAGTTTGCTATGCATAATAATGTGCAGCCATGAGCATAGTATACCACATAAGGGCCAAAGAAATTTTTGGAACTACGCTGGGAACCATAGTAATGGTAGCATGACCCATGAAAATACAAATGATACGTTATCTTATAGGTAACATGGCAAAAGCTTTCATCCCAATGCACCCTATTACCCTAAGGCTCATGTTATATGACATAAGATCTCTTCTTTTTGACAAACGGGGATGAACAACACAAGTAAGCATTCTCCTAGATGATTGTTTCCCACAATGTCCAGGATAAAATGAGATATATTTAGTTATCATGTACTTTTGTGTTGAGCATCAGTCTTGCTATACTTAATTTAATCATCTTTCTTGTTGGATCCAAAACAATATAATTTATTTTATTTTTTTTTTTTTTAAAAAAAGAAGGTTCAAATCCTAATAAAACACTGCCAAAACTCGTGACATATTACGTTAGATATTAAGTCCTTCACAAAAGCAAATGATTGAAAATAATAGGTAATCAAATAAATGCAGACACAGCATCATGTGGGGCAAATACCAAAAGAAAGGCACGAGCAATTAACTGCATAACTGGAGGACCCTTGGAGGGTAGGTTACCTGCACTTCTCTAAGTAGACATCTCTCTATAACGTTGAAGGAATCCACAACTTCCAACTCAGACATTTTAGATATTAGCTGTTGTATGTCAGTTTTCATTCTTGCATGCCTCCACAACCTTTCTTGTTCTTGTTCAGCTACAGCACGCCTCCTCTGAAACCAAGGCATAAAGTTGGGTCCGTTCAGGAATCGCCTGATAAGAACATTGAAGCAACTCAACGTGAAGAATATAAATCTAATAAGACCGAAGAACTACAAATTGAGTGCAAGGTCACACTGTTAAACACTGTCGCACAGAGAGGTAGGTAGCAAATTGTAGTACATGACAAATAGGGAAAAGAAAATTCATTACCTGTAGAAGTCAAGCCAGTTAGATTTCATTCGCTTCAATAGGAACTTCCCTGGTCCTCTGGCTGATAAACTTGCAAGAAATTCATCAGCACTAAATGGAGGTAGAGGAGGAGGATCTACATAAGGAGAACATCCTTCTGAAGGAGCAGTAGTCCTAAAATATGGTCCAAAAGGGGCCAAAAAATTAGTAGTGAGCTCCAAGAAATGCCGCCGTAATATCTCATTGTTAACAACTGACATTGACTCCTCAACTCTTGGTGACACTCCAGCATCTATAAGCCTATTTAAGATAGATGTGTCTGGCTTAGTTGTGGCAGAATAGGTACTCCAAATGGCTTCCTTATGTTCTGTCATGAGACAAAGAGGACCATCTCTCCGTAGCTTAACTGCACTCAATAAACTTGAAGGAGAAAACCTATTTAGGTTAAGTTGTTGAAGCCCGAGACCTTCAGGTCTACCTGAAACTCTGCCAGTGGACCTCGTTGAAAGGGAAACCCGGATTGAATTAGGAGGAGGGCTTCCAACTGAGACAATATGGGGGATATTACGGAGAGCTTTAAGGAAGAAAAGGTTTGTCACTCCTAAAACCACTGGGGGGAAAGCTTCCCCTTCTTGTATTGAGTTCAAGTGTGCAAACTCTGGGTCATGGATGGTAAAATAAGGCCGGAAGTCAACACTGCAAAGCAACGGTGAAACCAAACTCACAAGACTGGCAACAGCCTCACAACACTGGGGAGGTGTGGGTGCAATGATGAGAATAGGTTCACCAATGAGTAACAACTCCCATAACAACCAAAGCTGCAATAGAAGGCCACGGAAGGTACCAAAAAGATCTGAATCATGGAAAAGGCCCTGCGGGATAGACTGATTATTAGGAAGAAATGGTGCCACGGGAGAAGCAGACTCATCAAAAGATACTCCACTTTCCACAGGCAAGCTGTGAGCAGGTGGCAAGTTCACTTTAAGAGTTGCATTCCCAATCGGAAGATCCATTAGCTTACCAGGAATGGGAGCAGGCCATGTTGAAACGTAAGCAGCAATATGCTCCAATGCTTTCTTACCCATGTCAAAATATAAGGGACCAATAATTTGTAACAAAGGTCTGAAGACACTAGAATAAGGTCTGTGGGACAAAATGACCACAGACTTCTGCTCCCCTCCTCGCTTTAGCCTCTCATCATGTCTCTGTCTATTAAAGACAAAGCCATACATGTACTTAGAAACATTAGCACTACTTGTACTGGATAATGCTTTACCAACATTATTTTTATCTATGGACTTGTCAACTTCAGTTATCTCAGAATGAGTAGCATTGCTGGTTTGAGATTTAAGGCGCCTACGAAATCGGAAAAAGAAGATACAATCATGAATGCTTGAGCGGTTTTGTTGCTGGGAAACGGAATCCGGAAAGGAGCTATAAGCAATTTCAAGCTCCTCATCATGTGTAAGACAGCCCGGTGGATAACACACTTCTACAAGCTGGCCTTGTTCAAGATCAAACCTTATAGCACAAAAGGCAACAATCCATTTCTGTAAAGACTCTGGATCAAGACTGGGACTCAGTTCTGTTTTAACTTTAAAGGAAGGAGACCGACTCATATCCGAGAAAAACACAAATGATACCAACTTTCATTAATCAAAATGCCATCAACAACACCTTCGGCAAACATTTCCTGCTAGAAAACCAACAAGCATCTTCATTGGCCAAAGAAGTTTAATTCAACTTCCACACATGAAATATCTATTTATTTATCTTTTCCCCCACTTCACAGATAACTCAGAAGCCTGACAAAGAAATACAAAACAAAGCATTAATTTGGGGGATATGACTAAACATTTTTGGGAGAAGGAATCAACAATAAACTAGTATGAGGTGTACTTCAATGAATAGCAGAAACCCAGAAAAAAATAAAGAAAGAAAGATAACAACTAAGAGACTGCAAGCTTTTTTTCCTGAATACTGTAAGAGCAGGAAAACCAGTTCAAACGATCCTGCCCAACTACTTGTCTTACTTTGGCTAAGAACCAAACAACTGAACAAGTTTTCAGAACAAAAGCTTATGCAAGATCCAGAATTTCACATAGTCCCATTCATGCATTTTCTCAGCAACCAAATTGCGAAAAAAATTCGTGGATGGGGGTCACAATTTCAATTTCAATTTCAATAAGATCCATCAAATGGGTACCTGAATATGGGAAGTTAGGATCTGGATCGGTAATAACACAAAACCAAAATGATCGAAAACAACAGAATCTCCCAGAAAATCAAACAAAGTCGGAAGCTTTAGGCCTTGAACCCAGTAACTGTGACTCCAAATACAGTCATTTTCTGTGAACACTGCAATGGGTGCCCAAATCTATGAACTATATAAGAGAGAAAAATGAGTTGAATTACAGAAAGGAGATATCTGAAACAATTTGTTTTTTTTTTCTTTTAATATCTGTAACAAATTATAAATTCATTTTTGATAAAAGAAATAAGGGAAAAATATATATCTTTTAAAGGATATAAGCTTATATCATTTTAGATCTTAATCGTTGATTTTCGTCCATCAACGGTTATAATCTATTGGGTCAAACTTAATGGGTCAATTTATTATTAATTAATTAATAATTTTGATCCAATAAATTATAATCGTTGATTGACAGAAATCAACGGTTAAGATCTAAAATGATATAAGCTTATATCCTTTAAAATAACAGATGTTATTCCCAATAAATAATGTATAAAAATATGACTTTAACGTTTTTTTTTTTTTTGGTAAGCTAACTTTAACGTTTCTACTAGATAAGTTATTTATATTTATTTTCAAAACAATATTGTTTTGGATTAAAAAATTATAATAAAAAAGATTATTATAACTCTAAAATAAATTATAATTACAAAAATATTTTGATTTTCGCATTGTTTTGAATTTAATGTAAATAAATTATTTACATTGACCGTAGAAAAAATGAATCTTAAAAATATAGATATAATTTATTTTTTTCCTTGATCATTTATTTTATTAATGAATTTCACCTTTTTTTTTTTGAACAGCATGAAATAATTTATTTCGTGCAATTAAAAAAATCAAAACGATATTTTAATACATAGAAAGAAGTCTCCGTGCCTTTCTCGGCCTTTTGGCTAAGATCAAGTGCAGAAAGAAGCTCTATAGCACCGATACTGACACGGGACACGATACGACATGACACTCCGACACGTTAATTCTAAAAAATGTTAGATTTTGACACGTTATGACACGTTTTGATATTAAATAATATTTTTTAATTTATGTAGTATATATTATATTTAATATTCAATAATTTAACAAAAAAATGTATCTAAACTTATAATATTCATAAATTTTGCAAAGAAATATATGATGTCCCAAATATTTATATTAAACTCAATAAAATGGTAATTGTAATCTAACGAATTTAATAGTTAGAACTAAACACTCAACGCAACTTAACCTTTGAACTTTTTTTTGAATTTCTATAACGCTTGTTGGAGTGTCGGGGAGTGTCGGAGTGTCCGAGAGTGTCGGACACGACACGTCAGGGTTTTTGAAATGTCGGTGCTTCAAAAGAAGTCTCCATGCAAGAAGTATCTTACTTTATAATAATCATACTCACGGAAATGGATTCTAATTTTGAAATTTTTAGGTGAGATGTGAAATTTTTTATTTTTATCTTTCCTTGTAAATATTCATAAATTTTAATCAATTCTATATATTTAATGTATACGATGAAAGATATGGAAATAAAATTTTCACATGATGAAATTTCAACAGCGCATTCATTTTCCATAATCACGTGTTTATACGGATACCACTTTTTGTCACATTCCATTGACCATTATCAAACTTATTTATCAATTAATCTAATTGTACTTAATTGTTTAATTACTTATGATTAGTTATAATTCCTGTGAAAGATATCTCTTTCAATTGATGGTTAAGTATATGAAAATTAAGTTACATATGTTTGATAATTTAATATTAAGGAAAAAGTTTCTGATGTTACTTTAGACAACTTTGTCTAATGTTCATTGAAACGACGTCGTTTTAGGGTTGAAAATTTAAAATGATAAAGACTATTATAACCCTAAAATAAATTAAAATTACAAAAATAACATGATTTCTGTCTCAAAACGACGCCGTTTCGATGAACATTAGATAAAGTTATCTAAAGTAACTTTAGAAAAAACAAACCCTTTAATATTAAAAGCAATGTATGATGATATATTTATATAACACATATATACATGTGTGTGAGTCAACTTACTAATATTCGGCTATCTAAAATCTAAATTTTTAAATTTTTATTTTTACATACTGATATAATTGCCAAATAATAAGTTTTGATAGGTAAGAATTAATTAACATCGATGTAAGACTTATGCTTTTAAATTATTAAGAAACTTTATAACATGTTTTTATTAATTCAATTGTTAATTTCGTAATGATTTTGTCGTGCTGATATTGTAAGCATATATATATATATGGGATAGGATATTGTGACACCCAAGTTATGTTACACCCAGTCAATCTCATCGTTAGATCGCTTATGTTGATCCAGCGGTTATATTTATTTCCATCTTTGTATGGTCATGATTTCCCAAATTTAAAGTGAAAGCATTAAATATGAGAAATTATAACCATACAAAGGTAGAAATAAATATAAAATATTAAATTTGGAAAATCATGACCATACAAAGATGAAAATAAATATAACCGTTGGATCAACATAAGCGATCTAACGGTGAGATTGACTGGGTGTCACATGGGTGTAACATAACTTGGGTGTCACAATATCCTATCCCTGTATATATATATATATATATATATATATATATGATAAAATTATTTATGCAGCCGCTTTACGTACAGTAACGACAGGTGTATGGTTATGATTTCTCACATTTAATGCTTTCATCATTTGTATGGGTATGATTCTCCGCATTTAATGCTTTCAAGTATATATATGCCAAGTATTTGATTGTTGCACGTACAGCAGCTGCAGAAATATAAACCCTTATATATATATATATATATATATATATAGGGATAGGATCAACTTACACCGGTGTAAGAATAATAAATCTTACATCAAATCTTAACCGTTGATTTCCGTGCATCCAATGGTTGAGATTTATTGGGAATTAAAAATTAATTAATGAGTGAGACCTAATAAATCTTAACCGTCAGATGTAGAAAATCAATGATTAGGATTTGGTGTAAGATTTATTATTCTTACACCGGTGTAAGATGATCTTATATATATATATATATATATATATATATATATATATATATATATATATATATATATGGATTGAATTTACATAACAAAAACTGCTCAATTGAATATTATTTTTTATAATATGAAAATACATCATACAAGATATATTAAGTAAAAGATAAGCAAATAAAAAGGCTTTTCGTGGCTTAACTAAAAATACAGAGATATGTTATCAAAAAAAAAAAAAAAATACAGAGATAAATTCAATGTTATTAAAATCAGCCTCTCATTAACCCAATCGAGGTACTGGATCATTGCTTCAACCAGTAGGTCATTGGTAAACCACATGACCCGGTAATTATATGCAATCCTATAATTTAAATTAAAAAACTATAAACATACTTAGGTATCTAAAAAAATGATAAAAATTTCAAATATTTTAATATAAAAAATAATAAATCACACATTACTATCCGATAAAGGATCAAATAAAAATATAATGATCATGATACGAGGCTTCATGTTCAGTAAACGACATCTCTAACAATAAATCAAATCAAATTTTTTTTTTCACAGTGCATAATTTAGATAATATTAGTATTATAGGTACATAACCTATGTAAGTCAATAAGCAAAAAATACTCAAATAAGTCCATTATGATTTTCTTTTTGAAAAAAAAAAATTGGAATTTTTTTTTTTTTTAAATCAGGCCGAGTTACTGGTTTTCACGAAAACTGGCTGGGTCACACCGATTCTGATGCATGGCCGGTCTGTTGTTTCACCCAGACCGGTTATATGACCGATTTACTAATTTCCGGATTAACCCAGCCAACCGATCCGATTTTATTAATATAGGATAAATTTTTAAAAAGATATGTTGGATTTTTTTTTTCCATTTAGTTTTAAAAGATATAAAATTAAACTAACCTTTAAAGCATATTGCAGCAAAGCTATCAGAATTGGTTAGTAGCACCTTAATCTGAATAAGGTCATACATTCAAATTGTATATCACCATAACATCAAAATTTTCATATTATAACTAATTATTGTATGTTTAAAAATTCTTTTCGAGAATCTTTATTTACAGCAAAACAATCAGAACAAAGACACGTAATTATTGTTCAAACCATTTTTTTAAGTTGGGGTGCATGCAACCAAGTGAAAAGGAAGATACGTAATGAAATAGTGTAAATCTTAAGGATAGAATTATTCTATATCAAAACTTTCAACATCATTACAACTCCATTAAATATGGTATCGATTTAGCTTCAAACTTCTTTGGCCTCTAAATAAAAGTCAGATTATATCATGCAACGAATTGATTGTTTCCATAATAGTTATTACATTGCCTATTTATATCTGTCAAAGATACCCATTTATCCTAAAAAAAAATTATTTCAACGGAAAAAAAAAAAAAAAAAGAATCGAAGCTGGGCTTTCACATGTGATTGACCCAGAAAAGAAAAAAAGGCGGAAAGAAAAGAAAGGAGGCGAAGAGAGGGGGGAGTTACACTTACCAAATCAATTTTGAGACTGTAAAAATCTAGTGTGTGTATATATATATATATACAAATTGCAGAAGTGAGTAAAAGCAAAACAAAATCAAATTCAAAATCCAAAGTATCAACTATATACTCTATTCTTCCTACCCTTTGATGTGTATTAGACAATGAACAATGTCACTGCCAAAACTATACCAAAAAAAAAAACATTTTGTCACCTTGTATGGTCTTACACAAGAAAGTTGGCTAAGTTAACACCTAAACATCGTATACAGGCAAGCGCTCTGCTATAGAGACGCGGCAAATTGGACACTTCTTACACTTCTCCGAGCAAATACTGCAGTTCATGGAAATCAAGCATAAGGCCAAAGTATGAATACAATGCAAGAAATTGTCTCATTGACCATATCATCACATATTTGATCTTACCTGCAAAGCACACGATGCCTGCATGGGAGCAATACAACGCCAATCTCTCCCTCAAAACAAATTCTGCATAACACTTTCTCCTGGAAACAAAAGACATATATACGAAAATGTTGGCTAAATGAAACTTAATAATGAATCAAATCAAAGCAGTGACAACAACATTTCCATTTTAACCAAATGAATTTGGCTCCTACAAACCAAATAAACGGCTGAGATTATGATAAAATACATTCTCGTGACCATGTGAATAGCGAACAATGAAGTTATAATCTACTCTGTTATTTTTTCAATCAACGATTATAATTTCCTCATAATTACATGTTAGCTCAGCTATTAAAAAGTGCAACTAATAGTACTGTGTAATAGCTGCCACACTTTAATGATACACTAATGATAGTAAATAGAATTATAATTTATGATCATCAACCCAGCCATATTTCCACCATATTCATTAGACTAACAGGTTTTGATTTACAACACCAAAACACGGGCATGAATGTATAAAATAATACTTTGCTTCATCTGTAATATATAGTGTTTAGGCAACTAATCACTAAGATTTACTCAAGAGGACTTCTAATATAAAGAATATTGTTAGAAATAATATTAATTTATTATTATTAGAATAGTCTTGAATAGTCTAGATTGTGGGCTTGGCCCATTAGGTCTTTTAGTCTCTATAAATAGAGAGCCTCCTTGTACAGACTTACACACTTGAATATACAATATATTTCAGATTCAATTTGGTATCAGAGCTCTCGATCTGAGGGCTCTGCTTCCGCATATATATCTTTTCCTTTCTTTTTACTGCCGCGCATCATACCGGCAACCATCCTTTCACACCTAACCCTTATTTAGTCACAAATTTCTTGTCCTCAACCTCGTATCATCAGGAAAAAGATCCTCAGCCTCCGTTCATCGCCGGAAACCGCCACAAAACCACCGTCCGCCACTGTTCACCGCCGTCAGACTGCTTTTCCGGCGACTTTTTCAACCAACCACCACGCGATCAGGAGCGGCTCAGGGAGGCGACCCTGTCTGTCCAAGCCGCGTGTTGATCGGAGCATCCACGCGCCGCCACGCGCCGGTGGAAGTCTCCGGCGGCCGAACCACTGTTCCGACGCGTGAGCCACCGTCCGGCCACCGTTCCAGGCCGGACCACCACCATCTTGCTCGCCTCCTCACCCTCTTTCCAGATCTGGTCTCCGTTCGTTGTGGGTCCCATCCGTTTGAAAGATATCAGTGAAAAACCTGCTGTTTGGACACTTTTGTGCAACGTTTTTGCGCGATTTCTTGCTTTCTTGTAGTTCTTTGCTATTTTCTGGTCATCTCCTTTTTATTTTGTGATGGAGGGCTCAAATAATGCGTCCAAAAACACGACTGGCATCATCTCCGGTACTACCCCATCTCCATTCTTTTCTCGGGCCAGTGATTCCAATTGGAACAGTGGACGCGGTCGCAGACGTGGCCGCAGACAGAGGCCTCGTTGCAATTATTGCCAGAATCTTGGGCATTTTGAAGAACGCTGCTATAGGAAGTACCCTCATTTGAAGCCACCGTCTGTCAAATTTGCTCAAACTGATGTTATGCCACCTTCAACTGGATTAGTAACTCTTTCAAGTGCCGACTATGAGGCACTTCTCAAGAAGGTTTCTTCTCAGCATCCTACTCAAGACACTGGTAATCATGTTGCTTGTTTTTATCAATCATCTCTTGGACCCTGGATAATAGACTCAGGTGCTACTAATCATCTTTGTGGTAATAAAGATCTCTTCACTTCACTTTCTTATTCTAATAACCTACCCCCTGTCACTCTTGCTGATGGCACTAAGGCTCCTGCTCGTGGAATTGGGGAAGCCAACCCTACTCCCCTTTTAACTTTGAGTTCTGAATAACTAGAGATCTCTGAACTCCCTTTATTTGTATATAATAAACCTCTTCCTGGCGCCTTTTTAATATATCGGAGAATTCTAATAACTGCATCCCAATGGGAGTCACAGGGAGAATCAAGAAATTGACTTGCAACACTCACTGCGAAGGAGATATCTGGCCTTTTTATATGGCCTGAAGCAATCTCCTCGGGCCTGGTTTAGCCGCTTTAGTTCAGTTGTTGAATCCTTTGGATTAATCAGAAGCAAAGCCGATCATTTTGTCTTTTACCGGCATAGCTCTTCTGGCCAGTGCGTTTATCTCCTGGTCTATGTTGATGACATTATCATTACAGGCAGTGATCAGACCGGGATTGATCAGTTGAAAGAGCATTTATTCAATCAATTTCAGACCAAAGATCTTGGCAGACTTCGATATTTCTTGGGGATCGAAGTTGCACAGTCTAGGCGGGGCATTTCCATCTGTCAGAGGAAGTATGCACTGGATATCCTAGATGAGACTGGCATGTTAGGCTGTAAACCCATTGATACACCTATGGACCCCAATGTTAAGTTATTACCAGGACAGGGGGAGCCACTGCCAGATCCTAGTCGCTACCGCCGACTAGTTGGAAAATTGAATTATCTTACTGTGACAAGGCCAGATATCTCCTTCGCAGTGAGTGTTGCAAGTCAATTTCTTGATTCTCCCTGTGACTCCCATTGGGATGCAGTTATTAGAATTCTCCGATATATTAAAAAGGCGCCAGGAAGAGGTTTATTATATACAAATAAAGGGAGTTCAGAGATCTCTAGTTATTCAGATGCTGACTGGGCAGGTTCTCCTTCAGATAGACGATCCACCTCAGGGTATTGTGTTCTCTTCGGAGGAAATTTGATCTCTTGGAAGAGTAAGAAGCAAACTGTGGTCGCCAGATCCAGTGCGGAGGCAGAATATCGGGCAATGGCAAGCAACCTGTGAGCTCATCTAGCTGAGTCAATTGCTGAAGGAACTCCATCTCTGTGAACAAAGGCCTATGAAGCTCATTTGTGACAACCAAGCCGCTTTGCATATATCCTCTAACCCAGTCTTTCATGAGAGGACCAAGCATATAGAAATTGACTGTCATTTTGTTAGAGAAAAGATCCAGTCAAGGGAGATTGAGACAGCATTTGTCAATTCCAATGATCAACTTGCGGATGTATTCACTAAAGCTCTTAGAGGTCCCCGAATAGATCATATTTGTAACAAGCTGGGAGCTTTTGATATATACGCACCAGCTTGAGGGGGAGTGTTAGAAATAATATTAATTTATTATTATTAGAATAGTCTAGATTGTGGGCTTGGCCCATTAGGTCTTTTAGTCTCTATAAATAGAGAGCCTCCTTGTACAGACTTACACACTTGAATATACAATATATTTCAGATTCAATTAATATTATAAACGAATGATACCATTTACCATGTCAGCAGCATCCTAAATTGCATACGATGGTGACCCGTGCCATTGCGGATGGCTTCTTAACACATCATATAAGAACCCTTGGAAAATACACAGCGCAAGCACATGACTAAAAAAGTACGCAGAAGTTAGAAGTTTTACATTTTTAAGTCTTTCATACTCCTGTTGGCTGTATTTTGTAATTTCCGTCTGCTCACCAAGAGCTGCCTGAAGTCTCCAAACCTGACATTAGATAATTTTAAGCATGCTAATGAAGGAAATCATAGAGTTATTGACTTACTAAGAATTTTTGTGCATACTATTAAATCGATGAACATAATGAACTAAAACCTATGCAGATTGTTTCAACTTTCAACCATACTACACATGTCCATATCCATCTATATGAATAGATAGGAATATATTCCACCATAAATTTATATCTATATATATTATAAGAATCGTCATCACCTCCTCAGCAAGATCCTTTTTAGGCATTTTCTTAACAATCTCAGGAGGATAACCACAGAATGTATTATACCTGTGCAGTGGAAAGCCAAATGTACAAAGATCATTAGAAATAACTACTAGGTGAACATATATCAATAAATTGAAAATAGCTTAATGTATCTGTGTATCATAAGACAGAGCAAAAAGCCCTTCCTTGAATATGAAAACAAAGTTGCCAAGATATACCGAAAAATATGAAGCAAGTATAAACCAAATGTTAAAGCTCCTTTTAAGGTCAAAGCTTTTGTTTGGACAGCTATACTCAATAGTACTAATGACTAGTTGCGGGTTAGATGGCCTCGCATTGCTCTCTCTCGTGACATGTGTGTCCTGTGCAGATCTGCATCTGAAACCACGTCTCATTTATTTCTCCATTGCCCAGTTGTGCATTTCCTTTGGAATAAACTTGATTGGCATTTTTTGTGAGCAATGGATTTGCCATGGTTCATTGGATCAATTTCTACAAATTTACAAGGGTTTGGTAAGAAGGATAACAAAATCTTGTGGCAATGTTCTGTTTATGGTATTTTGTGGTTGGAAAGGAATACCTCCATCTTCAAGGGTGTTTCCTCTCCTCTGAATTTGTTATGGGATTAGAATCGTTTTCATGGTTTCTCTTTGGTGATCATCACGTGGTTTCTTTAAGGATATCAGTATTTCAGATATGCAAAGGGATTGGACAGCTCTCCTACAAAGACTGGCTTTTACTTGTTTCCTTTTTTTCTCTGTTTTTTCTCCTTTTGTATTATATTCGTTGGGATTTCTTATCCTCCAATCTTTTGTACTTCTATTTCTTTCTTTCTCTAGTAAAATTTCTTCTTTTAATAAAAAAATATATATTAAAATATTGACCATGGAAGTACTATCTGCTCCCATCAAAGCCGCTAAATCATAAGAGTTTCCATGCCCTCTAGTGAATTCCATTCTATCAAGGTGGTTACTATGAATCACATCTTTGTTGTAGTCACCTAAAATAAAATCCTGATGCAGCCTTTTGGGGCATACTTAACAGATTTTGTATTTCCTCTTTTTTGCTATTTTTCAAATATTATTCATATGTCAGATATCACAGGAGAAAAAAAAAATTACTCCAAGAGACATTGCAAGGGAATGTATGAGACACAACATATTAATTACATCAGTGATGGTACACGCTTAGGTTGCAGTCATGCTTACCCAGATGCTCCCTCATGGTACAATTGTGCCTGTTCTTCCCGACTCCCTTCATCAATTGACCACCAACCTAATAATCTGATTCCATGATTTGTCAGATGGAGTTTTAGCACATTACATGCGTATAGTAATTCAAGATCACAGCTGCTCTTTTTGAAAACTTTGATCCCAATAGACATTGGATTTGTCATCTCCAATCAGATAGCGGTAAAAATAACAAGGAAAGAAATTCAGATAGCAACCTTGAGGTTTGGAGATATTATGTTCAATTTGTGTACTGAACCAATAAGAGCATCTTTTTGAAAAATTTGACCCCAATATACATTGGATTTGTCAACTACATTCATAGTAGTGGTAAAAATAATACTATAGAATAAAATCAGATTACTCCGTGTCCCTTGGGGTTTGGAGACATCCTTGGGTAGACATCAATGACACATGTTCAGTTCGTGAACTGAACCAATAAGAGCATCCAGTTGGTTTGACCAATTCTACATGAAAGGACCCAAATTCAAAAAATTCAAACTACTTGTCACATTCTATTGGCTCAGTGCACAATACTTGGTATCTACCCAAGAATTTTCCCAGGGTTTGACACGATACCGCTTTGCAACCTCGTGGTTCTCAAAGAATCATTCTATCTTTGAGCTTCATATTCTTACCATATAACTGAGCTGTTTTTATCCAAATTTAACATAAAATAGCTTGTGGTTAATATCTGAAATACTAAATATTATTACTTGAATATTCGTGTATAAATGTTTATAATATATACTCTAAAGCAAATAATGACTTTCTTAATAAAGAGCTGATTCTAGGGAAACATATAAAAAGAAAATCAGACTTGTAATCTATCACATCTTCCCTATAATCTAACCTATCATAATCTATCTAATAAAAGGAGAAAACGAATCTACAATAATTAGACAATTCTTCAAACTATATTTACAACATGAATAGAATGTGGTAATCAAGGATTTGTTCGATTTGAAAAAAGCTGAGGGAAAGCAGTTTTATGTAGCAACATGTGCCACTCACATGTTAAATTTAGTTATAAATTGGACAAAAGAGCTCACAATTAAGTGATGACAGAATAAAGCTCAGGGAAACAGAATGACAAAATGAAATCAGACCAAACAACAGAGTTTAAATCTAAAGTTTTCCCTAATAATAATAAAAGATTATTAATTACCTAGAACCATGGCGCAAGAATCCCAAGCAATCATGAGCTGTTGAAGAAAGTCTAAAATATATTCCTCCACCAGCTCCACTTCGTACAATAAGCACAAGTTTCTCCACCAATTTAGATGCAGATAGCAGTACACCAGCACCTTGCAGTAGGAAAAGGGGAGAGAAAATAACGGGAAGAGATATATATACAGCACAAGCAGGTGTTCCCTGAAATGCAAAACAGCTCAGATCTCCAAATTCAACATTTCAAAGGCTGGCCAAGCACACAATTCAGTAACATTGCATACCTCTAAATGCATACAAAGAAGAATCTGGAATACAATAACTGGTACTTTCATGAAATGACCTCCTACATCTTGCAGGCTACACATTCTCTCCTGGTGTTGATTTTCCTCAGAAGAAACCATTAAACCACTGTTCCATTCAAGATATCTAATAGTAGTAGAAGCTGAACTGCCTTCTCTTGAATTTCTATGAATGACCGGATTAGACCACTTTGTACATACAAGAAAAGCAAAGCACTCGGCGATACTGCAGAATAATAGGCCAATAAAAACCTCATAAAATTTCAAGTCAACATTCTAAGAAACATAAAGCTAAACACCAAATACATTTTAGGGCTTAAGATAGAGAAACCTACGCAAAGTTAATAAATAAGTCCCACCAGCCCAGAGCACCTACATCACCTGTATTAGACAAGAAAAACAAAGAAAAAGACGAACTTATGCGTAAAAAATATGTCAATCCTATAAAAACAAGAGTAACCAAAATGTATTAGTAGTCACTTATATGTTATCACATATTCCGAAAAGGAAAAATTTCATGACATGGACTCCATTGCATTCTTTAATTAAAAAAATTATCCTGACATTGCATGATCATCCAGTGCTTGTCTTTATAGTAGGTATATAGAACATCCAGTCCAAAATAGTAGGTATGTAACGAATATTTCTGTAAATTAAAAAATTAAATTGTATTTAAAATGAATAAAGTTTTATGATATATTTCCCTTTTCTTTGTGAAAGATAGACAAAACGTGAATTGACTATTTTACAACATTGTTAGTGCCACTCAAATGATATATGATAACATAGGGGGAAAATAAAATAAACTTCTGCTTCACTGTTGAGCAATCATACCTAATTAACTCCAACTCATTAAATGGGCACTTAATTCAAAGAAAACCACATTTTCAAGGAGACTCAAGAAAACTGAAATTTGGTATTGTTTATTCTTTCTTTTTTGTGCATAACTAAAAGTCTTATCTTGTCAGGGAAACTACTGAAGAACGATAAAACAAAATATACCGTGTCAACTTTACAACAGCAGTATAAGACAATATTTCACAAGGGATCACAAGACATAACATTGCTATCGTGACATAAAAAAATTATAATGACAAAATTTATAAATAATAAAACCACTCCCCATTAAACCCAGACTAGTGGGGGTAGGGGTGACGGCAATCCTTGTACGTAGCCTTACCCTTGCATATTTGCAAAGAGGCTGTTTCCTGGATTCGAACCCGTACCTTTCAATCACAAAGGAGTTATTTTACACTCTAGGCTCCCCCTATCGAATTTATAAAGAATAAATGAAAAAATTCATCTATCAAACTTCTGAAGAAAAAAAAGTTACCACTCAGTTTTAGGAGAGTGAAAACTGTAGCAGCAATGAAGAACACCATAGAGATTGCAACCCAAAAGTGCTACAAAAACAACATGAAAAACATTTTCAATGTAATTAAGCTATTATAACTTCCAGTCATAAAATACTTTAATAATTAAAAAAAAGGCAAGATCATACTGGAAATAACATAACAAACATCACAAATTTTTTAATTGACTGGAGAGGCAATTTGTAATCAGGTAAAATGTCTTCTATTAAATATCAATATAGAAATAAAATGAGATCACACAAATCAAAAGACATCAAGGGCTTAAATTTTAAATAAGATATGTTTTGATTTTATTCAAGTAAAGCTAAGCATGGCAATATCTGTTAATGAGAGAGACAAAAAAAAAGGACAGCAGAATGGGGGAAAGACCCTTGACAAGAAAGAATCTTGGTAGCAATGACTACATAGTTGTTTCAAACAATGGTTAGAGTATTATTAAAGTCCTCAAACACCTATATGACCAAAAACTGATATGAAAAAGTCAACCAACAACATAATCATTTCTGTCAACACCAAAGCTTCAGTTCCAAGAATTTTCCTCCAATATCTCAGGAAATAGTATTCTAAAAGAAAATTCAAGGCATTTCATGCAATTTAGAAAACAAAGGAGAAGAGAAAAACAATATTCCTGCTTGATATTTCAAATTGTCCTACACTCTTAAACTGGAAACATATTCAGTTTACCAAGAGATAAATTCAATAGGCGCTCATGAAAGCGTCAGAGCTAGCTGCTACAAGTGTGCAACGTCCATTAAAGGCATAAAACAACGGATATTATAAATATTTAGCTGTTAAATTTGTTGTCACATATCAGCAACAGATTAATTGGATTAATAGCACAGAATATTTCCTAATAAAAGCATTTTTTAACTATTTAGTGCATGTCACAATCAATTATCTAAAGAGAGTACTGCACTGGATTTGTGAAGCATGACAAAGATATTCTCAAATGCAAGCTAAAGCATACAAAGCTCTTCTATTGAACTACTTAAAATGGCCAAAAGTACAATTTCCAAACAATTTATATCGCTGAACTTAAAATTAGAAGTTTTTTAAAAAGGCAACAGCAGTTTCTCCACAGCATACTAAAATATCTAATATTAAAAGAGCATCAATAAGCGTTATTGAAGATGGAATTGACACTAAATTCATTTCAATTTCACTCTTTTGACAATATTTTAAAACCCTCAGCCATACAGCTTTCGCACATGATTTCTTGATGCAATTTTACGTGGCATCTACAATTAGATAGAATTACTCTGGTGTCTAGCCCACTTTTCCCCATATAAAATTAAATCATTAAATTATCAATCTTGAACACCACAAGACCAACATTGCTTCAATCTCTTTTATGTTTAAATTAGTTAATTACATTAAAAAAAACCAACAAAGACCATAAAAAACAAACTGATATTTAGGACATTTACTGAAAGAAAATACTGCACCCTATGCCTATCTTTTTTACAAATTATTGATATAAAAGCCTTACAGGAAGAGTTTCCCATATTGCCGTATCACTCATGTTTTCTTCATCCCCTGGCATTAGAGCCCTACACATTCTGCACAGAAAACAAGCATCCGTTGGTTACAAATGACTGAGAAATAATAGTTTAATTACTAAGGTTTATATTAGGAAAGAACGCAGAGAGCAATCAATGAGAATTGAATGGTTAACGTAACAGATTGCATGAGGGGGAATAAGGGAAATTAAGTGATTTGTTAACATATTTCCAGCAAGGCAATCAAGGGGAATCAAGGGGGATAGTTGACCTATATGGCTATATGAAAAAAGATGGGGAGTACATTGAAGCAGGCAAATAAGTAGACGACAGTGGCGAGAGTGCAAGGTCTCTTGAATACCCTGTATTATCTTTTTACAAGTTCAGTTTTTATCATGCATTGTAAGTCAACCACAGTGGTATTGATAGCATATTAGTCACTCAGAGGAATAATACAGTAGATTTACCCCAACTATGAGAGCTATCCTAAAGAAATTACCTGAAATTGTCAACGAGAATAATGATTTCAAATGTTAGTAAGGGAAGGAACACAATCTTCAGATTGACTGCGGCAATGCCTTGAACTGTGTAAGAACAAACGCATTAGTATAACTGGAGATCTTGCAGAAATATCACTACAGAAATTTAAGTCTTCTATCACAACAAAAGACAAAAAGGATATGCAAAATTCTCACATTTCTATAATAGGAATCTGTGAGCATCAATTTAACTAGATGAACAAATCATACCAACTTAATATTTCTTTAGAAATACTCCATGCACAAAATAATTGGAAATCTGTAATTATGCAAGGACGAAGGCAAGGAGTTGTAATGTACCATATAAGCTCTCAAGATATATACAAAGGAGCAATTCAAATGCAATAAGCAATGGCGTTGCAACGATGGCATGGCACGGTGCCCACTGTCATAACATAGAAAATCAGTACTGCATTTCATCATAATCATTGACAGAAAGTCAGAAACAAAAATTATACTAGATAATAGTAATCTATTTCTAGGTTTCTGTGTTGGACAGATTCAAGGCGGTGTTTAGGAGGTGTTTGACGGTGATGGAAGTGTTTGGATGGTTATTTCAGATTTGAATTAGGGTAGGAACGAACCCGCTCTGATACCATATTGAAAAGAAGTTTTTGTATATTGATATTGAATAAATTACATGAGTGAGTATTTATACAAGAAAGAATCGCTAAGAATGACTAAGCGATGACTAATCAATCCTATCACAATCCTAATCACAATCAATTCTAATCAATCACAATTAATCCTAATCAATCATAATCAATCCTAATTAATAGGAAATAAAAACGGAAACATGTTTGAATTCTAATTTTCTACACTATTAATATAAGAGAAAACAAGGAGCCAATAACCTTATTTTGAGGTTTTATCCATAATGGCCAAAGAACAATACACAGACTCATGGCTTCGAAGTCAAAAGGCCCAAAATCCACAACAACTAAACTAAAACTCAAAATAGAAGCTGTCTCAAATTTCAGTTAAGAATGATAATGGCATACATGTCGATTACGGGGAGCTGATGGCGCTGGTAATGAAAACCTTCCTCGAGCCACAACGGCATGGAACATCCAAAGAGGCGAAAATATTATCCTGTGTATTAAAGTTGAGGTCAGTAATTAATAATCACCATCTTGTCAAAACCCAATACACACTACACCTTCCCATTCATCTTTATTATCACATAATTTTCATATTAACAGAATTTTTAGACAACACCATCAACCCCACCATCTTTTTTCAAGCCCATTTTAACATTTTATTATTTATTTATAGGGAAAGTGTTTGTCCATTTAAATGACAGAATATTGTGTCATTTTAAGTGAAACGGTAGTATTTTACTTAATATTATCAATAACCTCCCACGATGATCTTCCATTGTGTGACAAGTCTCTCTCATGATAAAACACAGTCGTTTTATTTAGAACGAGACGATGTTCTATCCTTTAAAAGGACAATTACTTTTCCTTTTATTTATTTGCTTAAAGACTACGAGTTCTACTGGACTTACACCAAACTAGAATCATAATATTTTCTTGATCATCCCCTACAATACAATGAAGGGTGTTGAGAATAGTAGACTATGTAGCTCAATTAATAACTTCAGGACTGGCGTTGCAATTATTTAAATTGAAAACCATAGTAAATTCCAAATAGTATTGATATGTTAAGGATGCGTACAAGAATCGCCCTCACCCCGCACTCGCTAGTCGGGTTTAATTGGGGAGTGGTTCATTTTTTTTATTGATATGTTGAGGCACATCTCCCAACAATATGAAGCCACTTACATCCACCACCTACAGAGCCTTTCTAACCATTCAGTCTTTTGACTAAAGGCAGGGCCCACTTTTGGTAGCTTTTCAGCATGCAGGCTTTATATCAACTCCAATTGAAGCAAAAGCTTGTGCACTCTTTGATTATCTTGGTCCATAAAAAAATAAACCATCCCCCGTTAAACCTGGACTAGAGAGGGTAGGGATATCTTGGTCTATCAGGTGCTATAATACAAGTTCACAATAATAAAGTGTATTTGTTTTCACTCTAGGCCATAACTTTAATTAACAATCATCTTCACCCCATTCTCCATTTTCCACCTGCTCAACCAAGCAGACTCTTCTGCTTGTATGAACAAATTTATACAGCAGAAAACATGTCATTGCTGAATTAAAAACTCTCCAAGCACACAGCCTACACCAAAACTAGGGGGGTAGAACGGGATAAAATAAACACTGCTAATAATCCCCATGTTGCACCTTTATGACGGGAATTATATTCTTACCAAAACGGGTTCAATAGCGTCTTATTAGTAACACAATTCTTATGATTGTGACATTTTTAATGGTAAAATCCCTTACATATTAGCACCAGAATCCTCGGTTCGTAATCTGCATATGTATCCAGAAACAAAAAACACGTTTTGTTATTAATCAATTCGTATTAGCACCCATATTCGTTACTGAGAAATTTAATCACAGGGTAAACCTTGGAAATTTTGGGTCAACCACAGTGGCACAGTAATGAGAAAGAAGAACCACAGTCCAGTAGTGATTAACAAATTCACGCTCTTTAGTTATTTTCCCATTACAAAACATAAGTAGATAAGGCATTGCATGTGGGACCAAACCATCTTCTCTTTCTGGAACACACTCATTCGGGTAATTTCATAAACCCCACGACTTTAATAAACAGAACCAACAACAAGAATAAATACAGATACAGCTAAGAAAATTTCCGATAGCTTCACGCTTAAACAAAACCACCAAAACCAAAACTTTGTCAAATGATTCCCAAATTCCGCATTCAATTGAAGCAAAATCGAAACCCCTCGAACCAATAACGAAAATTTAAGAGAAGAGAGGAAGAAGAACTAACCACCAAGAGCACGAGAGACGGTGATCGAGCTTGAAAAGGAGGAAGAGAGTGAAGCACAAGAGAAAGGTGTGGGCAGCGAGTGCCTGTGCAGACTTCAAAACCCTACGCCAGCTCATCTTCCCAAAGTCGCTTCCTTTGTCAAATTCAAAGCACACAGAAACCAAATCCCAATCCTCCCAAAAAAAAGAGGAATTGTATTAAGAGGAAGAAGAAGAATTGGTGCAGAACAATCCAAAAAAAAAACCTAACTTTGTGAGGGATTTTGTGAGAGAGTTATATTTCTACGTTGGTAGATGAAAACCCATTACAGGGGGCGCCATTTGAAAGAGGAAAGCAAAAAGGGTTGAATTGAATAGGAAAAACCCCTTTTTCATTAATATAAAACAAAACCCATTAACACTCTCTCTCTCTCTCTCTCTCTCTTAGTCTTCACTGTTTTGTTCTGCGTTCAAAGTCTTCGCTTTTACTCATGCCAAACCAAAACCTCCGGGCTTTTTGACCCTTATAACCCTTTATTATTAATTAATTACCGATTTGACCTTGATTATAAACTATTTCAAAAATTTAACCCCCTCAGAAAACATAACACCAATCTGCCCCTGTTTGACCGTTGACCACCAAGCCTACCCGGGTACACCCCTCTGTACCCGGATATTTTTTGAAAATTTTTGTCTACCCGGGTAGGGAGGCGTGTACCCGGGTATTGTTCTTCGTACCTGAAAAATTGCTTGAATTATTTACCCGGGTAGAGAGGGGTGTACCCGGGTAAATCTTCGACCACCCATTTGGTATTTTCTCTCTCTTTTTTACAGCTAATGAGATAGATCAGTATTATCAAGTTAAGCATGCCTAACCAATTTGAAGAGCTTTTAGCTTTGAGAATGGATTTGGAATTTCCATACATCAACACTTTACTGCTCATCAAAGCGGTCCCTGTTCGTATCGATTATGATGGGGTCTACTTTTATGTACGTCAAAATCGCGCTCCTATATATAAATGTGGTACCGGGTCTATTGGGGAGAGTGAGACGGAAAGAAAATAAAGACAGGGTTCATGGTACAGAAATTTAGTGTGAGCATGCAGCTTTTCATTTTACTGGTAAATGACGAATTATCACGTTCAGGGAAGACATGCATGGGACAAGGTTTGTGGTTGTGGATTTATACTGTTAACTGAGAATTCTCTTTCTGAAATAATCATTGAAAAATATTTGTGTGCTTTACAGACCCAAAAAAGTTGCAGAGGCAGAGCACGTGATAGTCGGTGCCTCTATATTCAAAGCTTGGAGAAGAAGAGTGCATGAGAGATCCAAAGAGTAATCATACCGGGTGGTTGAAGATTTACCCGGGTACACCCCTCTCTACCCGGGTAAATAATTCAAGCAATTTTTCAGGTACGAAGAACAATACCCGGGTACACGCCTCCCTACCCGGATAGACAAAAATTTTCAAAAAATACCCGGGTACAGAGGGGTGTACCCGGGTAGGCTTGGTGGTCAACGGTCAAACAGGGGCAGATTAGTGTTATGTTTTTTGAGGGGGTTAAATTTTTGAAATAGTTTATAATCAAGGTCAAATCGGTAATTAATTAATAATAAAGAGTTATAAGGGTAAAAAAGCCAAAACCTCCGTGTTTTGATTTGGGCGCTTTCCTGGTTTTGCTAATTTTGAGGATTGAATGACTAATATGTCCCTCTTTTCATTTTTATTTTTATTTTTATTTTTTGTTTATATGTCATCGTGAAAAGGAAAGACGTTTGCACGAATGAGGAGTGATCTGAATCCGCACGCACACGCTAAGCAAAGCATATAATTATAGGTTTTATAAGATTTATCTTTTAAAGCATAATATTTATCTTGTAAAAAAATTGATGATGTAATGTTATAGAGATTCGTTATGTGTTTTAATTTTTTATTTTTTATTTTGCTTTAAAAGTGTGGGTCCCACAAAATATTATGTGTGTAAGAAAAAAATTTGTGTCATGTTAAAGGACAAACTAAAACCCCTATAATTATAATGGGATTCTATTTTTTCATGTTGTAGGAGATAGTTATCTCCTACTATAAACATATGATATTGTGGAACCTACCACCTATTATTAATAAGAAAAAAGAAAAGTAGTTATAAAGTAAAATGAGATAATGATTTTCCAATTATAATATACTTCCGTTTTATGAAGTTTAGCAGAGTTTACAAACTTTACATTAGGATAAAAATTTTATATTCTTGTACTATTCAACAAGAATTGGCGCGGGTGCACGTGGAAACGGGTTTGAGTCGAATTTCAATTTGAGTCTTAACCAAAAAATTATATATATATATTTATTTTTTTTAATTTTAGTTAATTCATATCATAATATATTTAAATTATATTAAATACAGAGCATCTTTGTAGGTAGTATCAAGAAAAATTATAATTTTATTAAATATTTTTTAATTTTATAAAAAATATTTTGGTTTTTTTATACAAGTGAAAATTGAATACATAACCTAATACAACTTATCCAAATCTTTCACCAAAAATATTTGAAGTTTTAGATAGGTCAAATTATAATTTTAACTCAAACCAAATTATAATTAATTATATAATTACATATAATAAGTATAATTTGTTAAAATTTAATCCGGACCGAGGTCACACCCAAATTATATGTGGCTCCGTCAGTAGGTTTAAGTTAAGTCCAATCTCATATATATATATATATATATATATATATATATATATATATATATATATATATATATATATATGAAAAAATATCTCTACAGTCACTTTAGATAAGATTATCTACAACTAGCCAAAAACTATGTCATTTTGATCAATGAATGATGTTTCTGTAATTTTAGATGAATTAATGAAGGGTGTTTCAGTAAAATATATATGATAAAATAAAATAAAAAGTACGGAAACACTCTTCATTAATTCACCTAAAATTACAGAAACACTCTTCATTAATCAAAACGACGTAGTTTTTGGCTAACTGTAGATAACCTTATCTAAAGTGGCTGTATAAATGTTTATCCCATATATATATATAAAGGTTTATATTTCTGCAGCTGTTGTACGTGCAGCAATCAAATACTTTCAGGGGATAGGATATTGTGACAACCAAGTCATGTTACACCCATGTGACAACCAGTCAATCTCACCGTTAAATTAGATATTTGATCTAACGATCCAGATTTAATCCTTATATACACCCTCACTTCCCCTTTCTCTCTGATCATACTCTCTCTTTTCCCTTCTCTCTCATCAGAATCTTTCTCTTCCCTTCTCTTTCATCATACTATCTACCACCGCGCCGCCGCGCACTCCACCGCCGCCGCCACAGGAGGAAGGAGAATGTTCCCCCAGAGCAAAATACAAGCGTGCCCTTGAATTCTTCACCTTGCAACGAATCAAATGTCCTTTAGTCCAAACCCCTATTGCCAGAAATTGCAGTTGATTCTAGTCTGTCAAATTGGTTGATTACTCCTAATTATAATGTCTCCAAGATCACAATTCATTGTCAATGATGCAGATATGTCATTGAAGAATCAGAGACTTGGAAGATATTAACCCCATGAATTTCACACAGGAAAGTGCAATATGATACTACCAGCCTATTATTGGTGGAAACCAATTTGAAAGGATAACGCATCTGTTTTCAAAAAAAAAAAAGGATAACGCATCAAAATTTGATTCTTATGTATAAGCCAGTTGGAATGATTTTCATTGTATTTGTGTGTCTAATTATTATCCTGTATTTTGTTTTGTTTTGTTTTTTGGAAGAGTTATGTCGTGATCAATGCAGTGTATTTGAAAGGATAACGCATCTGTTTTCAAAAAAAAAAAAAGAATAACGCATCAAAATTTGATTCTTATGTATAAGCCAGTTGGAATGATTTTCATTGTATTTGTGTGTCTAATTATTATCCTGTATTTTGTTTTGTTTTGTTTTTTGGAAGAGTTATGTCGTGATCAATGCAGTGTATTTGTCTGTGTTTATGTCTTTCATTTTGCAAAGCAATGTTTGAACCAATTTGGTGAGGTTCTTGCAAAAATTAGAAGCAGGGCGGAAGTTACAAACACATGATTACAGATAAGAAGCAGGGCGGAAGTTACAAAACCCGGAAGGTTGTAACAATCAACTACACAGATTTTGGTTCAGAAAGTTATTAATTATAGACCACAAAATCTACAAAATCCAAATTAAGCAGTATCAAACAATAAGCACCAAATGTTAGATTGTTCATATCAAGAAGATCCAGGTGATCGTTTTCCTGTGGCGGCGGCGGTGAATTAGAGGGGGAGGCGCGGCGACGGCGGCAGTAGATAGTATGATGAGAGAGAAGGGAAGAGAGAGATTGTGATGAGAGAGAAGGGAAAAGAGAGAGTATGATCAGAGAGAAAGGGGAGAGAGAAGGGGAAGTGAGGGTGTATATAAGGATTAAATCTGGATCGTTAGATCAAAAACCTAATTTAACGGTGAGATTGACTGGTTGTCACATGAGTGTAACATGACTTGGTTGTCACAATATCCTATCCCTTGATTTTATATTCAAGAAATAGGTATTAAGTATGGGTAAAGGATTTCTCTGCATAAGTTATCTCCAGTGAGTCCAAAACGATGTCGTTTTTGGGTAGAAATCAAGGTATTTTTGTAATTTTAATATATTGCAGGTTATATTAGTTTTTATCATTATAATTTTTTATTCTTATAACTCTAAAATGATATCGTTTTAAGTCCACTAGAGATAACTTTATCTCCAGCGACCGGAGAAATACTTTTCCCATTAAGTATTGAGGAAGGTGATACTAACAATTGTTTTTTTTTTTTGGTAAACGGTGATACTAACCATTTATTTTTGTTTATAATCTCTTATAATTATATTTTAACAATTAATTTTTGTCAATTAACAGTTATTATTTTTGTAAATTAAACTCATTAATTAATTATTAATTCGTAATAAATAATAACTATTGATTGATGAAAATTAATGGTTAAGATATAGTTGTAAACGAAAATAAGTTATAAATATAACATATTTTTTAAATATTTACTAAAATAGATATGTATTCAGATTTATTCTGGATTGTAGTGTTCAGAAATTAATTTTGTTGTAGAATTCTCCTTAGCAAAGTAATTCCCCTTAAATATACGATTAACCACGTAGATAAGCAAAACAGTCAAAATTCTCAGGTCTTCCTAAAATATATCCTATTTTAGAAAGTTGATTATCCGAGAGAACCAGATCAGATATAATTTTTTTTTTTTTAAAAAAAAACTATATGATGCTCAATTAATTATTTAAGGATTTTCGGTTTAACAAATTACGAATGGGAAAAATGTTTCTGCAGTTAATGCAGATAAGTTATCTGTATTTATTTTCAAAACGACGTCGTTTTAGTATTGAAATCTTAAAAAATTATAAATATAAAGACTATTATAATCCTGAAATAAATTAAAATTACAAGAACACCATGATTTTCTCTCAAAAACGACGTCGTATTGAATTTACTGCAGATAACTTATCTGCAGTAACTGCAGAAAAAATGAACCCATTAAGAATTGATATTAAGTAAATTATTTTTGGGTTTGCTTTTTTTGCGGTTACGACAGATAAGTTATCTGCAGTAAGCCTAATACGATATTATTTTGAGGCAAAAATCATGGTGTTTTTGTAATTTTAATTTATTTCAGAGTTATTATAGTCTTTATAATTATAATTTTTTAATATTTTAATCTCAAAACAACGTCATTTGGGAGTAAATATTTTTCTGATTGTATTTTCATATAATAAACGAGTCAAATTTTTACATCATTGCCCTTGCCAAGCGTTTGTCGGGTAGTTCATTTCATAGTTCTTCAATTATCACACTAGACTGACTTTGTTTTTAGGCACACACTAGGCTGAGTGGTTGAATTTTAACTATGTGACAGTTCATTAGTGGCAAAACCTTATTGGTTTAGTATAAAAAACAGGTACCTTAATGATTTGATGAAACCAAGCTTTATTGTTCTTCAAAATAAGTCGCAATCACGCCCCATCCCTTGCACAAAAATTATATCTGGTAGATAACACGAAGCATAGTGACAAGTGACTAGTGAGTGGCTATACGAGCTTGGAGTTGGATAAAAAGCACTTATGAGTAAAATGACAAATAAGGAACCACCACGACCAAGCAAAATGACAAATAAGTATGATGATATCTTAGCAATAAAAGACAAATAGGTGCCCAAATGATGTATCTGAGTGGCATTAACCTTTTGGTAAGATTTTCTTTTTCTTTTTTTTGTTCACTGTGGATCATCTTGTCATCTGCTCCTTATGTTATTCTTAGTGTCGGGCTGTCACATTTTCATTTACTTTTTTTTGCTTCTAAAATCAATATAAAGTCTTTACAAGTCTTTGTGATAATTTTAAGACGAATCGAGAAAAAGATATTTTTTATTTCCACTTGGATTTGCACGACTTGAATCCGATTGAATTGTTCCCTTTATTATCCGGTCATAAAATGACATGTCCTGTCCGCCTCAATTATAAAATAGATAATTATTAAATTGTAACTGTTCATTTATTTTTATATGATTATGATCGTCTTACATAGTTATATCATATTTTTTTAAAATATGAGAAGATCCATTTTCAGTTCTCTTACTTTCAAGGACAAATCAGAGAAATATAATGTGATAATCTGATGACCGGTATGATTTTGATAACATTGATGCACACCTATATTCTCCATGGAATGGATTCTTTCGCCCTGTGTGTGTGATTTCATATGATCAAGTCATGTCTCAACTACTGGCGGACAAATCAACGGTTGAAATAAATAAAAGAAAAATATATTAAAAAATAGAGTGGAAAAGAATAACCTATCAATAATTAAGAATCTTTCACATGAGCTAATAACGTAAAATCATGCATAATAGAATCCATTCCCACTGTCCATTGAGCCGCAGGAAGCAAGCCACAGTTTCCTGTACTTTCATTAACATTATAAAACTAAAATAAGAAGCAAGCTAGATTATACATTATACATTTTTCTTTTCTGGCAGGGTTATGCCAAAAACTCTAACCTCCCCTACAATCTGCACAAAAATGCACAAAACACCCTGCAACAGTTCTGTTTCTACCACAGCCCATTGGACACATCATGTACAGTAAGAAATTCTTCAAAATTCACAACATGCATGGGTACCATTACCAACTAACTACTTTTCGCAAACAACTACAAGAATTTTTGCAGCCAATGACAGTTTTCTGCATCCTTCTCTAATTTGTCCCTTAACTTCCGTACTTCTTGCAAAGCTTTCCCTTTATCCATGGTTTCTAGTGGCAAAGCAACAAATGCTTCAAGAATTTGGCGAGCCCTTGCAGCACCTTGAGACATGTCATCAGGTTCAAATACTCTCTTACGCTTAGAACCCACCTGCTAATTATAACGGCAAATCTTTAATGGTTCATTCTAACGAAGTACGTCTCTTTAAAATGATTAGAATTGTATTAAAATTTATTTATTACAATTTTGCAGAGAGAAAAGCATAAATTTACAGTAGATAACATTGAAGCAACTATTTACAACATTCTTTTTTTTTCAAATTCAGACAAGTCAGACAACTGTTTCCAACATGTTAACAAGAAAATATTGAAACAAGGGGGGAATAAAAGAAAAGTAGCTCAGCAAACAGTGAGACACACACAAGACAGTGACATCCTTTGAAGCTTGAACACGAGGGGTTGAGTACAAATGCAAGTGACATGCTCCCATATATTAGCACGGAACCAGTTTTATAAGGTAGATGTTTCCCCCTATACTGAATAAATAATGTTAGGAGACGTTTCATATATCAACCAGATACTATTTTACTTGAGCTTTCCAAATTAGATTCGTCGACTTCAACCACTAGAATCAGAGGAAAAATCTTATATGCCAGGAAATTGCGGAGACAACTCTACTGAATTTAGAAATTTGAGAAAAATCTGCCAAACATGGGTAGCATTGGAATTAAACCAAAACAAAGATATTTCAATTCAGGAAGCAAGTTCTTTCAAGAACTGGGGACACGTACAACTAATAGCTGAGAAAGGCAAACAAATAGAAAGCATATATAGAGAGAGAATATTTTATATCTCACTAGTTGGGATATAATAGGAGTGCTTTTTTTTTTTTAATTAGGAAAAATAATTCCCAGTCATAAAATAACATGCTACTAAGCAAGACCAAATTTTTGCCTTACTTTCCCATCCGTTTATTCTGAGAAATAATATTTTCATGCCATACTACGAGCCACAAAAAAAATGCTATAAGCTATACCTCATCTGTAGTACCAGCCAAGGATATTGAAGAAGGAGAAAAATCTTCCAATTCTGCAGCCTTTTCTCTAGCTAGGGAAACAACACTTTCAGGGAAGTTTGCAAACTCAGCAACATGAATACCAAAACTCTGATCACAAGCTCCTGGTTCAACCTAAAAAGTAGAAACACATGAAAAAAAAGAAAAAAGCAAATTATTATTTGACCACAGCACTACAGTTTTTGAACTTTATGACTTTTTGAGAAGGTAAAAATGAACAAGCTCATTGTTACACCAAGCTCATTTGGAATATTAACATCTTTTAATGGACGCAGTGCATAATAAACAATAACAAGGGTCCTGTAAGATTTATATGACTGGAACACTGCAATGGGACAGACTACAAACGATGAAATACATAAACAATATCAATGTGTTTGTGGGTAACAAAGATATGTAGGCAGAAGGGAGAGTCATTCAATCTCTATACATGTTCTTGAGGAACTGAGTCTCTTCTTTCCTTTCTGGAAGTACTTAGGTGATGATAAATATGACACCGGTTGGTTGTCGGATGATTGTTCTGAATAATTGTCAGTTTTTATTGAAGATATGTACTGTTGGCGAGAAACAAGAGGATTTTCCATTATAAACAAGTCTAATTATAGTCTAACCTTTCAAGGTTTCCCGTGAGATTTGTAGCCTTAACTCAGGCCACATGTATCTACTTTATTTCATTGTTTATAAAGTTTTGTTTCCTTTACAACTTCACATATCCTTCAATTTTTTGCAATATCACCTTCTAGTAAACTAGTTATAAAAGAAACATCATGAAAAGATATGCTGAAAGCGGAATATATTTTTTTTGGTGCAATGTCTGGAAACGATTTTACTGGTACATGTCAAGTGGATGGGGAGAAAATAAAAATTGAAGCATGAACAACTCTAAGAATTCTTGAATTAATTTTCAAGTTGAGAAATCAGGTAGAAGCGAAACCAATTGCACCATTATATCAACAGATTTTATCTTTTAATTTTTAATTATGTAATTTACTCTATCATTGAAGGGCCGGCTTGGCTCAGCGGTAAGCTTGCTTGCCGTGGTGTGTCAGGTCGCGGGTTCGAATCAGCCTCTCTGCAAAAAGCAGGGGAAAGACTGCCTAGAGTATTCCCTTCCCCAGACACTCACGAAGTGGGTATTTGAACTGGGTCGGCCCTTTAATTTACTCTATCATTAAAAGTCAGCTGCCTCCAACCCACCAAATCAGGGTAATACCATATAAAGATAATTACGGTCTTGGGCTAATCAAGCTTTAAATAGGCATTTTTCAAGGTGAAATAACACATAGTTGAATCCAGAAACAAAAAAATTGCAAGAAAATGAACCCCATGAAGTTAGTTTCAAGCCTCTAAGGTAATATTCTATGAGATAGGATATTGTTACTACCAATTAGTGTTACTACCAATGTCACTACACTTTGTTTCACCGTTACATATTTAATGCGACACATTAAATATGGGGAATCATAATCATACAAAGGTGAAAATAAATATAACCGTTGGATCAACATAATCGATCTAACGGTGAAACAAAGTGGTAGTGACATTGGTAGTAACACTAATTGATAGTAACAATATCCTATCTCATATTCTATTTCTTGTCACCTTCTGAAGATTTATAAGTTATAACCATAATAGGAGCTCTACCCCTTAAACACCATCTTCTATTTATTTATTTTTCAAGGGATATTGGAAAGAGTTAAATAATCGAACTAATGTAGGGCCCTTTTTTGTGCTTTTTTCGGAAGCAATTTTCAAATTAAGAAATTAAAAAACATGTTCAATTTTTTTTTCTATATTTATTTAAGTTTTTCAAAACAAGCAAATCCCTACCCTACCCAAAAAAAAAAATTGAAAGAAAGAAAAAGCAGTTTAAGTTCTTTTCTCATAAACTAGAAAGAGTGGCTTCTGAAAAAAAGATACATCAGAAAATCGCTTTTTTTTTTAAGTATATCCAAAAGCATCCCTAGTTCAATGAGGAACACTCTTCATAAAACCAATAGAATAAAGGACGTGTTATATGAAAAAGAATGTTTGGAATGCATATACCTTGTAAAGCATAGTTAGCTTGCGAGTTGATGTATCAATATGTGCACTAACATGATAGTTTGCCACCCCAACAATTTTCTTCTGCGGATCATCATTTACTTTTTCAAAAGCTAATGCAGTCAGTTCGTGAAAGTGGGTTGCAAACAAAGTAGGTGCTTTGATCACTCCAACAATGTGCTCACAAATGGCCCAAGCTAGACCTGCATATCACATGAAAACTTATTATAATGCACTGAATTGTTTATTAAGATCTTTTAATCAGCATTCTATGCTAAGCGAACTGTTTCAACCATCAGTTTATTAGGATACGTTGACGACAATGTCAAACATTATACCTTACACCACTTAATAATTTTTCACAGAATGTAATTCTCATCAATCCAACCTTTAAATTACAAACAGCCACCATGTTGACCTTGCACATAAAATTTAAGAAAAATTGGATATCAATAAACATTTAATCATATGGTTGTTTTTCACTCCTTATATTGACAAGCATATAATGTTGAGGCTATTTCATGTGATAGGAGCTTTTATCCAACAGTGGATTTCGTGAAAAAGACATCTTATACATACAATGGTGTTTGCACCAAAAAAGAAAAGAAAAAAGAGTTAAGCAATGATGTAAGATTGATTTTGTTTTATATTGGTGTCAACAGATGCTAACCCATACATACAAAGGCTCCTAAAGTTCTTACTTATTTCCCTTTTTAATCTTTAAGCTGAATTCTTATTTTATATTGCCTTACACATACAACTCTAATATATACATATACTATATCTTATGGGAGGGGGAGGGGGGACAACAAAAGTTCAGCCAAGTCTTTCAATCAATGATCTTTAGAACACCTTTATGAATAGTCACTTCAAATTAGCAAAGCTGAATTGATATTACCATTCATGATGAAGGACTCTATCACTGGCAGAGAATTTTCTTGACCATAAAATTTCCAGAAATGGTCCAACTATATAATGTGATAACTGACCAAAGACAGAAAAAGAAAACACAGAAATTCTATAACATCTAAATTTTAGAATTTGGATAGAAGATGAGGTTTACAAATGTTTTTTTTTTTTTTTTTCATCTTAAATGCAGCACTTAAATAGTTCGTGAGACCCAATTTTAGGTTAAGGCCGTTGTATGGGCCACTCATGAAGCACTATGTGAGAAAGTTTTTGTTGTCCACACATATTCTAACAATTATGATTCAGATTTAAGACGTTGGAACACCAACAAATTAAAGGAACTATTAAGAGTGAAACAAACCAAATCCGTCATAAGTTGATGTCCCGCGTCCCAACTCATCAATGATTATCAAGGACTTGTCCGTAGCTCCTTTTAATATTGATGCAGTTTCAAGCATTTCTTGCATAAAGGTAGAAACTCCACGAAGCTGTGGGGGGGAATAAAAAAATCCTCAGAATTCATATTAAGGATATAATAATAGATTTAATAAGCAGCATTGCATAATAACTTAAAATCGTTTTTTACAGATGAGATTCAAAAAAAGAATAAAATATCATTCTATATGGGCACTGGATAAAAGTGATGATTTGGCAGCTGGTAATACCATTACAGTCACTTTCAAAATTTTGACCAGTTTCAGGCAACTCCCAGTCTCCCAATCCCATTACTGTTATTATTTATTCTTCTTAGAATATCTGGTCAAATCAGTTAGGATATCATGTATACATTGTAGAATCAATTAGGAACCAATTTCGGATTATATGTCTGGGATTGAATCATTGTAATTAATAATAACACTAATACATATAGAGACTGTGTAGACTGTTACAGTCACACACATTCATCCCATAGGATTTATTTGCTGAACTTCAAGGATTCTAATAAAACAAAATTAAAGTGACATAAGAAGAAAAAAGCTCAATTTTATGCATTTTAAACACAAATAGCTAATCTTAACAGTATTATAAAATATCAATCTACAAGTTGCTTTATGTTGAGTAAAATTCTTAGACAAAGGGTGTGCAATTGTGCATGATAACATCCGGAAAAAAAAAATTCTAATTTTAATCTGGGGAATAAATATGGCTGAAAATTGAATTTGACAAAACTGGTTTATTTTTCAGTTACAGATAATGAACAGGTACACCAAAAACAAAAATTGGAAAAAAAGAAAAGAACATTTTTTAACTTGTTGGCTCCTGAGCACAGTAATAGACAATTATTATAATCCAGAAAAAGGGCCAAAGAACAAAATGGTTGTCATACACACCCAAAGCTATTAACAAGGAGAAATGCTATTAAAAGGGCAAAGAATATGGTATAGGACTCACTTGGCAGTCACCTGCACCAACGCGAGCGAAAATGCAATCACGAACAGATATGCTGGCTTTGTCACAAGGAACAAAGGAACCAACTTGTGCCATCAAAACATTTACGCCCACCTATATATAGAGAAAACTTTATGCTAACCAAATCTCCAACCTCAGGTACAAAGGATACAATAATCTGGATTGTACATGAAGACTAAAATGTCTATACAAATAAAGGCAAGGCACCCAAAATTGATGGTTATGCTTAACACCGGCATAAAAGCATAAGAATGAGGTCCCGACAATTGAATTCATAAGACAATAAGATGGTGATTATTTTTTCTTCTTCTAGTAAGCAGTTTTTTCCCCAATAAAGTGGTAGAGAAGATAAAAGTACCTGCCGGATGAATGTTGATTTCCCACCCATGTTAGGCCCTGTTATTATTTGAAACCAACTTTTTCCTCTGATCTGGTTTGTTACGAAAAGCAAAGAGAAACTCAAAAGTTACCCCAATTCAAAATAAAGAAAAGCTTGTTACTTTTTAGGGATCACATGAATACTTACAAGCTTACAATCATTTGGTATAAAATTCACCCAGTCTTGTGCCTCCACACAAGGATGTCTGCTGCCTTCTAAAATAATATCTCCTTTGTCCTATTAAAGCCAAGATGACAATGTTCAATGCTAATCCTCAAAAAGAGCCACCCCAACCAAAATGGGGGGAAAGCAAAAAGAGAGGGGAAAAAGCAAGAAGAATATGATGCGGTTATTATAAAAATAGCAAAATAACCGTTAACTGAGTACCGATGAAGTGATGTCAGGCCTTGTGTAGGGAGTAGGACAACTAGAAGCCAAATCAGCAAAGCTTAGTAACACATCCAATTCAGAAATTAATTCAGCTAATGATTCAAACACCTGCAGAAGGAAAATTCTTCAATCAAGAGCAGAAGAAACAAACAATCAAAATACACAATAAGTGTGTGGTTGGATAACTTGGATTAGATTATATTGAATTTAAAATGGCTTATAATCAAAAGCTTGCTGGGAGATTTTTTATTATTTTTATTTTTAGGGAATGGGGGTGGGGGGAAGCAATTTTTCCTTACAATTTAATCTAACATGCTATAAATATACCCACCTCAGAGAAAGTTGATGCAGTTTGAACTACTCTATTAACCAACTCTTTTTGACAACTCTTGTACTCCTCAAGAATCTGTTGATACTGGTCCCCCAGTTTTTTTAGCTTCGTGTTGGTAAACTTCACTCCATCTTTACGGGTTTCCAGTACAATAAACTGGGTGCTGAGCTTCTTCCTAATTTTTGGCTCTTCCTTCTTTGTGATTCTAAAAACATGTCCAAATTGAGTGCCTTTGTCTAACTTTAATGCCTTATCTATAGGCAGATCAAGATCATCAGCAGTTTGTCTATGCAAGTTATGTATTTGGCTCTCTAGTAACTCTTGCTTCTCCTTTAGTTTGGTTAGTGTAGAGTCATAACTTGAAGAAATCATGTATTCCCTGTTCTCTAGTTGATCAAGGTCAACAGAAGCTTCTACAAGACCAATGAATTTGTTTAAGTGATCACCGTCAGTCCATAACTCAAGAGGTTCCAAATACCTGCTCTTCATCATTGAGGAAAATTGTCCATCATATCTTTCCAAAACACTTTTAATGTATGGTAGTCTTATACTTGACTGCATTCAAAAGACAATAATGGAGTTAGAAGATGTCATATTATTAACCAAATGTGGAGAGTTCTATATAATAGATAATACAGTTGGAGTGAATGTAAAGTGAGCTCCTAGTCAATAAAAAGCATATTGCTGCTAATACATGTATAAAAGAAGAAAAAGGGGGGCAGAGAGATTCTCTATGACATTTATGCTGAAATATTCAACAGAGTGAAGAACATGTCTGATATTAAATAGTAACAATAATAAATAAAAGCTTACCAAAGAGAAAAAGGAAAAAGAAAATAATTAAAATTCTTGATTGATTCTTTATCCCAATTCACCTTTAAAAAAATTTAAAAAAAAACCCTATTGAATACAAAATCTGAACAATTAAGAACAGTATTACAGATTTCAGAGGTGGATCACAATGTAAGTACAAATACAATTGTAAGATAGCCATAGCAAGGTAAAATTCTAAATTTTCCATTAAACATAACAGTAAATACAGAAAAAAGTTTACCTGATAAAGTTTAACAATATGTTGCAGACCAGCTCTTTGCTTCTGAAGATTATGCACCAGTCGCTCAATGTCTGATATTCTTTTCAGATGCTGCCTCAGATCTTGGCGAAGCATGGTGTCCTCTACAAATGCTTGTACCACATCCAGCCTGGAATTAATTTCTTTTACATCTAATAAGGGCTGTTTTAGCCAGATGTGCAATAACCGTTTCCCCATTCCAGCTGTACAGGTCCTATTCATGAGACCAAACAAACTGAAATTTTTGTTTGCATCAGTTTTGCTTTCCAAGACATTAAGTGCCCTCATGGCTGCAGAATCTAACCTCATGTAACTGTCAAGATTGTACCTACGAAGAGTAAAATTTTCATAATTGCTTTCATCTGCAAGTAACTCTGCATAAGATAGTAATGCCCCCAGAGCACCAGGTGCAAATTCAAATCCAGACACTAAATCTTGAACTGGTTCAATAGAACCTTTAACCAGCCTGCCAAGATCCTGTACCAGATCCCTGGTTTTAAACTCAGATTTCTTTCTCTCAGTTAACATCACACCACATTTAGTCAATACATCACACAACATTCTATTTTCAATAGATTTGCCACAATCAATGGGCAGAAGGCATTCTTTGCAGCCAAGAGCAACCAATGCTGACTCCACATTTGTGAAGTGACTGTCATCAAGGAATTCAGCCATCCCAAGTACTCTCTTAGTTAGATCAACAAATCCTAACCCAATGGTGCACCCATTTTCACGAAAGTTAAGTGATAGTGCAACAACAACTGGAGAATCTTGCATTTCACTGTTAGCAAACAGAACATCTTCAAAACTGCCAATATTACCAGGTGTTCCACTTTTGACCAGTCTCCAATTAGAACTACTACCCTCATAGAGCTCAAGAGTATGGTCCGTTCTCTCCAAAAGTAGATCACGGGCAATTGTTTCAAACATGTTCCTACTGACACTTACACTGGAAAGAGCATCTGATCCACTACCTAGTTGTCTCAAAGCTGTAGTAGTGTGGTAGTAGGTCTTGGCAATGAATGTTGCATTCTCACCATGAGCCGTATAGTAGTCCTGAATAATTTAAAAAGGATCTCTAATCCAGTGATGATCATCATAATGCACAAAATGGAGGAAATAAAAATAAAGAATCTCCTTGTCACAATATACACAAAAATCTATTTAACAAGAAGCCATACTGATAATTTATAAAGAAAATTGTGGAAACTCGTCAGAAGATGAAATGAAACAGCAGCAAAATGGTTTGTAAACTGAAAAATTAGATAATAATTTTTCTAGAAGTAGTACTTTTGGGGTTAATAAGCTTTAACCATCATATTTAAACAATGCAAAACTAGTATCTAAACAAGATATCTTTTATTACGGCACATATTATACAGTAATGTTCCAGAATACATGAGCATTGAAAAATCTAGTACCTAGTCCCACCAAAATTACTTCAGGATTACAAATTTCACAAATTTTCTAAGGAATATATCTGAGGTGAAATAAGTCTCTTTATATACATTTATTCTTCTTCAGCAAAGCCATAGAAGTAAACTAAGTGAAGACTTAAGAAATAATGTGTTAGATCCTAATCCAAGGTATGAGACTTGGAGTCCCACATTGGTTATATGGGTGACTATTGTGGGGTTTATATGGACTTTGGGCTCTCCTACCTCTTGGGCTAGCTTTTGGGGTGAGGTTCTCCCAAGGTTCGTATCATAATGATATTTCAAAGATCAGAAACTTCCTCTCAAAACATCTTAAAGAAGTGCCTATATAGAAAATATACTACTTGGCATCTATTGAACAGGGTCATCAAAAACATAATAAAGAAGAGATGAATAACCAGCATTAAACTTACTCGGCGATCAAAAAATCGAATGGCCCTTGGGTCCTGTAACACATGTGAATAAACACAACAAATGATAAACAAATAATACTGATATATGATCTATGTCAAAACCATTAAACTAATGTAAGCAAAGGAATAAAAAATGGATTGTGTTCATGCACACCCACGTACATTTTCATCATGGCATTGGTTTCAAGTAACGAATAAGAAATGAAAAAATTGTTAAACAACAATGCTTTGACATTCCATTACATGTTAAATTATGAGTCTTGAAAACAAGTAGTATCAAATATTTGCTATTACATATATAAGTTG
Organism: Gastrolobium bilobum; assembly: GCF_033153095.1. Classification (NCBI taxonomy): domain Eukaryota; kingdom Viridiplantae; phylum Streptophyta; class Magnoliopsida; order Fabales; family Fabaceae; genus Gastrolobium; species Gastrolobium bilobum. Next base: position 278,139 of record NW_026897314.1, read on the forward strand.
GGGAAGGGTTGACACCATTATAAATTTTGATATACCTACAACACCACTTAATAACTTCCGGTAAATAATTTTGATGGGTCTAAACAAATTTTAACTAATTATCAAGTTATAGCATGCCAAAATTTAGAAAAATTAAACAATAATAAGTATATGACAAAGTGATTGATATTTAATCCCTTTGAAAAGTATGTTATAAGTTAATATGTAGACACTTTAATGAAGTGAAAAAGAACAACGTTAGCCAAATATGAAATTTTATGAGCATGTTGGAGGTCATGAAAGAATCATACTTTTAGCAACCAAAGAGAAAATGGGGTATTCATATAATGCTATACCCTCCCAACAGAGCCATACCCAATTCTGAGAGAAATGATCGAAAAAGACAAAAAAGGAAAACACTTACATGGGGTAGGGTTTTGAAAAATGACAGAAACCCTTGTGCTTGCTTAGAATCTAGCAACAGTTATAAATAAAACGATAAAAACTATTAGCAAACTTGAACAAATCAACAATAATAAAAAAAGAAAACAAATTGATCGGCACATAACAAAAATAGAGCAATTTTTTTTTTTTTTTTTTTTAGAAGGAAATGGAAAATCGAGAATGATATTATACCTAATTTGAGCTCAGGGAGCTTATTATTGACATCGTCCAAGTTTTCACCCATTGCTGCAATTAGGGTTCTGTGAAGCGTTAAAGTGTGAAGGGTGAAGAGTGAAGAGTGAAGTGTATCTGATTATGAAATGAAAATGTCTCGGTTGGTATTCATGGCGGGAAATACTCGCGGGCTTTTGCTGAGGCCTCACAATGATCTGTCTCTGAAGCCCACTACTTTAACTGTCATTTGAACAAAGCCCGATCCATCCAAAGACGGAAAAAAATTAAATAGACGGTTTGTTTCTCACTACAAATTTTAAGAATTTATTTCATTTATAAATTAAAATCTTATTTCTACAAATTATAAACTATGAATTAATATAATTTTTTTATTATTATTTGAACCTGTGGCTGTTCTATTCACATTCAATTTCATTAATTGAATCTATATTCATTCATATATGTTTTACATTGATTTTTTTCTTTGAAAATTTAGGACAAGAAGCCTAAACAAGTGAAAGGAAATTACGCATAGCTAAAAGTAGGAGTATAAATGCCTAAAGCGTCAGGAAACATCAAACCCCCAGAAACTAGGAATTATTCTTTCCCTTATGTGTACATGATTTTTATTTATTATTATTATTATCAATATGAAAGTTTCGTGTGATTTATGTATGTGTGTATAAATTATATTGTATAAGTTTCTTAATCATTAAATTCAAGCTTATTTATACTTAGAATCACCGTAAATTGTGCGTTTGGATACCAGCTAGTTCAAGTAGTTCTCGATCACGAGCTATTTCAAACTATTTTAATAAATTTTTAAATTATACTTAATAAAAGTTAAGAACTAATTTAACGCAAAAATTTAAGTCATTGGATAAAAGTCACATTAATAATCTTATGTCATATTTCTCCATAGGTGTTAAAAAAAGGAACAGCGGGGTTTTAAAATAAATATTATTTTATTTGATAAAATTATTTTAGAAAATATTAATTTTAAATGCTTATTCTTGTAAGGGATGTCATTATCCTTGTTGCCCCCACCCCAAGTTAAATATTTATCTTTGAGCAGGCTATTCAGAATGATTCATGAACCTTGCATTAAGCATTTAGAGCTGCATGTGCATTATATTTGTGGTTATATAGTGGAAAATATTTCCAATAACTATATATAGGGGCCGGGCTGAATCTCATTGTTGTGAAAAAATCTAATATACTACCGTAATACTTACATTCAATTAATATCAATAGGAGTATAATATTTGTGCTAACATATTTCCAAAATTTTTTTTTTTTTTTTTAATATTATACTTATATATTCCCAAAATACATATTTTGTAATTTTATTTTTTAATAGAAGTCATAGCCACTACTCAGTATGACAATAGTACTGAAAATAATTCTCTAGGGGGTGTTTGGTACACGGCATTTGGCCGGATTCCCGGGAAACTGAATTTTTCTAAATTTTAAATTTCCAGATATTATCGTAAATTAAATTTAAAAATCATATTTTTGAAAATTGAGATTCCCGGACAAATAAAAATTTCTCCTGTACCAAACGCCCCCTAAGTGGTTTCTGTTTGTGACACATCATAATGCTGACACAATAACTCGTAATACAGTCCCTTTTGTTTTTCTTCTTCTGCGCGTAAAGAAACCCAATTTTCGGTTGCAAGATAATTTCCATTCATTGGCAGACATCATTCGCAAGCTGTTGTTAGAAAGTTGATGCATGTAGCATCATCTTTATGATATCATATGCAATATATATAATATTATTTGAATGTGACCTTTTCTAGCTATAAATAAATACATGGTCGATATCCACCAAAAGAAAAAAATACATGGTTGATATAGTTTTTGACATATATGCATATAAGTCATTTATTGCTTTGGATAACCGCATTAAATCAACAAAGAGCTGAATGTCACTTCAAATTTTATTTCTGGGATAAGAAGGATGAGAAAAATTATGAGAGTGAGCGAAAACTTTTGACTTTGAAAATGTTCTAGAGATATTTTTTGGGCCAGGCCATTTGTTTCCACTACGGCTTTTATATGCGTTCTACTTACATTTCATTTTTAGTGTTCGGCAGCATTTGGTGGAAGAGAAATATTTTTTTATTTGAGAATTTCGATTTTCAAAAATATAATTTTTACATTCAGTTTACGATAATATTTAAAAATTAAAAATTTAAAAAAAATCAATTTCCCGGAAATCTTGAAAAATACCGGGTAACAAATGCCCCAAATTTATCTTCTGTGATCTATCACTGTTATATCTATATCAATGAAAACTCAATCTCACAAACTATCCGATTAAACTTTTCTCAATAGATTGAATATTTTAGATAACTATGGTATATATTTATATGTATTTTTAATTTGCTTAATTTTAAAGAACAAAAATTACTCTCTCTTTTTTCAAAAACGTTCATAGTAAAATTATAATTGTAAGAAGTGATATAAAATAAGCTAATATAAATATACACGTAAGAATTTATTAATCATTGGCCTTAATTACAAGTATTATTAAGTATTAATCCTTACATATACCCTGCTGGGGAACATTGAAGAAGTGCCAATATTTCCAGTTTGACACTAATTAAGCTACGTGCCCAGTTATTTTATCAATCAAAGGAAATGTTCCAAGTTGGGTTTTATTTAACAATCAACTAATAATGATTTGCATGCTGATAATGAAACGCTATATGTAGAAGCCAATAGCTGCTAGTTCTTTCCTATACATATGTCTAATGTTGAAATGGTTTGAAACATGAATTAATGATTGTGATATCTTTATCTAATTAATTCTACCTATCCAAATTATTTTTCACTTGTGCTGTAATTTTTCTGCGTATCAGACCAAGCAGAAAAGAACAAGGGGAAAGACAAAATATCCTTTTGGTATACGACATATGAGAAGACAGAATTCTTTTAAAACAATCATGGTTGCAATTTACCATTTTCTTTTACCATCTTTCCATAAAGAATTTAGCGTGAGACGGTTATTGTTAGGAAAGACAGTAAGAAAAACCCTCTATGCATTTATTCTGGATAGCCCTTATTCTGAATAACCCTCTAATTTCCAAATTAATTACATCATTCCTTAAGCATCACAGATCCAATACCACATTAGTTGATAATAAATTAAGAGAAGATCATATAAATGGAAGGATCCATAAATTCAATCTCTTAAAGTTTTAGGTTGTCACATAATGTTGGACTCACTTGTCATGATTGGGCTAACTTAGCCCATTGATGATGATCCACCACCATGGCTCTCTCTGAGCCCAACTGACAGTGGTAATAGAATTGGTTGGATTCAAGCTAACTAGGTGATTGGCTAGAGGCACTTGAGAAGGAGATTGTTGGGTTATTCAAATACTAGTGAATTACCCGTGCGATGCTCGAAAAAAAAGAATAAAATTATTGCCGCCGTCGTTGGTTAATCATCGCACCGGTAAATCAACAGTTTCATCTTGCTATCGAGCTCTGAACGGTACTATGGTAGAGGCATAAACATGAAGGAACAAAAAAGAAAAAAGAAAACCTATTATTTGAGAATTATCTGAAATAAAAAAGAATTATCTTACTGTTTTGTGTTATTTTTGAACTTTAAAAGGCTACAATATTCACACAAAACTTTGTAAATATCAACCACACACAAAATTTTGCAATTCAGAGGCATTGATTATTATGCAAATAAAATATAATTATGTACTCAATAATTCAGTCTTCAAATATAACTACCAATGAACCTTCTCTTCTGCATTATTATTCAATATGATCCCGTTTTATTGATTCAACCGTACACAAAATTTGCTACAAACTAAAATCAATAATTATACATGAAGAAAAAAAACATTAAATGTTGTGCTGATTGTTCATTTTGTTTAGATGAACTTTTATTTATCACAATATGATTGTTCATTTTATTTAAATATTTGTTTATAAAATATTTTACAGCAATAAATTTAATTATCTTAACCATACAAAGACGGGTTTGTTAGAAAGTAGATATAGGGGAAAATGTGTTCGCGGGCGGGGTAGGACAGCCCTCCGGGCCGAGCCCATTTTGCCACCTCTAATTATCAACATTTTATATCAGCACATAATAGGTTTTCGTATTTATCCATAAAAAAAGGTTTTTATACTTGCGTTTAGATTACTATGTATTTATGTTTTCTGTAGTTGTGACATATATATTACATAAAGAGTTGAAAAATATTTAAGTTAGTATGTTTACTATTATAACAAACATTTCATAGTTGAAGTTGAATGTGGTAATATCAAAAGACCATTCATTAGCTTAATTGCATAAGTATAAATACTTATTAACAATATATATATATATAAGCATATATTTAATGCATCGTATTTAATCTAAATAGGATTAGTTTAGATGCTTGTTTATGAAATATTTACAACAGTAAATCAAATGATCAGCCACACAAATACGGGTTTGTTAGACGATAAACATAAAAAAAAACGTGTTGGCAAACAAACTCTTCTATTTAGCGGGCAGGGTGGGCCGGCCCTCGGGGACGAACCCATTTTATCACCTCTAATTGTCAATATTTTCTATCAGCGTGGGCCGGCCCTCTGGGCCGAGCCCATTTTACCGCCCGTTTGGAAGTTGGGGTGGGCCGGCCCTCCGGGCCGAGCCCATTTTGCCACATTTAACTGTCAGCATTTTATATCAACATGTAATAAATGAGGAGTTGTCTCTAAATTAACTTTTCTGAAATGTGTGTATTAGTGACATATATATTAGATGAAGAGTTTGCAAATATCTGAGTTGTTACGTTTGATATTCTAACAAACACTTAGCCACACAAATATGGATTTGATAAACAGTAAATATAAGAAGAAGAAAAATGTGTTGGCGGGTGAGGTGAGTCGGCCCTCCAGGCCAAGACCAATTTGCAACCTCTAACTGTTAACATTTTATGTCAGCATATAAAGTTTTTATATTTAAAATTAATAAGTTATGCCTGATTTATATTTTAATGTCACATATAATTTTTAAAAAAATAAATATAATTATAAGTGTAATTTTACTTTAGTTTAAGTATATGGGAAAAAAGTTTCCGATGTTACTTTAGATAACTTTATCTAATGTTTATCGAAACAACGTCGTTTTGGGGTTGAAAAATTAAAAAATTAGAGTGATAAAGACTATTATAACCCTGAAATAAATTAAAATTACAAAAATACCATGAATTCCGTCCCAAAACGACGTCGTTTTGATGAACATTAGATAAAGTTATCTAAAGTAACATCAGAAAAAATAAACCCTAAGTATATATATTCAATTATTTGATTTTACTTTCCTAAAACTTGGCCAGTATTTTTTCACAATTCGATATCATGATTAATTCTTTTGATTGTAACTTTGTAAGTGTACTAACAACGCCGGTTAAAATAAATAAATAAATAAATAAATAAATAAAACTCCTTCCATTTGTTTGTCTAGTAAAAATTAACACAAATCGTAAAAGTATATTGCTGCATTTTAGCTTGTGTTGTAGTCATTCAGAAATTACATAGTTTGACTCGGCTTCGTTCAGTATTTATCAAAGATGAACTTTCATTTATCACAATCTCATTGTTCATTTTGTTTAGATACTTGTTTATGAAATATTTACAACACTAAATCCAATTATCTTAGTCACATAAAGAAGGATTTGTTATACAATAAATATATATATATATATATATATATATATATATATATATATATATATGAGGTAGGATCCTTTGACACCGGTGTCAACTTTTAATTTTGACACCTCACTTGAGAGCCGTTAGATCAAAAAAGATCATTGGTGTCCCCTGCTTACAAATCAGATCGTTTATATTTTTTGATCTAACGGCTCTCAGATGAGGTGTCAAAAGGATCCTACCTATATATATATATATATATATATATATATATATATATATATATATATATATAAGGTAGGATCCTTTGACACCACTAAATTTGAAATTTGACACCTCATCTGTGAGCCGTTAGATAAAAAAAAATCAATGACTCTGATTTGTAAGCATCTTGCTATCATGCATGTCTAGTATTTTTTTAGTAAATAATTAAGCTAACTGTTTTTTTCTTAAGTTCCAAACATATACTTTTATATAAAATTCAGCTGATTTTAAAGTGGAAAAAATTAAAGTGTTTTGTAGTGTGAACACAAATTGGATATTGAAGGAGAGAGCAACACGTCAACAAACTTGCCAAAAAATATTTGTTTTTAATATAAATTTTGCAAATTACCAAAGCTTTCTTTGCTGTTGCCTATGATGTCTTTCCAATACACCATGTTAAAGTTGTAATCTTAAGCACTTATCCCACCTATTCATTTAAGATTAATATATGATTATCTCAAAATAAAATTCAAAAAAATATATAAACATAAAATTAATGTTAAGAATTAATTTTAATTTGTAGTATTGTTTGTAATAATCTCTTTTAAAATGTTTATTAAATTTTCCATTCAAATTCATTTTATTTTCCGTAAAAGTTATTTATCAATCAGGGGTGTTGAATTATACCTATTAATAGGAATTCATTATTGAAAAAAATTGAAATTGAAATCAGTATAATTAACTAAAAACAAACATGAAACAAAACGGTTAGCCAATATAAAATAAGACATGGTAAAGAAAAGAAAGATAAAAAGTATATGTTTGGCACTTTATTTATAAGTAATATATTAAGAAAATCAGCTGAATTTTATATAAATATAATTTTAAGTTTAAAGTATATAGTTTGAGTACAGAAACTTATTTTATCATTACATGAACCAATAGTTTACCAATTATAATTAAAAAGAACATGCGAGTAAATCCTGTGCTTTTAGAAGGGATTTTAATTTTTTAACGCGTCTTATTTGAATATAAATATATAACAATCAGCTATAGACCGCTTAGCGTTGAAAGATTTATAATAAATTTTTATAATTTTTTAAATTCGAATTTTAAACTTGATAGGTGAAAAAGTAATCCAACATTCTTTGGTGATAAATAACTGTATTAGTATCTCACTACTTTTTGCATAGGTAATAATTATTAAGCCCATTAATAATAATTATTATATCTGTGGGACTTAATTATTATACCTATTAATAATCAAAAAGTAAAACTGTTTCCAATACACATTCTTTGATGTTTACATGCTCCTTACGGTTTCCAATACTCAATGGATTAAAGATATTTCTTGAAAACAGCCAACTCTAGTTGGCACGAAACTATCACTGTTCAACCCAACTCCAAAATTTCTTATAAAATAGACATCCCCTTCGCAAATTTTTTTACAGACCTTCAGAGATCCTTTGACAGTAGTACGTATCTTTTCACTCTACAAAACAGATACATTCACATCAGGACCGTAAAAAAAAGACGAAGAACGAAAAAAAAAAAGCGTAACAGAACGCAAAGTATTACCTTCTCATCTAATAGAACCATGTCCAGATTGTCGTCAAAATATTTTCGCTGAAAATTAGGAACATTCCAACTCCTAACCACCCTCACCTTAATCCTCCACTTCTCCTTCGACAGATTAAGATCCTTAATGAAATCATACCTCGAGTACATACTTGGCACCAAAAAAGATTGAGGGATGAAGACGCAACAGAAAACAAAAGAGAACAGGATGAGGAGGGGAAGAATTACAAAAGGCGAAAACCAAAGGAAAGAACCAAGTAACACACATGTTATATATACACAACTTTCAAAGTGGACTTGAAAAATCTCTAAACTACTTTAAATTTACATTTTAATATTAGATGCACATAACAATTACCCATGTATAAAAGTAGTGGAACTTTAATCCAGCTTGACCCTACAAAGATAAGGATTCCCTTTTTTTTCCAATAATTAATATTAATTTTCGATTTAAAATTAATTTTTGATTTAAAAAAATTCTAAAAGAAGAAACTTTTCAAACTTTCTCAAGTGTGAACACATTGGTGAAATTAAAGGAGGGAGTGACACATCATCAAACTTTCCAATGATGTTTATTCCCTTAGTATATATAAAGTATATATAATGATGATAAAGTCTCACATTAATTGATAATGGGTCAAGAGAATACTGTATAAGTGGGAGAATTCATAATCTAACACCTTAAAGTTTTGTCCTTTGTTGTGGGCTTCTCTTGGGCCCACCTGATTATATTATCAATTTCCTTTTTATAGTTTATGATGCATTAATTATTTCTAGCACGTTTTAATAAAATATAATGGTAGATTTCATATTCAAGAATAACAAATGTTCTATCAACAATTTTTATGTATTTTTTAGTTTACGACAGATTTACTTATGCTTGTACGTATATAACATAAAAAATATTGAGAGCAAAGTCACTTTTTTATTCTCTAAAAGGGCCCGTTTGGTACGTAAGATTTTTGGGGTTTCTCGGGAATTTGAATTTTTTTAAATTTTTAATTTTCAGATAGTATCATAAACTGAATGTAAAAGTTATATTTTTGAAAATTGAGATTCCTAGATAAAAAAAAATTTCTCCTCTACCAAACGTCCCCAAAGAAAAGAAATATTGTGTCTAGTATAACCTTTTAGCTTTTCTAATGAGTAAAGTTTCGTGTGTCTCTTATGGTATTGAATTATTATTATTATCTCGAATTTATGCAGTGTAAAGCCTTCGAAGGTAAATATTTCTAGCTTTGTTTTTAGTTTTTATTATTATTAAGCCTTCCCAACTGAAGTCACTCAATAAATATATTGTCAAATCAATTGTAAATAACTTACTCAGCCTAATGGACTTTCATATTTTCCAACAATGGTATATATTAGAGCAAGTTTAATCATAAGGGCATGTGAAGATGATCGAAGACATTTACTTGATAGTTTTGGAGGAGGATGTGCGTTCCATTATTAATTACACTAACAGTGAATAATTTAGGTATAGATAAGTGCCATCCAGTTGGCTCTCTCTAAAGCAGTGGCTGCACCTGTATTTTGTGGAGCAAGGAGAGAAGATGACCATCATATTTTTGTCCCTTTTTCCGAAGAAAGGAAGAAGGTACGAAGACAAAAAAAGAACTGAAACCGCAACAGTAATCACGAGGGGGGAAAGAAGATGAAAAGTCAACATTAGCTGCTCCTAGCGGATATATACTATTATAAAGTAAAAAATAAAAATTATTGAATGCAAATAACATGCACATTTACCTCGGATAAGATATTCAAGTGTGATGAATTTTACATTGGTTGATAATTAGTTAAATGAATAGTAAATAAGTTAAAGGACCTATAAATTTAATATTTTAAAGTTTTGGGTTAAGATATAGTATCAGACTCATTTGTTACGCTTTATGTAACCTAGCTTATTGGTGGTATCTCCCACCACAAGCTTCTCCTTGGACCGCCTAACAACGAGTTAGATTGTGCTCGAGCTAGCCTGATGATTGACTAAGAGACAGACTTAAATACTTGGACACAGAGATACCCAATGCTGCTTTTCCCTGGACCACCTAACAACCTCAAGCAGATGTAATTTTTTTTATACAATGATCAGAATTAAACATGTAATTTAATATAATCTATCAAAATTTCTTATCATTAGATCAATTCTAATGACTTAGTGTGCGTGTAATTTTTATCCACTGATTAATAAACTCTCATTTTTTTATCCAAAAAAAAAACAAAAAACTCTCATTTTATTCTTCATCATATATTAATGTGAGATTGAGACATATTTACCGTGCACCTTACATTATGTACACAGCATTAATATTCACGAGGAGAAGGTATAAATAAGATTTTGTTCCTGTATGTAAAGCACACATTTTAGTTGTTGTTGTTTTTTTTATTTGAACCCATATATTTTTATTAATTTAGTCATATCTTGATTTATTAGAGACTAGTATTTTAGTGAAGTGAAAATTTCAGAAATTAATTACTCATGAAAGTAAATATTAATTAATACCCTAATAAATAGCTACTATAAAGGTATTAATATATGAAAAAATGTAATAAAGGTATATGAAAATATATAATAAATAGGACACGAGAGAGTTTTGTTTCTAACAAGAAACTATAAAAGTTATAAATAATATGTAAAGATAATTGCTTGTTAAGTTAGCCTTTGTAAGATATAAATACTTTTTCAATGGGATTTTTATTTTGGCACAGGCAAAAATTACCGAGTATCTAGCTTGGCGCCAATATGAGTATTTTTTTAAGAATAAAAAAGACTATCCCTTAGCCATATGAATATTAAGTAATTAATAACAGGATGGTACTCTGAGTTCGATATAGATAATTAATTGAGGCATACCAGTGACGGAGAAAATTGTGGGTTGTTATCATTTTCTCCTCAAAATTTGTATCAGAGAATTTTGTCCATAAAAGTTGCATTGGCAACATCGCACACAAAATTTGTAGTAACTTTGTCCATTCAAAATTGTAATGGTATTTATAGCTCGTAATTAGATCTCTTTTCATTCCTATATATATATATATATATATATATATATATATATATATATATATATAGGCAATGTTGTAAAACCCGGCTCGACCCGGCCGGGTTGACCCGGGACCCGGTCATTAGACCGGTTCGGGTCTAGCATTGGACCGGTTATACATTGATCCGGTCAAATCCGGTCAAAACCCGGCTAAACCCGGTCAAAACCGGTGACCCGACGACCCGGTGACCCGGTCAGGTCATGCATTTTTAAAAAATAAAATCAAAAAATCAAAATTGTTTCATCTTGTCAAAAAAAAAAATGTAGATTCGTTTTAAAATTTTTTTATAATTTTATTTGCTAGTATACTCTTCTACAATGACCCCAAATTTCAGCTTCCAATACTGAAATAATTTGTTGAATAATAAATTAAGAGAATGTGACATATGTCATTTTAATGTAGTTGAATTGAAAAATATGAGTTCAATGTTTATTGAGAAGTATATTATGGAGATTCTGAGTTACAATTTAAATTGACATAATAATAGCGTGCATTTTTATTTATTTATGCTTTATGTTTTTTAGCATATTTAGTGAATCTTGTTTAATTCATTTTAAATATGGAGAATATAATTGAATTTATATGTTCATATTTATATATATTTTTATATATTTATATATATCCGGGTCAACCGATCTTACCAGTGACCCACCGGTCCGACCAGTAACCCAATGACTCAGTATCCCGACCGGGTCGATGCCGGGTCGGATTTAATAACACTGTATATAGGCATATTGAGTCAAATCACATTAGAAAAAGACTAGCAACACACTTTTTGACGCCCAATTTTCAATACACTCTTTATTATTGGGGTGAAATCCTATGCTATATCCTACTAAATAACTTGGATACGTTCTCTGTGAGTGGAGTCAGCATAAGATTTCATTAAACAAAAGAGAAATTGTTAAAAATAAAAATTAATGGGCTTTATTACTCTCCGAGATAACTTCTCTCATATTCTCTTACTTTAATTTTCACATCTTTTTGTTTATTTTTTTTATAATGATGGAATTCATCCATCTTCTTTCTATCATATAAGTAAGGTTGGCAAAACGGGCCAACCCTGCTCGACCCGCATTCAACCCGAAAAAATGTGTCGGGTCGGGTCGGGTTGGCTCGAAAAAAAAATGAGCTAGAAAACCCAACCCGGCTCGACCCGAGCCGGGTTAGGGTTGACTCGCGGATTGGCTCGATAATCAGCTGGGTTGGCTCGTAAAAAAGCTCACGGGTTGACTCAAAAAAAGCTCGCGAGTTAGCTCGAAATGATGCTAGTGGGTTGACTCGCGGGTTGGTTAGCTCAAAATATTGACTCGCGGATTGGCTCAAAAAATTTAATTTTTGTGGTTTGTTCTCCTGTATAAAATTATTGTATTTTGCAGTCCAACTACAAGTAGAGTAGTTTACAAAATCCAAAAACATTAAATGAAACACAAACCACTCCACGAAATACAGGAGTCAGTTATCATGATTTTCTGAATTACTCTAACTCACGATAACCATAAAATGTATATAAAGCCAAAAAATAAAAAATAAAAGGAATTCATTATATATTTCAACGATAAGCATATAGAATCGAAAGCCAATCATGAAAAAAAAGGACCTGCAAAAGCGACCAATATAGTAAAGTCCATCAGTGGAGAATCCATCAGCAAAGTCCATTGTATTTTATTAAAAAAAAAAAGAGTAACCCGCGAGCTGGCTCGTTCAACCCGCGAGCTGGCTCGTTTGAGCCCGGGTTGGCTCGGGTCGGGCTAAATCGAGCTGGCAGCTCATTTTTGCCAACCCAATCCGGCTCGTTTTGTGCGGGTTGGCTCATTTTTGCCACCTCTACACATAAGATAGCAATCTCCGATTAAAGGAGAGTAATATTTTTCAAAATTAATACGTATAACCACCAAAAGCAATGGGTGACCCACACTTATGCCAATGTCAAGTGCAGACATAAGCTTTGCTCGAAATCGAAGTTTGTTTTGTATATTGATCTATCAATTATAAGTAATGTAATTTGCTCGAAATCGAAGTTTGTTGTAAATATCTAAATATTTTCTTACTTCATTGTGTATGAAACGCCTCCTAGACACATGGCTATAGATACTACATTACTATCAGATGCATCCGGGCCACTGTAGTTTTTAGTGAGCTGGAGGTAGATGGTTGAGATCTAAAGCTTGGGACTTGTGACTTCTCTTTTGTAAATATCTAAATATTTTCTTAATTCACAGTGTCCAAAACGCCTCGTAAACATATGGCTATAAATACTATGTTATTATCAGATGGTTATATATATTTTCTTGATTATTATTATTTTTATCTTAAGTTGAAGTTTTTTTTTTTTGTTTATATTCTTTTGTTTTTAATGTATTTAAAACTTTCTTTAAAAAATAAAATTCGTAGGTGCTAGTTGCCCCTGAACCTCCATCACTAAATATTCAAATATAAATAAAATTTTCTGAATACGCCACTCACTAAAAAGAAAACATTTGGAGGCTAAGGTACGCCTAGTTAGTAAGATCGGATAGTAATATTACTAGTAAATGATCTATTAATAAAAGGGCAGGCCAGAAATCGAAATCAAGAACTTTTTGTCCATTCCATTTGATCATTCAAGCAATTGAGGTTACCCAATGGACTGCAATGTAGATTTTAATCATCAAATCATTGGGGCCCACCAATTAACATTGATTGGGGAAAGTTGTTTCCAAGGGTGTGAAAGAAACTTTAAGGCCATCTTATCAAATCATAGCAGAAAAAAAGATACAGCAATACAACAAGATGTTGCTCTTAATCAATTAATTAAACTCCAGGTATATAGCAGACAAGTTTCTCTCGTAATGGAATAAGATGGGTATGCTTTTATGTCAAAAGCTATAGTTGAATAATAAATACAGCTTCAGGCAAGAAAATCCCAAAAGAAGAACCAAACAATTGTACCTTGGTGTCTAGCTATTTCAAAGAACATATGACAACAAGTTATGATGTTGAGTGGGAAAAGCCAAGTTAATACTCCAATGAAAAAAATCTATGTAGCCACCTCAGGTGTTAGGGCGCACTCCTTTATGTAAAGTTTGCAGAATAGCTCATGTAATGCCCTAATTTAATAACTAGTTGTGTCCTTTCTTCTGACCCACATGTATCATACATATTTCCTGGTTGGAAATCAAGAACTTCAGATATTTTCCACTTGAGGAGAAAATGCATTATGGGCTTGTTGGCTGTTGCCAATAAGAATCTGCAATAAATTCCTGAAAAGTTAGCACAAAACTAATTTCCGAGTCAATGGAAATTGTTTTTTTTATTTTTTTTAATATGACAAATACCTCACTATCAACGCCTTTGTTTAAGTCCGCACAAAATTAGCCAGAATTTTGTTTTGAAGAGTTTATATTAATTAAACAATATATATTGTTATATAATACAAATAGCTGCACCAACAAACTATTGGTGGAAATGGCAAGAGTTGTTATTCTTAATTAGAGTTCTAATTAAGTTGGTAAATAATTAATTCAATTCAAAAGATTAAGTTATTTGATTTATTTTGTGTTTATATAATTCTATTAGAAAGTAAGGAGCGTTAAGGATCGAACTTGTGATTTTGTAGTCAGTGAAATTATGATATTATATAAAAAATTAATTCCACTTAAAAACTTAAGTTATTGAGTGATGATGAGATTTGTAATGATTTATATTATTCTTTAACATTTGCAATCAAATTAAATGAGATTAGATAAAATTATAAGTTAACTTTATGTTTATAAATGGTTGATCTCCTAAATCCCACAAATACATACGTTTCTTCGATAAAAAAAAAGTTTTGCATTTGTCATGTTGCATAATAAAATTTGAGTTTTTTACACATACATAAATACTTGTGTTACATTTTATTTTCTTTTATTTTTATTTTAAAAATAATGAATCCCACAATGGTTATCTCTGTAAAATTATATAATAATTGTCATGCAATATTTTTCTCAAAAAAAAAAAAAAAATTAGCAAAATTTTAAGATAAAGGAGTTGAAGGCTTGCAATTTCAACCACAAGTTTTTTTTTTTTTTTGGTTCCTTTATAGTTTTTCTATTTTCTGGTACAAACAAGAAAAAAGAAGAAGAAGAAGAAAAATCATCAACATAGAAATGAAATTAAAGCACTTGGAGGTTGAACAATGACATTAATTTGTAGAGGAATTTATTGTGGTCTAAGAACCAAGCATGCACTCCCAGATATTTATGTCCTCATTATACATATTCATCACTGCTTTTTTGTTGTCATAGTTATCTCCTGCTTGAAAGCAACGCCAGAACAACCCTTTGCTCTTTGCCATATATCGTGTGTTCCTAGTAATTATTCCAGTCTAAAGTGGTTGCGATCGAGACTGCTATAGCTATAGAAAGAAAGAGAGAGAGAGAGAGAGAGAGAGAGAGAAAGGGTACTTGAAGATAAGTGGGGAGAACGGCATGTATAAATGGAAAGATAGACAGCGAAAGGGGGGGAAAAACAGAACATTTTTGGTGTTCTTGTGTGCTTTCAAGTGTGGATGGACTATTCCCATTTTGACGACAAGTTGAGATATATATCATGTGGGGTGTTTTCGATCCATGGCAACTTTCAATTGGTTATTAGGGCTTGGAATATATACATACATATATATATATATATATATATGTCAGTGGCAAGTACAATAGCACAACTTCACAACTGCACAAGCAATTCAATCTTTCTTGCTAGAGAGGTAGAAAGCGAAATAGAGAAAGAAAAAAAGTGCCTACTAAGCTATTATCATGTAAGCGAAACTGATAAGCACGCAGCACGCATGGAAAGGAAAACCAACAACATTCTCTCTAATAGACTTTGATAGACAGATAGATAGATAGATAGATGGATAGATACATGGACATTGATCTACCACAAGAAGAGAGAGAGAGAGTTAGTGAGTGATGGCGCATCTCTTTTTGGTGAAAGTGACGTTCTGAGCAACCCCAGTCAAAGGGATAGCGTTGTCTACCATTGCAAGCCCGTTGGATGGAAATAATTGTACTTCCTCTCCACCATTATCTTCTTTTAAGGGTTAGAGACACACATACACGTGTAGGTTTAAAACAGTGAATGAAAAATTATAATTAAAGGTGATAAAGGGAATTAAATAATAGTAGCTTAGTTAATGCATGGTAGTTGAATTAATAGGTGAGGGATGAAAATATGTGTTTAATCATTTTCAGTATTATCTTTGAGAAGGATTTAAAAGATTAATCCTGGATCCGTCCCGAATCGGATTAATCGCGAAATGATGAATCAATTAGAATATATATATTTTTTTAAAAAAGATGACAAAGGGAATAATAAGAAATGATTTTTTTTTTTTTTTTTTTTTTGTGTTGTATGAATCTTCCCATAAAAAGTGACATCCCACTTTCGTGCCTTATGGAGTGAAAATAATGAGCTGCTTACATAGTGAAGATAGATATGCTTTTTTCTTTATGGGTAAAGTATGTCAATGTAATAGTGATTTAGTGTGACAAATATATCAACCTAGGTTCAATAAGAGAGTCACTTGGAAAAAGGCTAAGAATATGAAAAAAGAAAAGAAGAGTGGTGCCTCTCTTGACTAGTAATCATAGTCTTGTTGGGAAATGAAACGAGGGAGCCCAAAACCCTTTGCAAAGGGTACATCCACCAATGGGCTAAATGACAAACCATAATAAGTGGGCCGACACCACATCTTAACCCAAAACCTTAAGGCTGCAGGTTTATGGGTCTTTCACACTTATATGGTCATCACTTGGTCTATGTCTAGTCTATGTGGTACTTCTTTACAACTCATACTTGATTATTTTCAACATCCTCCCTCAAGTGTGAGACCCAATATCATTCTTACTCTAAGGTCAACTTCTGCGGAAGTCTTTTTTTTCTCTTCAAATATTAGGGTCACACTAGCCTTCTGCAGAGGCCTTCCAAACACACTTGGCCCAGCCCAGATCATTGGCTCTGATACCACTGTTGGGAATGAAACGAGGGAGCCCAAAACCCTTTGCAAAGGGTACATCCACCAATGGGCCAAATGACAAACCATAATAAGTGGGCCGACACCACATCTTAACCCAAAACCTTAAGGCTGCAGGTTTATGGGTCTTTCACACTTATATGGTCATCACTTGGTCTATGTCTAGTCTATGTGGTACTTCTTTACAACTCATACTTGATTATTTTCAACAAGTCTTGGCCGCCCCCTCTCTCTTCATCTCTTCCTCTATTATTACTCCTCTCACCTAACTTCAAGACAACATTACAGTCTTAGAAAAATAATGAAAACACTTGAAAACCTCCTTCTTACCACTGCCTAGCAAGCTTCCAATAAAAGAAGGACTCAAGAAGAAAGTGTTTCTCACAAACAACCAAGAGGTAGCTGTATATGCAATTAGTGGGAGTTTCTTAAAGTTAGAGGGAGTTTCTTAAAGTTATATTTCAAAAGAATAACAATAAGGTTAGTGTATATGCAATTAGTGCCTCTTTAATGGAAGAAGAGGAATATATACATGGGCAAGATCTCCAATTAGGAGTGAAAGGGCCCTTGTAGGACTCACTAAGTGTTAGGCAAACATCCTTACTTGATGAATGAGGTGCGCACGCATGAGAAGCCAGATTAAGTGTGGTGATGAGAAGCCATATTAAGTATGGTGAAGTAATATTCATCTCAATTTAAGAATGTAAGGATATGACTCTTTATAAGAGCCTTGATGACCGACCCAATTGACTGGGCATATGTGTGACAAATTCTGAACAAAAGTATCTTCGATACTTATACATTAATTAAATTTAATACATCACCTATTAAAATTTAGAAAGTAATCCACTTAATTGTGATTATTTTACTTATTCTTTCATGATTAATGTAACATATGGATCCTATTTATTTATTCTCTTAGAAAAGGAATATGTACTATGGGAATACTAAAGGTTTATTCCTACGCACCACTCTTTGTGGGACAAGGATGAATATGAATTTAGTCCATGCAAGGTCAATGTAGAGCTTGGTAGACTAGCAAATTAAAGGTATATGGTGCAGGGGAAGCCAATGTGCGGAGAAAATTTTCAGTGGTGCAGGAACATCAATAATTAAGTGATCCCTTTGAAAATTTTAGGATATAGATAAAAATATAAGTGAAGAAAAGAAGTAAAGTGGAAGAAATTTTTTCATATTTCCAAAAAAAAAAAAAAATCACCCAATTTTTCCAATGTGAGGGATGTGTAGGGTGAAGAAGTTGGTTTTAGTTTTCAGTCAACTCGAATCTCTGTGCCCACCACGTGAAGTGGCACAAATTATAGCTCTTGCTATCCACTCACATCTCCCATTTTTATCATTCTAAAAGAGATTATAACTTTATGCTCAAAAGAAACGATTAAGAAAAAGCATAGCCCTTTGTCTCCAATAAATTGCTCATGTTGGGGTTCTTTATCTCTTACAAGTATCTTTACTCACCTCTCTTCCTCTCTCTCTCTCTCTCTCTCTCGGCTCATAATTCAACCCTCATGCCTACATAAGGTATTATTGTCTCTGTGTTGTCCTTCTCAAACTGTACTACTTTACTCGAGGAAGCCAATTGTACAATACAATCACTCCACACACACAACACAAGAACAAAAAAACATACACACGGTGCATCATAGCACCAGCCATACCATATCCCTCTCACTCATCCTCGAGGTAAAAAAAACAGTAATTAAGGCGTGTCTTCCTTTCCTTTGCAGGGAACAGGAAAACTAAAATGAACTGAAAAGGATGGAATAGCTGCTCTTGTTCATGAACATGTCGTTCTCAGGCTTTGAAAGTCCCAAACAGCAACAGCAACAACAAGACTAGGGTTATTTTTATTTTTATTTTTGGGTGCAATCTAAGCTTAAAGAGATTCTCATCATGTATTCGTCAAATAGCTCCATCAACGGCAATGACCTAATCTCCTACTCTAACCAACCATTTTTCTATAGGCCTTTTTCCATTGAAAGCAACACATCTTCAAAAGAAGAAAACAATTGTGCCCTTCTTCCTCTTCCTCCTTTGTCCTTTCTTCAATTCCCTTCTCCCTTTGAAGACAACGAAATCTTCCTTGAACAACAACACCATGATGATCTCTTACCTCATCATCACCAACAATCTCTAGCTGAGATGGATGCTGCAATTATTAACATCAAGAATCCTTGCCATGTAACAACAACAACAACAACAATGGAGCAGATACCAAGAAAAAGATCTAGCAAGAGAGATCGACACAGTAAGATCAACACAGCTCGAGGACTCAGGGATCGGAGAATGAGACTTTCACTTGAAGTTGCAAAGAGGTTTTTTGGCCTTCAAGACATGCTAGGCTTTGATAAAGCTAGCAAAACTGTTGAGTGGTTACTGAACCAAGCAAAAGTTGAAATCAAACAACTTGCTAGAGAGAAGAATCATCCCAGTTATTATTGTAGCAGTTTTGGTGCTAAGAGTGCATCTTCAACTTCTGAATGTGAAGGTGTGTCGAGCTTGGATGAGGTTGCGGTTAGTGGAAATCAAGGTCAAGAAGGGGAAAAGAAGAGAAGAATTAAGGTTTCTAGAAAGAGTGCATTGAATCCTATTGGTAAAGAATCAAGGGAAAAAGCAAGGGAAAGGGCAAGAGAAAGGACAAAAGAAAAGCTTAAAAGTCGAAGACTAGTTCATGAATCAAAACAATGCAATGAAGGAACAAACAATAACCTTAACCGATTGGGTTCATGGAACCCCTTTGAAACGGTAGAAGAACCTGCAGGTACACAGAATCAAAGCTTGGATGTGGTGGCTGAGGCTGAAGAACCATGTTCTCACTCAAAGGAGCATTTGGGAACCATAGAGGATATGACACATGAAGATTCTTTGGTGATGATGAACAAATGGAGCCCAACTACTATGATGTTCAATTCTCTCAATAACTCTGGAATTATCCTTCAAGAAGTAAGTTCAAATTAATCACTGTTAATTAGTTAACTTCAAGAAGTTTATAAGGTTTCAAATTAGTTCATATGTTATAATATGGTTTTGGTCTTTCAATTAGCATGTTCTGTGTCACTGACAACCATGCATAAGATCAAAGTGTGCATAGGTAATATATTTCTGATCATTCATTCATAAAATTGTTTGCAGCATCAATTTGCAGAATTCCAGTCATTGGGAAAACCTTGGGAGGCGTACAACAATCACATCTAATCTATGCTCATCATTTGCACCAATCATCATCTTTTTATGTGTCAGATGAATAAGATACAAATCATGCTGTGTATTTTCTTTACTTTCCTTTTGGCATGTAATGTGATAAGGTATCTTCCATCTACTAGCATATGGAAAACAATGTTTCATAAATGGTTGTGTATTTCATCTCTATAAAATGTTACCTCTTTCTTGTTTCTGCTTATTTTCACCCCTTAATATATTTATTCACTGACATATGGTACAAATTCATTAATATATATCTTATAATAGTCTTAGTGCCTGTTTTTAATTAACAAAAATAATTAATTGAATCTTTTCTCCAACCCTGATTACAATGCATTAATTTTATCAGATTTAGCATTTTAGCTTTGGCATGAAGAGGATTTCAATTTATGCTGCTATTGCTGTCATATCCATTTACATAATAGTCTTGCTACGCTACTCGGCATATATTTATTTCCATGTTGTAGGTTTTTTTTTTTTTTTTCTTCCTCAATCCAACCATTTATCCCTTGGAAAAGGGTTAGGGTTACTTATCAGATGTATGTTTTTTTGTAATTGTTTGTGGGTAGTTTTTCAAGTGTATTCCAATGTGTAAATTCAGCTTATCTTTATAGATGTGACTGAATATGCTCTTGGGTGATCCACTATATATCCACTTCCAAGACATAATTATTTAGCTTGATTAACACAGATTTAAGGAAACCAAACATATAAAGGAATGTTAATTGAGAATAAAATATAAAATACATTTAAAATATCGAATTATGACAATTGACATGAGTAGTAAAATCAGAAAGTCTTGGTGGAATAAAACAAGTCCAATAGTTAAAAGTATATATTTTGGGGAGTGTTATTTACACAAAAATTTGACTACACATATTACTTGAGGGTTGTTGATGGAAAAGAAGAAAAGAGAGAGAGAAAAAAAATGATGATTTAATTCTTCACAAATTCTATACTACTATAAGTTTTCCTTCTAATTCTTCAATTCAACTAGCATGCTAATTAAAAGGACTTTATTTAAAGTTATAATCAATGAAATCAAGATATGAAAAGGAAATAATATGGACATAACAATCTAAAAGACAAACAAAATAGAAAGAATAATTCAGAATAAATTTTCATGTAAAGAGGAATCACATACCTTAAAATGCATTTATTTATTTATCTATTTTCTTTTTCCTTGCTACGAATATATATACTTTCTCTTTTTTACATTGACCACCCTTTCCTTTTCGCTAAGATTATGACAATGTTCTTCTATTCCCTAAGCTTAGGTAGAAATATTGTTTTTCACTCAAGGCTTGTAATTATTGGGCTGAAAATAAGAAATGGTCAAAACTCAAAGGGATTAATAAAAATAATAATAATAATACGGTTGGCTACTTTGCTAAGTGATTATTTCAAACAAGAATGCTTTAACCATGTTTAAATGTGCATGTGAAAAATGTAACTTTAAATAGAAACAAAATAAGTTCTAGAGTGTCAAAAATCACACACAAAAAAAAAGAAAGAGACTGACATAACTATATATCCCATTCATCGATCAAAGGCTCAAGATCACACTAAAGTATAATTCTATCGTATGTAATCTACAAATTCAACTTTTACCATCAAATTAACTTATGCTTAATTTGGAAAAGAAATACAATATATTTATTCATGTTATTATACCTTTACACTCTATCGTTTCCTATTCACAACTTTTATAAGTCTAAAATCAATTTAATTTTTTTTTTTTGAAATGCATATATTTAAATTTTTTTCATTTTGAAGTATCAAACTCATTACTGACAAGAAATGCATCTAGAGTTAACAATAACTTTTTCCTAAGTCATCTTACACAGATAATGAATTTTTTACTAGCAACCTTTTAATTTTAGGGACAAGTTAATTACTTCTATATCAGTGTAAGAATAAAAAGTCATACATTAATCTTTGTCATTAATTTGCTTGTAGCTCACATATCGAATAAGTTGAGCCATTATATATAAATAAACTTAATAACCAAATTCGAAAGTGTAACTTATACCGGTATAAAATCATCAAGACCCTTATTTTTATTGAGAATCAAGTTCATTTCTAATATATGCATGAAGAGTTATAATAATAAATCAGATAATTTTACTAATATTTTTTTTGGAAGAAAATAAAATAAAATAAAATCTAAATTTATGTAAAAAATATCGAAGGTAGAGTCAAAGAATATTGGTGGTAACAATAACCACGAAACGACAATATTCTTATTTTTATATTTTGAAAACTTGTTAGGTATTACTAGTTATTACATAGAGAAAAATTATATCGCTGAATGCATTCTTGGGGAGGGGGCTGAACCTTTAGCCATCACTGTTCCCCCGCACTCCGGATTAGTCCCATAGCCGGCTCAAAGAGTCGAAGCTCGTGGGGATACCGGAGGGAGCCAACTCGTCTCAAAGAGATCATTAGGGTTGGGTAACTTCAAAAAAAAAAGAAAAATTATATTTACAATTTTTTTCAAAATAGATCATCTTATGTGAAAAGAAAACATATAATATGGTCACTAAAAAAGTCGCAATCATACAAAGGTGAATCAACAATTTTGATTTGTTAAGTATCTATTTTAATTTTTTTTTCTCTTTCTTTTTTTGGAGATATTTCAATCGGTTCATCCCTTCGCGATTAGTCCGATTCGGAGCGAGTCCTGAGATTATGGCTTTAAACCCCTCCCAAATAGAACACATACTTTCACCTCCATCTGTTCAGTTCCCTGGCCCCAACTGAGCTACCATCATTAAGTTTTCTCTCTCTTTTTTTATTATCATTACTCTATCTTTATATGATTATGATTCCTCACACGAACATATTATGTTTTTTTTTTTTCACATAAGAAGATTCATATCCCAAATTTATTAGTTTACAAACTACATAATGTACTAAGAGTAATATATTCTAGCATATATTACACCTAATAAATAGTTTTATTTATAAGAATTTGTAAAAAAAATAAATACATATAACCCTCCCCGTTAATATAAGTTAAAAGTTATAGGTGAATAAACTTATAAAAGATTTTGCTACGACTACGGGTTTCGAAGTAAAAGGAAAATATCTTCTCAATACTTAGCAGCACATCTTTCTAAATTTAACATGGTCAGACATGAAGAATATGCTTAATTAATGAATTATACCATACAGTACTTTGTTGAGCATTTCAACAGAATTTATGACTTGTATATTTATCATTACTTCTTTAATTACACTTATTTTTATGGAAAAGAATTCATTTATAAAATTTTTTATAAATTTTTATAAATTATATTATGTATTATCGAAAATATATAATATAACCTAATATATTTCTGAAAGTATATAGTGTAATTTGTAAATAAAAAATTTGTAAATATAACTCTCATTTATTTTTATTAGTATTCATTATTTTTGACACCCTTTGGATGGAGAATTTATACTTACCTATCTTGATTTATTATTTATGATGAGAATAATTTAATTTTTTTATATAATAAGGTTGGTAAAAAACATCAAATATAAAAATAATATATAAAATAAGAAATACAAATATAATTTATAACACAATAAATATCAAATATCATAAGTGGTAACTAAAGAAAGGTTACTAGCCCATATACAAGTTTTGGAACCACAACAAACTTTGGGGTGTTATGTCAAAAATTTAGAGTTGCGACCCAATATGGGTATTCTCAAAATTCAATTCCATGTGGTCAAAGGTCAACAATCAACAATGGAAAAGAAAAGAAGAATCGGATACCATACAAGCAGTACTACAACTATTACATAGCAGCTAACAAAAAAAGAAGGCAATGTTTTACTGTTTTGGTTCAGAATATCAACTGCAGTGCCCCTTCAACCGGTTTGGCTTTGCTTATTTCATACACAGAGACAAGGAATCTAAAAAAGTTTCAACTTTTAGTTCAGTTTCATAACGGGAACTTCTTTTTGAATCGACTTCTAATTTACTGAATAATATACCTTTACTTCCAATTCATATATTAAATAAAAATTTCTTTTCATTTCAAACCTATCATTGTCTTCAATTCAAATTGTAATCTACCAATCATTTTCTTTTATTTTAATTTATAAATTTTAGATGAGATTTTCTAATTTGTTTGAAATTTGTGAATTGTAAAGTTTTAGGATCGATACACAAGAACTAAATTCCATTTTGTTGAAAAACTTCAAATTTATTCAAAAGTCTTATATGGGGTGTTAGAATTTGAAATCTCATTCCAGATTTCTTTAATTTTCTCTATTCTATTTCTTAGTATTCTATGCAGCAGCTAGCCCAGACATTAGAAAGAAAGTTAAAAGGGCAAATTTTTTTGGCCGTATCCTAATCTGCCCTCAGAACAGTGTTTTCTCTTATAACTTCCTGTTACTGTCTCTCTCTCTCTCTATCTATTTATGGATCTCAGAAAATTTATGTAAAGGTTTAGCAGGAAGATATTTTCGGTGTTACTCTCATCTCATTGAGTGTTCGGTACATTATTTATTTTAGGGATAAATTATTTTATCTATTTTTTTTTTTGTCTATTTTTACTGACCACTCTAAAAGATTATTAGATCATAATTTTAATTAACATTTATCTTTCTCTCTCCTCTTTATATTACAATCTAACGATGTTGAAAAATAATAAGTAGAGATAGACAGAAAAAATAACCTATCTCTTTATTTTATATGAAAAAAAATAATACTTTTACACTACCCTTCTCTTTATAATTATTTTCATCCATATCCTTTATTTTTCATTTTTTTGCAAATATATATATATATATATATAAATATATATATATATATATTACAGAAAATTTGCATTTATCATTTAACATAACACAAGAAAGTTTTCTACACATATAACATTTTGTGAGACCCACACTTTTTGAAGCAAAAACAAAACTACTGCACGCAAAACGAATCTCTATAACATTGCACAATCACTTTTCCTATCAGGTTACTCTTATAAAACCCATATCACAGATGTACCAAAAATGAGCTCGATTTACCAGAAACAGGAAACCTAAAAAATGACAACAGATCCATATTTATCCTAAAACCAGAATCAAATAATGACTAATTTTTAAATTTTTCTAAAGAAAAAAAAGAAAAGAAAAGCAAGAAGAAACTGGAACAAGAGAAAGGAACCCTTGTAGAATGCCCTAAAAGAGTAAAGAGTACCATGCTGCAGCTAGCTCTTCCATGTATTGTAACTTTAATTGATAGATCAATAACATTTCCGCCAGATTAATGATCAGATAATGAGATCTTGAGCAGCAAAAATATTTAGTTCATATTATTGATTGAATAATTATAGAAGAACATAAAAAAAATTCCAGAAACAGAAAACCCACCCAAGATACACCCATATATGCTGCTACCTTAGGATCGAATCCCTAAAAGTTCAAAAAGGTATCTTCACCATTTTCAGTAAACAAATATGGTGTACAACATCCTTAACCTGAAACCCTTTTTAGGGTTACTGTAAACTTTAATCGGTAGATAATTACAAAGAAGGAAGAAAGAAAGAACAAATCAGAAAAACAAAAAGAAGAGAATATATGTATACCCGGGGGTCCATAAATCAGATATAATAGCAAATCCCATAAAATATTCAGATATGGTCTAGAGAAGGTTTTGTTGTGAGTGATACAAACATTGAGAAGCCCTAGCTAGGAAAGAAAGAGAGAATGACATCTCAGGGTTGAGAAAGAAACCCTAATGGCCACGGAAAATGGGAAATGATTTGTCTTTGATGAGTGATTGACACAAAGATAAGTTGCACAAATGGAAAACACCAAATAAGAAGGGTTTGGCTGATCTCAAATAGCCACACAGCCAGTGCCGTCCTTTGGTGATAGAAAATGACCTTTTCTTTTTGGGATTGGATGCTATGCTTCCACTATTATTATTATTAGGGCATCAAATTATTGCACAAGGACAAGTGCCCTTTCTTTCTTTCTTTTCTTTCTCTCTTCAGCTTATCCAACCCTTTTATTAGCCAGTCTGTCACTTTTGTTTTTTGCCCTTCTTAGATGCCATTTCATTAACACAAAGGAAGGACCAAAAAAGAAAAAAAAGAAAACTGAATGACACAAGGCACATGTGCTACTAAGCCTGATATAGCCTATTATCTATAGATATGCTGCATAAGTACTCAATCTTGACTTCACATATAGATTATGTAAAAAAAAAAAAAAAAAAAAATTATCTTTACTACTAATTAATAAAATAAAGCTCTTGCGGTTTTATATATTTAAGTTGTGGCATAGATTTATTAATTAAATTTAAAATCAATATAGACATATCATTTTATTATTTATTACTTAAAAAATCTCACAAATGATAAAAATAAAGATATTTTATTCTTTTATATATAATTTATTTATCTTTCTCATACTATTTCTCCATTTAACACTCTATATCCCAAAAAAAATTTGACCTACTACAGTATAATATGTTAATTTATTAATCGTTTTTAAAAAACATCCATGAGTGTAGTATTATATGTTAATACAGAAATAATTACATACTTGTCAACAAAAATATATGGAATGAGTACAATCTTCAATATTTTTTCGCTCTAAACTTTTCAATTCTTATAAATCTTTTAAAAATTGTTTAATATTTTTGTATACACGCACGTGTGTGTGTATTTCTTTTTTTATGCACCAATTAAGCGTACACAGAAAAGTTAATTAAAGCGAACACTAAACATGCATGTATGAAATTTTCTTTATTTTTAACTATTTTGTTTCTACGCGGGCGAAATTTAAGTAATGAGTGATTGAGAGAGATAGAAAGCGACAATGAGGTCCTTCGTATCACTTTCAAAAATAAAAGGAGAAAACAAATTGGGCATAACATTCGTAGGAGTGGGTAGAAATTTGATAAATCTAATTACCCAAAAAAAAAAAAATTTGATAAATCTTGTAGGTAAAATCTGACTACACAGTTAATCGATACAACTTTTATTTTTGCCTAAAACCAATTCAACCAAATCCCCTTATTTGTTATGGCAGTACACTAACCATATACAAAACAATTCAAGAGATGAAAAATCAATTTCCTACCTATATAGGAGAACTGTACAGAAGGGTTAAAAGACTGAGGAAAAAGTGGTAGGATTGATTTCATGACTTCAACCTTATTGATTTTACCAAAAGTTGACAAATGAAAATCGATTATATTGATACCTTTCTGAATGACTGAATTAAAAATCGAATGAGCCCTCTATTATCAACATCTAATCAGCAATATTCAAATTTGTTACAAAAAATAAAATAAAATAAAAAATACTCACCTTACCACTGACCAAACCAACTCAACTAGGGATTCCATGAAGCACATTCAGGAGGCCAACAGAGTTCAGCAATCTGACAGAACCTACATTCTCGTTCATTTCAAAATGCAATTAAGCACACAAATTCAATGAGAAAAGCAACACAATAGTATCTCATCAACAAGTAAGGATATTTTACTATCTATCATAAAAATAAGAAATAAAACTTTTAATAACATTAAATAAACGCCACTACTAATGTGCATGTACCAATATTGGATGCTAAACCGGCTAGGCAAATGATGATTATAAATGGAATAAACACACTTTTGTTTGACGAATGGAATTGGCCACTTATGAATCTTCCCAAAATGATTTTTTTTTTTCAAAACAGAAATTTGTCACAAAATATCCGCGTAATGATTAAAGAGTTTGTTATAAAAGGGGAAAAAATTGAAAATACCTGTTTACGACTAGATTCACACGAAACATAATGATTACGTTGTTTAATGAAAATTCTCAAATATAAATAAATAGAATGAATAAAATAAATTCTTCTTTTATAATATGTTATCACTTTTATTTTGTTACTTTTACTCATCAAAACTTTTGTTTTATGCATTTAAACATATTTTTTCTGCAGTGACTGCACATAATTTCTCTATATTGTATACAAAACGATATAGTTGGGGCAAAAATCATATGTTATTTTTGTAATTTTTATTTATTTCAGAATTATAATAGTTTTTGTCATTGTAATTTTTTAATTTTTTAACTCAAAATGATGCATTTTGGTAATAAATACAGATAACTTATTTACAATCACTGCAGAAATATTTTTCTCTTAAAGATATTATTAATTGTTTCAATTAATAATGAATAAAAATAATATTTTATATTTTTAGTATATTTTGTAATATTAAGTATCACTTCTCAACTTGATTTTATTAATAGACCAGTTTCATAGAATCAGTAAAAGTTGAGAATTAACATACAATATCTAACGTGAATAATCATAAATTGATAAGAAAAAAATCACATGCAAAACTAAAAGTATCTTCACTGTGAAAGAAATTGCAATTTCTCTATTAGAAGAAAAAACTTACATTCTCACTTCGAAATAATAAAAATAGACTTTTCTCTATATAAAATGAGAGAAATACTCAAAATATACTACGCTTTTTTTATAACATAATAAAAAATGTTATGGATCTAATTTATGGGCCTATGCTTTAAAAAGCTCAATATGAACACATAATTAAAAGAGAAATAAGGAAAAATTCTCGTCAAGAGATTAATCTCATCATTTTTTAACGGATTAAGCACTAAGCTCCAATATTCATAAAAGTTCTATAATTTCATTACCTATAAATAAACTCTATAAATAGGATGTTAGGCCTACAATTATGTATTTTTTAACTCTCTCTCTCACTTGTTGTTATACATACCTCACTCTCTTATTATGCTGATACTCTTAATGAATAGTAATGTGCTACCATTTAAAGTATCTCTTCTATGAATACTGGGACATCACCTATCCATCAGTATCGAACAAAAACAAATGGGAAAATCTGTATTTTTAGGCGAGAGCTTTCCCTTTTAAGGAGTGGATCACGCTGCTCCACCAAAAGCAAAAGAAGAAAATTGTATTTCTACTACCCCTCAACACATGCACAATAATAAAGAATGAAATTTTACTTCTTTCGTTATGCACTGTAATTCTGTCAAATCCTCTCTTTTTTGACTCCTTCAAACTCAAAAGTAACTCTTTTCTCTTATCATTCTCATTTAGATATCTACGTTAGCTATTTTTCTATTTTTTATTTATTTTTTAAGGTGAATTTCACTCTCTCTTTTTCTATGTAGGAAAGCTTCATCTTGTCAACATGAGAAATTTCAACTTGCAAGTCCTTTATATATATAGAGAGAGAGAGAGAGAGAAAAGAAGGGAGAAATGTTGTTATAAAATGGTTTACATTATTGTTCCCTCATTCATTAGTAATTGGTCCCGTTTGATAATATGATTATATAAAATTAAATTCACCAGTTTTGATTGGGAAAGGACTATAATTGGGCCCTGACAGTGACGAATTCCGTTGAAAACGTAAATGTATCTATCTTGAGGTCCATGTCTCCACAAGGAAAGGAAACAATATTTTCTATGCAAAAGACGGAAATCACTTTCCATAATACAAAATAAAAAATATTATAAATTCACCCAAAAGAAGAAAATCAATGAAAAAATAAAAAAAATCTTGAATATTAAAAAATGCCATTGGGCCACTTGGTCCGCCGTATCAAATTGATCCAACTGGTGTTGTTCTGTTAGGGAAAATAAGGTATAATGACAAAAATAAAAAATAATTATTATTATATTTTAAGAATAATATTTTATCATAAAAATATAAAAATCTACGTACATCATTTTATTTACACGATTTCATTTGTTTAAACTAAAAAGTTAGTCTTTTTGAGATAATTAAATTGACAAAATTCTGAAACACATAACAGTAGTGCAATGAAGATTGTCATTCAACAAACCCCATTCTTTCATAATTAGGAGAAGAATAAATTGTGAAAGAGAACATGTTTGTGAAGAACTGACCTGAGATCCATAGAGCCTTTGAACATTTTTCTCTAAGGCACTTCCATTTCCTGAGATCTACAGAGCCTTTGAATGCAGCTTACGAAGAAAAGGGACAATGTATGAGGGAAAATGAATGGAACAAATTAATACATTAAAAGGAGGATTGCATTTATAACCATGATCATGAAAACTGATACTTGATCATAGATACAAGTATACATACACAACACATAGTACATAGTAACATAGGCCTATATATATATAGGTTGGCTAACCGTAGCTAACTAATTAGCATAGTATGGTTGTGCAGAGATGGCCTGTTGAGTAGCGAGTAGGGATACTATTAATTAATTAATTTATTAAAGGCTCTTGTCACGTAAATGAAAAGACTATAACAGTAACCTCTCTACAACTACTAACTGTTGGTGATATTGTGTTGTAAGTATCAATAAAAAAGAGAGTCCTTCTTCATCTTACTGTGGTTCAAGTTTGTGTGTGGCTTATTCTTCTATCACTTCCTCACCTCATCTACTTTATAATTAGATACATATATCTAAGGATATAGAGTCATGCAGGGGGGGTAATTAATCAGCCCCCTTTTTTTTAGCTAGGTTGAAAGCTTTCCCATCAGTGCACAGCATAAGAACAATTACTTATTACCTCTTTGAGCAAAGGGAACAACATGCCTTCGATCTCTTGTAGATATTACCAATTTGCTATCCATTTCATGTTGTTGGTAAGAAGGACGCGAGAGTAGAAGACATATATGATATGGGTTTTATAAGAGTTATGTTGTAGGAAAAGTGATTGTGTAATATTATAGAGATTCCTTTTGCGTGCAGTAGTTTTTTCTTTTTTTTTTCTTCAAAAAGTGTGGGTCCCACAAAATGTTGTGTGTGTAGAAAACTTTGTTGTGTCATTTTAAATGACAAATACAAACCTCATATATGATATATGTATACTTCTTTTTTTCTTTTTCTTTAGTTACGTACGAATGTTGCTTGAGTTTTATTCATCTCCTTCCTATGAACAGATTGCTCGTTGCTGCCCCGTTTGTAGAGTTAGAACAAATAAAAAACACCTAGGGGTTCTAAAATTGTGAGCTGATGATTAATGAGCCATATTTATGTATTTTTAAACCTAATCTAGACTAGAAGTATGGACCGCAAAATACTATTAGAGGCCCAGTAAACGAAGATGAAAGTTCATCACGAAATCAAACCCAAAATAATAATTAATTAGTAAGAAACACATAGGATGCGTGTATACCTCATCCTCTGAGATTACTTAAATAATTTAAAATTGGTCACCATCTCATTTCGCCATTCGCCAACTGAACGAGTGAGATATGTTTTTAGCTAAGTCTTAATTATGTAACTCACCATGAGATATATCTCGCATACAAAGGTAAGTTATAAAGACCACACAAATAAACCAAATAAAGGACATATTAATGAAATCGTCACACAAAAATGATCGGCTAAACTTACAAAAGTAAGTCACGTCGCACACTATAAAAATAGAGGCAAAGATATGCATTCATCTTTCCAATACTCAATATACTTATTCAATCAAATACTGATTTAAGCGCAGAGTATCTTCAAAATACTCATCCCCTCTCATGCATGCCAAATTCTTCAACTTACAGCATCCAAACATTATCTCGGGATACCATCCGCTAGAAGATGAATAATTCTAGTATTTGCAAACTTAAGCACAAGAACCCTTCTACTTAAATTAGACTGTGTGATTAGACTTCGTTCCAACCGGTCTAATCAAAACCCAACATTCTTCATGAATCTAAGGGTCCCAATGTTCTAAGAATACAAAGGGTTAAAAGTCTCAAAAGTTACTTATGCTTGGTCGTCATTGATAAAAGCATTTTATTTAATCGTTAGATATATAGTTTATGTATAATAATAAATATAATTATATATATTCATTATCAATACAGTAAAACGTACAATGTAGTAATGTACACATAAATTTTCTTTCTATCACGCAGAAGATCAGTTGTCCGTACCTTACTCCCGTTAATCAGGATTTAACTGTAAATAGTTTGTTTTGTATCACAAAAAACACATTTTGTTAGCATAATATTTAATTATAAAAAAATTGGGTGAAAGAAGTGTTTTTTTTTTTTTTTTCTTGAGCTGAATTTTTTTTCCTGTTTCCCTGAAAAGTTCGAACTGACATATTTCTGCTTGCGTATTACCTAGATAATGCACAAGCAGAAAAACATGAACATGGTGTGTTTAATCAAATACTGACACAGGAATTCAAGTATACCGAAATAGTGAAGCAGAAATATACGTTATCGATTGGCATAAATTGAGAGAATTTATATTTCCTATATATCAAAACTAACAAATAACAAGGGAAATCTAAGCTCTATGTGGTAAATAATCATTTCCATGGTACTTCATTCGTACATCTGTTGCTTAAAGACTTCAGTCCAGTGACTGTTGATAGTTGCGTCCATCATCTCAGCATTTCTGGCTGAGCGTTGTGACTTAATTATGTACACTCGTATGACCTTATTTCCTAGAGAAATCATTTTCAACACACCCTTTAAGTTCAGTAACAGTACTGCCTATTTAACTGATGATGATGTATGTACACACATGCTCACTCTGCCCGCAACTTCGTTTTTGTATTGGATTTGGATGATCTTTTACACCCTCTTCTTCCTCTGACACCAGTGTTATTATGACTTGGACTGTTTTGTTGTTTTTTAAATATAATTTTGATCCTTTTTTGTTGGGTTTAAACTTTA